>NW_006408560.1:4936939-4954163 GCF_000296735.1 Chrysochloris asiatica
AAAGGCAGAAGGGGGGCATATAACAGCAAAACAACACCAGCAGGGGGATAAATGGAGAAAGAAAAAAAAGACAATAAAAACTAGACTGAATACTGTAGTCTCTAATCACAGAAAAGGGAAAGAAGAAAAAGGAGAAGAAGAAGAAAAAAAATCTGTAGCCTAATATGAGTATGACTTTAATGTCCTCTCTTCAGCTTCTTGCTTTCAAATCTGCCTGAGAGATTTCAAGATGCCAGTGTTAGTTGTTATGCTATACCTCAGGCTTTCATTTAATTTTTGGCCTGTTTTGTTTTTAAACTCTCTTTCCCTCTCTACAACCCTGTCCTGCCCTTTCCGGTATTAAGAAACAGAACAAAAAACAAACAAATAAGAGTTCAGGGCCTGATCTTTGGCTGAGTATTTGTGCGCATGCATGGCAGAAGAACCCACCAGTGGTGATAGTGAGGGGTGGCCACATGCTCAGGCTCCCCCTCTAGTCACCAGAATGGAGGTGGGCAAACAGTGGGCATGCCAATGACCAGATACCAAAAAAAAAAAAAAGAAAAGAAAAGAAAGAAAATCAGAACAAAGCAAAATTGACAAAGTATATTGTACACCTTTGTCCCAAGATTCCCGTGGCATTTTTCCATGGTGTTTCTGCTCCCCCTGTTTGGTCTTGCCATTTGGTCTCACCCAGGATGCCGGCTCCAGGCCTCCAAGCCCAGCACAGCAGATTCAAAAGTACATGATTTTTCACTTCAGCTCCAATTTCCACAATCTAAAAGCCTTCAAACTTTAAAAATATTCCTATCTCTGTGGTTCTGAGTTTTGGAGCTCTGCCTTGGATCTGCTTTGCCTGGTATTCTGTGTTATTGCTGATGGTGAACTTCACTGCACCTCCACCCTAGCTGCCATCAAGCCCCCTCAATTTTTTGATATATCATTAATATTATATGCAAGTAAACTTTTGCTGAAGTTCATATAAAAATGGTTACAAAGCACATCAACAGGAAGCTGCCAGAAATTCAAACTGGATTTGGAAGAGGATGTGGAATGAAGGATAATATCATTGCTGATGGATCTTGGTTAAAAGCAGAGAATACCAGCAAGATGTGTAATTGTATTTTATAGACTATGCAAAAACATTCAACTGTGTGGATCATAACAAATTTGGATCACATTTTGAAGAATTGGAATTACAGAACACTTAATTATTGTACTCATGCAGAACCTGTACATAGACCAAGAGGCAGTTGTTCAAAAAGAACAATGGGATATTGTGTGATTGAGAATCAGGAAAGGTGTGCATAACCTTTCATCATACTTATTCAATCTGTACACTGAGAAAATTATCCAAGAAGCTGGACTGTATGAAGAAGAACATGGCATCAGGATTGGAGGAAGGCTCATTAATAACCTGCGATATGCAGGAAACACAGCCTTGTTGCTGAAAGTGAAGAGGACTTGAAGCACTTGCTGATGAAGAACAAAGAATATAGCCTTCAGTGTTGTTAAGTGCCATCCAGTTGATGGCAATTGACAATAACAGCAAGATCAAAGAATTAACCTTTAGTGTGGATGTGTTAAAAAATAAAGATGTCACTTTTGCCTGACTTAAGCCATGGTATTTTCAATAGTCTCTTATGTAGGTAAGTCCTTGTGTGGTGCTGTAGGATAAGCACTAGGCTGTTAATCACAAGGTTGGTGGTTCAAACCCACCAGCTGCTCCTCAGAAACTCTATACAGGGTCACTATGAGTGGGGACATAACAACATATGCATGTGAAAGCTGGACAATGAATAAGGAAAACCTCAGAAGAATTGATGCATTTGAATTATGGAGTTAGTTAAAAATATTAAAAATACCACGGACTGCCAGAAGAACAAACAAATCTGTTTTGGAAGGAATATAGCTAGAATGCTTCTTAGAAGCAAGGATGGTGAGACTTTGTCTTATGTATTTTGGACATGTTACCAGAAGGGACTTGTTAAATGCTGTCAAGTCAGTACTGACTCACAGAAACCTTATGAACAACAGAATGAAAGACTGTAGGTTCTGCATCAATTTCACAATCGTTGCTACACTTGAACCCATTGTCTCTGCCACTGTGCCAATCCATCTCATTGATGGTCTGTCTCTTTATCCCTGACCCACCACTTTACCAATCATGATGCCCTCCTCTGGAGACTGGTCCCACCTGATAATAAGTCCAAAGTATGAGAAATGAAGTCTGGCCATCCTGGCTTACAAGGAGCACTCTGGCTGTACTTCCAACACAGATCTGTTTTGTTGTTGTTGCTGTTGTTTGCAGTCCATGGTACTTTCAATATTCTCCTCTAAAACCATAACTCAAATGCATCAATTCTTCTATGGTCTTCCTTATTCTTTGTCCAACTCACATGCATATGAGGCTATTGAAAATACCATGCCTTAGATCAGGCATGTCTTCGTCCTCAAACTGACATTTTTGCTCTTTAACAGTTTAAAGAGTCTTGTGCAGTAGATTTGCACAATGCAATATGTCATTTGATTTCTTGACTGTTGGTTCCATGAGTGTTGATTATTGAATCCAAGCAATATGAATTCTTTGACAACTTAAATCTTTTCTCCATTTATATGGATGTTTTTTATTGGTCCAGTGATGAAGATTTTTGTTTTCTTTAAATTGAGGTGCAACCCATACCAAAGGCTGTGGTCTTTGATCTTCATCAGTAAGTATTTTAATTCCTCTTGGCTTTCAGCCAGCAGTATCACAGGTTGTTAATAGTCTTCCTCCAATCTTGATGCCACATTCTTTACCATATAATCCATCTTCTCAGATTATTTGCTCAGCATACAGATTGAATAAGTATGGTGAAAGAATACAACCCTGGCACACACCTTTCCTGATTTTAAACCATTCAGTGTCTCTTTATTCTGTTTGAACAGCTGCCTCTTGGTCTATGCACAGGTTCCTCATGAGCACAATTAGGTGTTCCTGAATACTCATTCTCTGCAATGTCGTCCATAGCTTTTCATGAACCACACAACTGAAAACCTTTGTGTAGTCAATAAAACACAAGTCAACAACTTCCTGGTATTCTTTACTTTCAGTGAAGATCCATCTGAAGTCAGCAATAATATCCCTCATTCCATGTCCCCATCTGAATCCAACCTGAAACTCTGGCAGCTCCTTGCCAATTTACTACTGCTACTTTTTAAAATTATCTTAAAAAAATTTTTACTTGCATGTGATATTAATGATTTTTTCCAGTAATTTCAGCATTTTGTTGGGTCACTTCTCTTTGGAATGGGCACAGATGTGAATCTCTTCCAATCAGTTGGCGAGGTAGCTGTCTGCAAATGTCTTGGCATAGATGAGTGCGTGCCTCCAGCTGCATCGGTTTGTTAAAAGATTTCAATTTGTATTCCATCAATTCCCAGGGCCTTGTTCTTTGCCAATGCCCTCAGTGCACCTAGGACTTCTTCTTTCAGTATCATTGGTTCTTGATCATATGTTACCTCTGAAATGTGGCCTCTGAATATCTACCATTAATTTTTGATGCAGTGACTTTATGTATTCCCTCCATCTTCTTTTGATGCTTTCTGTATTATTTAATATTTTGCCTTCAATATTGTAAGTATAGGCTTGAATTTTTTCATCAGTTCCTTCAGCTTGAGAAATGCTGATTTTGGCTTTCTAACTCCAGGTCTTTGCACATTTTATTATAATATTTGAATCTGTGTTCTTGAGATGCCCTTTGAAAGTTTCTGTTCAGCTTTTTTACTCCTCATTTCTTTCTTCTTCTTCTTTTTTTTTGTTGTTGTTGTTTAACTTTTTATTGTGAATTGAGTGAAGATTTACAGACAAGATCATCAGTTTTACATTCAACAAATCATCACTTTGTTTCATTTCAATGATTACAGTCCCTTCCCTGCAACAACAGTTATCCTACTTCCTCCCTGTGGCTCCACATTTATATCTTATATTTCATAATGAAAAAGCAAAAATATTTTCTGTACACATATAAAATAAAAAATATGTATTAATTTTAATGCTTAAAGGGCACATTCTGCCAGCCAGCCTCCTGCCTGCAGGTACACAGCTTTATTCAGTCCACAGGCCTGGAGACCACAACTGCTCTGTCTCTCCATGCAATCACCTCTGCCACTGTCTCTGCTGTTGCCACTTTTCTAGGTAGGCTGTGTAGTAAATTTTGAGACCAGAGAGTGAGAGGCCTCCAACTTTATTCTTCTTTTTAAGCAGTGCTTTACTTATCTGAGGTCTCTCTCCTTTCCGTATAAAGTTCATGATCTTTTTTTTTTTTTTAATCTCAAAAGAATGTTGTTGGACTCTGGATTGCAATTGCATTATATCTGTAGATTACTTAGGTAGTATTGACATTTTAACAATGTTAAGTCTTCCTATCCATGAGCATGGTGTATTCTTTTATTTTGGTAAATATCTTTTGGATTCTTGTAGTAGTGTTTTGAAGTTTTTTTTTCATATAGGTCTTTTGTTTCTTTGATTAGATTTATCCCTAAGAATTTCTTCCATTTTTTTCTTTTTTTATGTTTTTATGTGACTGTGGTGATAGTTTACCTGGGAGGTCATTGGCTTTACACCATCATTTCATTGCAATGATTACAATCTCCTCTGTGGCTATTGTAAATGGTATTGTTTTCCAAATTTCCTTTTCAGAGTGTCTTTATTACTATATAGGAATCCAATAGATTTTTGTATATTGCTCTTGTGTCCTGCCACTTTGCTGACTCTTCCAATAAATTTCCAATAATTTTCTTGCTGAGTCTTTGGGATTTTCTATGTATAAGATATATCATCTGTAAATAGAGAGAGGTTTACTTCTTATTTGCCAATTTAAATGTCTTTAATTTCCCATTCTTGCCTTAAAGTTCTGGCTAAGACTTCCAACACAATATTGAATAGGAGTGATGATAAAGGGCATCCTTGTCTGGCTCCTATTTGCAGTGGGAAGCCTTTCAGTTTCTCTCCATTGAGAGTGATGTTAGCTATTGGTTTTGTACATATGCTCTTAATTATGTTGTGGAATTTCCCTTTCAGTTTCTACTTTGTTAAGTGTTGTTGTTTTTTTTTATTTTTTTATCAAGAATGGGTGTTGGGGAGGGCAGGGCTTACTGGTGAATAGGGTAGAGATGCAGTGAAGATTGCCATCAGCAATACCACAGAACACCAAACAAAGCAGGTTCAGGGAAGAGCTCCAAAACGCTGAACCACATTGATAGGAATATTTTAAAAGTTTGAAGGCTTATGACTAATGGAACTTGTAGTAACCAGAATAGAGGTGCACAGACTGCAATGAACAGATACCAAAAAAAAGGGAAAGAGTTTAAAAACAAAACAGGCTGAAAACTAAATCCTGAGGTACAGTATAACAGTGAACAGTGGCAACTTGAAATTTATCAGATGGCCTTGAAGGCAAGAAGCTGAAAGAGGACATTAAAGTCATACTCATATTAGGCTACAGAATTTTATTTTATTTTATTTTTAGTTCTTTAGTTGTTTTTACCTTTAGGGGCCTCTTTCTCTCTCCCTGTACTACCCAAGAAGAGACAGCAATTGGTGCCATATAGTTAAGATACAATCACTTGATGATGCATGGAGGGGATTGTAACCATGCCAATAAAATGATATACGATAGGATGAATGTAAAGCTAATGTTCTCCCATGTTAATTTCTCCCATTGTTAATTTCCAATAAAACATTAATGAAAAAAAAAAGGTACCTAACAATAACAATAACAACATGTACTAGGTGGTGTTTCAGCTATTAACTGAAAGATTGAGGATTCGACTCCACTCCAACATGCTTTGTGATCTACTCCTGAAAGTCCACAGCTCTATGGAGTGTGCAGCTCTGCTCTGAAACACATAGGGTTGCCATGAGTTGGAGTTGACTTGAAGGCAATTGGATTGGTGTTGATTATGCATGACCTAAATAATTTCTACCATACTAAATAAAATAATATAGATTATGATAAGTTGTTGTTGTTGTTAAGTGGTTGGTTGGTTTGAACTCATAACAACCCTGTATAGAGTTTAAATTGCTAACATAGTAGTTCACAGTACAGTGCTGATTCTATAGCACCACACAAGGAGTTCAGATTCTGATATAGATACTAATATTTTCATGTAAATGAGGAGAGAACTCATGTGCAGAATGTTTAAAATAAAAATTCCTATAGATCCTGCAAATAAGTGGAAGAGTTGGCATTTAAATCCAGCTGCATCTGACTCCCAAACCCAAGATGTTCCCACTGCACCATGTTAACTGCCAAGGTATAAAAAGTAAGTCCAACACTAACTCTCCTTTTCATATCTGGCAGAAGCTCTGGGAAGCAGGGTGTCTGTATAAGAAAGCCCTGTGGTAGAAATGCAGCCTCAGCCACCATCTCTCTGAAATTTTTAATGCCATTTTGCATTGAATAATCTTATGGCAATTAAAATTCTGTTCAGACACTAAAATGTTAGTCACTAGGAACACAAAGATAAACAGGGATGCCTGTTTATACAAATGTGTTTGCCTTGACACATTTCAAAAGCAGGGGCAAAGGACAACAAGGGGACAACTGCCCTGTAGGGCAGCTTACCAGAACCAACCAGTGGAGGTCACCACCCACTCACACCCACACAGAGGTCAAAATACATACATACTCCATACATACTACCTCTGCCAGAGAAATGTGGCCTAATTAGAACGGTACACATTTGCTGGTGCATTGGATTCCTCTTGATACCAAAGGAAGTCTTTCTCTCTGGTTTATTATGATGAAGACATGAATCACAATTTTTCCTTCCTTTGCATCGTTTCAAGCCCTTATGAGGACCGCATGACAACAGGACGTAAGAATTTGCCTTTCGGAGAGGGTGCCTGTGGTTCCCACTAGAGGGCGCATGCTGCCAATTCTGGACCAAATGCTTCATTCCTCTGGATTTTGAAGGTCCTGATTCTGCGATTAGCACGGCCTGTCAGATTCACAACAGGTACACTGTAGTCTGTTGGTTTGTTTAAAAGAAATGATTGGGGAATGTTTCCTTGACCAGCTGGGGAGGAAAGAGCTGTAGGAGGATTCCCTGCCCGACTCTCTCTCCTCAACTCAACGCCCCCTCCCCTGCCTTCCCTCCGTGAGTGGCCCTTCTTTAGAGCCAGAAGGTGTTTACTTTCGCGAGCAATTGCCCTGCACAACGCTGTTCGGAGCCTACGATGTTTGGAGGAGTCCATTAACCACCTAGGGGTTATGCGAACTCCTAGTTCAGAACCCATAGGAGGGGTGAACAGAACAAAGATTGATGAGGGAGAAAAACTCATGTAAGAAAAGGAAATTAGAAACCAAGCAGACAGAATATTCAAAAGACAAACCGTACATCATGCATAACAATGGCGTTTCCATGACTTCCTTCAGCTCAGGTCTGTCTCCTTAACTATTTATCTGGCACCTCTCCCTCCTTCTGCAAACAGGTGGGCATGTAGTTTGGGACTGTTTTCCCGTTGTTCCTTTCACAGTCTCATCCAGAAAAGTCAGGGGTCTCAAACCATTTCCCTTGCGAGAAACAGGCTCCTCATACCTGCCATTTGCACAAGGGGACTGAGGGAGAGATGTAATTCTGAAACTAATGGATGGGTTTCCTCAACAGTGGTTCCTCAGGCATCTCACTCAGGCTGAGGAGTGTGGGCAGAAGGCAGTGGGTGAGTGGACTTGGGAATGAAGGCAGGCACTCAGACTGCACTAGGTTCGTTTATAAAACGATGCTATGGAGACTCCACCTCTGGTTGGGTCTGGTTCAGTTGATGTGTAACAAGAGAGAATGTATATTCAGCTCCATTCCTCTCCTGGTCTGACAGCTTGTTTTCCCTCATTCTCCTTCCAATCTGAGCGATGCATACTGCTGGCTAGAGATGTCTTCCTGAAACATGCTTTAACCATTCAGTTCCCAGGTAGAAAACCTCCCACCATGGGAGTCACAAGCAAACCATGTCAGTCTGAAGATATGCTTTGTTGACCTTTGTAGTATTTAAAATTTTTTTACATTTGTTTCTAACATTGAAATAAATAAATATTTTAGATAAAAATGTGACTTTCCAGTTTCCCCTGAAAAATTCAAAGATTTACCAACTCAACTTGCCTGCATTTTCACATTGCAACAATTGGTTAGAGTAGAGAGACAATAATAGCCTTCAGACAGAGCATTGTTCTCCAGTTTACCTCAGTCCCTACCTCTCGCCTGTCTACGGTATCTCCTCAGCTTTACTTTTTGGGTGACTTGCCTGGATCCTTTAGACTGAGTTTGTTATTCCTGTTCTATGGCAGTCCCTGGTTCCCAAATCAGGCTTTATAATAGTATGAATGAAGGCGGTCCAGACTGCTCATGCTCAGTAATGACAATCCCACGAGCCTAGATTATAAAAGCAAGAACACACTAGAAGTGTTTTTGTTCCTTAGCCAGGCAGTGGCACTGAGAATAGAAAGAGAGTCAGTTATAAAGATTTTGTTTTTGTTTTATTTATTTAAGTGAAAGTAATACAATTTAGTAATCTGGGAGATGACTCCAATGTTTCTGGCTGAGAAACTAATTATATGATGAAGACAATTACTGGAATGGGGAACCCTCTAGAAAGAGCAGATTTGGGGAGACCACCCAAGTAGAGATATGCAGAAAGAAGTTGGATCTCTGTCTCCAAGGCTCAAATGATACAGTTTGTGGAGTCACCAGCCTTGAAGTGGTTGAGGAAGTCGTGAGAGTGGAGATGGCCCAGAAAGAGGATGTGTGGTCTGAGAAGGGGATAGGGCCAAAGTCAGAATCCTAGGGAGCACCAAGTGGAGGGAGAAACATTAGAAAAGGAGAGTGAGAAGAAATTATGGTAGAGGCTTAGGAAATTGGGTTCTCTGAAGTCTACATAGAGATGTTCTAGAAAGGGATGGTTTTGGTTGGGTGCTGTCAAGTCAGTTTCAAGTCATAGCAATCCTATGCACAACACAGCCAAACACTACCCACTCCTGTGCCATCCTCACAACTGCTGTGTTTGAGCCGATTGTCAATCCATCTCATTGGAGGGCTTCCTCTTTATCATTGACCCTCCAATTTACCAAGCATGGTCTCCTTCGCCAGGAGCTGGTCCTTCCTGATAATATGTCCAAAGTATGAGAGATAAAGTCTGATCATCCTTGTTCCTAAGGAGCCACCCAGTCATACTTTTTCCAAGATTGATTTGTTTTCTGGCAGTCCAGGTACTTTCAACATTCTTCTCCAATACACTAATTCAAATGCATTGATTCTTCTCTCGTCTTCCTTTTTCATTGTCCAACTTTCACATGCATATGAGGCAATTGAAAATACCATGGCTTGGGCCAGGCACACCTTATTTCTCAAAGTGACACCTCTGTTCTTTAACATTTAAAGAGGTCATTTGCAACAGTTTTGCCTAATGAAATATATCACACACTTTCTTGACTGCTACTTCCTTGAGTGTTGATTCTGGATACAAGTAAAATGAAGTCTTTGACAACTTCAATCATTTCTCTTTTCATCATGATGTTATTTATTGGTCCAGTTATGAGGATTTTTGTTTTCTTTACATTGAGGTGTAATCCATAGTGAAGGCTTTGATCTTAATCAAGAAATATTTCAAGTTCTCTTCACTGCTAGTAAGCAAGGGTGTGTCATCTGCATATCACAGTTGTTAAATAGTTTTTCTCCGATTCTGATGCCATATTCTTCTTCACATAATCAGCTTCTCCAATTCTTTGCTCAGCATACAGACTGAATAAGTATGGTGAAAGGATAAAAGCCTGATGCACAGTTTTCCTGACATTGAACTATTCAGTGTCCCCTTGTACTTTTTCAATGACTGCCTCTTGGTCTTCCTCATGAGCACAACTAAGTGTTCTGGAATTCCCATTCTTCTATAATGTTACCCATAGTATGTTATGATCCACACAGTTGAATGCCTTTGCATAGTCAGTAAAGCATAAGTAAACATCTTTCTGGTATTCTCTGCTTCCAGCCAAGATTCATCTGACATCAGCGATGATAACCCTCATTCCATATCCTCATCTGAATCCAGCTTGAATTTCTGGCAGCTTCCTATGGATATACTGCTACTACCATTTTTTAATTAACTTCATCAAAACTCCACGTACATGTGATATTAATGATATTGTTTGATAATTCCTACATTCTGTTGGTTTACCTTTCATTGGAATGGGCTCAAATATAGGTCTCTTCCAATTAGTTGGTCAGATAGCTATCTTCCAAATTTCTTAGCATAGATGAGGGAGTACCTCCAGCTCTGCATCAGTTTGTTGAAGCATTTTACATTGTATTCCATCAGTTTCTGGAGCCTTGAGTTTCACCAAAGCCTTTGGTGCAGTCTGGACTTCTTTCAATATTATCAGTTCTTAATCATAATCATGAAAATGGTTGTACATCGACCAGTTCTTTTTGGCTTAGTGACTGTGTAGTCCCTCCATGTTCTTTTGGTGCTTTCTGTGTCATTAAATATTTTGCCCATTGTTGTTGTTGTTAAGTGCCATCGAGTCATTTCTGACATCATAGTGATCTTGTATAGGGTTTCCAAAGAGCAGCTGAGTTTGAACCACTGACCTTGTGGTTCACACCAACCTTGCAGTCCAGTGCTTATCCTATAGTACTACAACAGGACTCCATTTCATCCACAGAATTCTTCAATATTTCAACTCAAGGCTTGAATGTTTTCTTCAGTTTTTCAGCTTGTGAAATACCAAGTGTGTTCTTCCAAATTGGTTTTCTGATTCCAGGTCTTTGTATATTTCATTATAAGAGTTTACTTTGTCTTCTTGAGCTGGTCTTTGAAACTTTCTATTTAGCTTTATTTACTTCATAGTTTCTTCTAGTTGTTTTAGCTTCTCTAAGTTCAGCAGTAAGTTTCAGAGTCTCTTCTGATACCTATTTTGGTCTTACTTTTTTTCTCTGTCTTTTTAATGACCTTTTGATTTCTTCATGTATGATATTCTTGATGTCATCCCACAAAACTGTTGATTTTCAATCATTACTGTCTAATATATTAAATCAATCTCAAGATGGCTTCTAAATTCAGGTGGAATATACTCAAGGTCAAATACTGGTTCTCATGGACTTGTTTTTGTTAGTCCTCATTGAAAATTGAGTTACTTGTAAGGGCCAATCTCTGTGACTAGGTATTTATGCATATTATCTCTAAATACTTAAGAAAATTCTGTGAAGTAAACATTATTTCCCGCTTTATAAATGATGACATGCAAGTTCAGAAAGGCAGAAAACACTGAAATGCATGGCAAAATTGGGATCCAAATGCAAATCTATCTAGCTTCAAAGCTCTCTGATTTCTACTCTCGGTATTTCCTGTCAACTTATTAGAGAATAAATATTAATAACCCCCCCTATGTAAGCCAGAAGGGGCCCAGGTGATCTAGTGAGCTATGCACTGGGCCGCTAACCACAGATCAGCAGTTGGCAATCCAGGCTCTAGAGTTTCAGGGAAAGCTGCTCTTAGGGAGGTGTACTCAGCTTTGAAATTGCCTAAAGGGAGTACCAGGGGCAGCTGCTGACCATTGTGCACTGCAGAATTTGGGCATCAGAGAAGCTGCCTACCATTCAGGAGCCTTGTGCTAGAAATGCCTGGAGCCCAGGAGGAGCTTGCTGAGCAAGCACACTGGAACCAGGAGGAGAAACCCCTTCCAGGGTCTTCTGCTGGCAAAGATTTCTGTACTAGCTGGCAAAAGAAAAAGATACTTAAATGACCCAGATTCATTTTCAGCATAGACCATGAAGACTGATTTTGGAACTTGTTGTGGTTGGTATTAAGTGCTGTTGAGTTGGTTCTGACTCATAATGACCCTATATAGGGTTTCTGAAGAGCAGCTTGCTGTTCAAACCGACTCTGTGGTCTAGTACTTATCCTACAGCATCAGGCAATACACTGATATCTGGTATACCATCTCAACCACCACTCTCATTTGTCACTTTGTTGTCCAATGGTGGTTTGAGTGTTGCTGAGACTATATTATGTGTACCTCATCAGATGGAACACACAGAAATTAAATGAACTGCATCTGTGGGAAGAGACGGTGGGAAAGCTCAGTATTTTCAGCCAAAACAAGGACAGGGGCTGACTGTAGGACACACCATCAGTTGCTCACATGCACGTTCAGGCTGAAGCCGAAGAAAACTAAAACAAGTTCACTAGAGCCAAAAGATAACCTTGACTATGTTCCACCTGAATTTAGATACCATCTCAAGAACAGATTTGGAGCATTAGACAAGAATGACTAAAGATCAGAAGAATTGTGGAATGACATCTAGAACATCACACATGACAACAGCAAAAAGGTCATTAAAAAGACAGGAAAAAAAGAAAAGACCAAATGGATGTCAGATGAAACTCTGAAAGTTGTTCTTGATTGTAGAGAAGCTAAAATGACTGTAAGAGATAATGAAGTAAAAGAGATGAATAGAAAATTTCAAACACCAGCTCTGGAAAACAAAGTCAAGTATTATAGTGAAATGTACTAAGACCTGGAATCAGAACACTAAAAGGGAAGAACACACTCTACATTTCTTAAGCTGAAAGACCTAAAGAAAAATTTCAAGCTTTGATTTGCAATCTTGAAGGATTCTATGGGTAAAATATTGAATGATGCAGAAAGCATCAAAAGAAGATGGAAGAAATACACAGAGTCACTGTACCCACAAAAAATTGGTTGATGTTCAGCCATTTCCAGAGGTAGCATATAATCAAGAACCGATGGTACTGAAGGAAGAAGTCCAAGCCTCACTGAAGGCATTGGTGAAAAACAAGATTCCAGGAATTGATGGAATACAAATCAAATTGCTTCAAGAAACTGATGCATCGCTGTAGGCACTCACTCATCTATATGGAGAAATTTGGAAGAAATGAAAATATAAAAAAGTAAACCCATTGATGTCATTTGATTTTGAGTCATGGCAATTCCATGTGTTACACGTTGGCACTGCTGATGTGTTCAAACTACCAACCTCTAGGTTGGCAGCTGATTGCAAACTTTGTGCCACCCAGTGACCTAGCTGTTACTAAGCCCAAAAAACAAGCCCACTCCACTGAGTCAATTCTGACCCATAGCAACGCTACATAGGGTTTCCAAGACAGTAAATCTTTACTGGAGCTGACAGCCTCATCTTTCTTCCGTGGAATGTCTGGTGGGTTTCAACCACCAACCTTGTGGTTAGGAGCCCAATGCCTACCCCACAGCGCCATCAGAGTTCCTTAGCCATTATTAAAGAGATGTCACAAAAAGAAAGGTCAACAGATAGTTCATGAAGAACCTCATATGGTGACTGTACTTTCGGAGTGTATCATGGATATGGGGTCTCATCTTCAGCTTTGTCGTGTTTATTTATCAGCCTGTCAAGAGTGTTCAAGCTGTAGAAGGCTGACTCATATCAACTCACCTCACATCATTATTTTAGTCTCTCGGATACTGGCATGACTCATTCTTTCAGAGATTGATCCAATATTCAGTCACTGATTTATCAAAGTTAAAAAACAATTTTTGTTGTTGTTAACTGCCATTGAATAGATTCCAACTCACAGTGACCCTGTATAGGGTTTCTGAGGAGCAGCTGGTGAACTAGAACTGCCGACCTTGCAGTTCAAATGGTTTTGCAGTCTGGTGCATTAACCCACAGCGCCACACCAGGCACTCTCACATTCAACCTGTCTATATATGGAGACACAGCCTTAGACAAAATGATCAAGTTTATATTGAAACACCATAAATGACAAAATATCACAAGCACTACTGCATTACTTATGGCAATAATAATTTCGCTTATAGGTGGGTCTGAACATGTTCATATATTCAAGTTTTGGTATAAGAGATTTTGTCACCTTGAAGGAATCTGAAATAAAGTTAGTCCCTGACTTATGAGCTATTTGAGTTACAACTAACAGACCTTGCAATTTTCCATTGTTTGTTTGTGTGTCTTATTGCTAGTAATATGCTTCAAAAGGTTCATGGGAAAACAGAATGGAAAGATAATGGAATTTTCCCACACTCTTTGGAAGCTCTCTCACTCAATGTTGCAGCAAATAATCTGCTGATGTCATCATTCTCCAATGGTCACTTGTAGGTCACTTGTAGTAAATCAGGGACTTCAGTTGTCTGAAAACATGAACCCAGATGCTGATGACTTTGCTAAAATCGACAGACAGATTTAGGAAGCAGTGAGGTGCTACTGTAAAATATGTGAAGAAAAGGATCACACAGACAGTTTCTGACTAGAAATGCCACCCCTCTTTCCAGGGATAATACAGATGGTTCAGAACTTTCCACAAATGGAGTTATGACTGTAGCTGACAAAATGCCAACACTGTCCAACTCTTCTTCATCTTCAAAGTAAATTTTTTTCATGATTTGTGTGTTTTTTAGTATGTCTTACAAATCTATAGATTTTTATTTGTAATATTTCCAATCCCCAACAACAAATAAAGATCAGGTTTATAAAGATACTGATAATAAAAGGCAGTAATAATGAAAAAATAGGTATTAACTTATATCAGAATGGATTTATGATACAACGGTGGAAACAGAACCTCGTCGTAAATCATAGATTACCTGTAGATGCAATGAAAGAACTATAAAGGTATGGCAAGGGAATTAGAAGCAATTTCTCACTCTTGGGTGGAAAACATGGATTATGTTTGATCCTCCTCTTTTTCTTCAAGACTCCTCTTTGTCAGACATAGGTCCATTAAGTATCCATTCATTGTTCTTGGGGAAGACTGCTCCAGACACATTGTTATCTTTTACCTGCAAAATTAGGAAAACATTTTTTTTCTACATCTGGATTGAGCTATGTTGAAAATTTTGAGTATATGGAAGGCATGTGGGTTTTTGTTTGAGCAGCTGCACACTGAGAGCAGAAGACTGGGTCAGAGGTGACCTATAGGCCTGGTTGGCTCTTTACCTCACTCCAGAGAAGAAACAACAGAGATCATGGACAGGGTGATTGGCATGTGGCCTGGCTTTATTTAGTACTGAAGGCCATATTTGTCACAAAATAGGAACTGCAATATACTCTCTTAAGAGAATGGAAGACAGTGGGAACTTGTCAGAGTCAGAGAAATGAAGTAGACTGTAGCTGAAGAAAAGACCTTTAGGTGTGGTGAAAATGGGGCCTGGACTCTGAGTGTAAAAATGCCATCATTTCAAAGAGACTTGAGTGTGAGTTGGGCCTGTGGACCTTAAAATTCTCCACGTATGACAATTATAAGCCGCTCTCTCTGTTGTAAGTCCCTTGTTACACAGGTGTTTATTGCACATTTAAGCTGGTGTTAGCCATGTTTGGGTAATTCAGGAATAGGGTTGTAATCACACAGCATGTGGGATGAGAAACTATTTATGAGAAATCAGTCTGTGAGATGATAACAGATTTAGAAACGCAGTGTTCTAGGGCAAAAGCTCTGGCTGAGGTGACATGTGACAGTAAATTATGGGACAAGTAAGAAGACAAACAAGATAAAAGTCTGGACTTCCTACAGTTATAGAGGTTGGGGGCTCAAACTATTGTTATGTGGGTATTAAAAGACCAGAGTATTTGAACCATTCTGGGTTATGTAAGTATAAACATTTCAAATCCAAAAGTCTAACAAAATCACAAAAACTATAAGTTCAGTCCTAGAAGGATAGTAATGATTTGCATTCCAATTCATTTAAAAGTATTAGCTTTTGTAATAGTGAGCAGTACAGATATATGGCATTGATCTTCTCTACTTTCCCTTTCCTCCTTGTGCCCTGGATGCTGCCTTTGGGAATCTGGGTAGGGTCAAGAAGTCCTTGTTCACAGTTCATTCACGACCTTGTGTTCTCTTTCTCTTTAACAGCCCTGCTTCATGACTCCTGCAGCCAACTAGCTCTTTTTCTATTCTTGACTTTCATTTTGCTCAGCATTCTTCATCACCTGGTGATTATTAAGAATCTGCTGATGAAACAATTTTTTTCTGACTCAGGCTTCACAGTACTCTTGGACTTTAGAAGTCTCCAACTTTCTTCCTTTTCTCCTTCTTAACACTCTTCCTTTTTTTCTTTCTTTCTTCTCTTTGCTTTTCTAAAAAAGGATTTAAGGTGCTTATGGAAACACGGTTCTATTCTGATATACATGAGGTTGCTATGAATTGGAATCAACTAAATGGCAATAATTTTTTTTATAGGACTGCAGTTGTTTCTAATTAGATAAAGTAGATGATGTTTAAAAAGACGAAGAATGGGGAATAAGGCTTATACAAAAATATATCCCTAATAGTCCCAACTCTTGGTTAGAAGTGAGCCACAAATTGATGCAAAGTTTGCTGGAAATCAGTTGGAAAGAGAGGCATTCATGAGGGTCATGAGGCAAAACCAAGCCATAGCAATCTATTTCTGATACCAAAATAAAAAATAATTTTTTCTCAAAGAATATCAAGAAGATCTTGTGTAACATAATGATGAAGATCCTCAACAGCATTCTTCTGGTAGGAACTGGGATCATTAGGGATGATCACATGAAAACTATTTAATAAGAGCAGTTCTCCAGTGGACCAGTACAATACGCTCTGCTGTTCTACATTTTTAAAATTGTTGGATGGAAGTAAGTTTGAGACAGTTTTCCTGGAAAAACTCCTGGATCTAGCTATTCTGTTTCCCAGTAAGCACAGGACTATTTCATAATGACACATCACATTGTGGGTAGGGTGACTTTTGACTTTGTTCCCCTGAGCCCTGCCAGTCTAGTTTCCCAATGCTGATGCTCTGACTCAATTGTTTTTTTAACTATTTATTATGAATTGA
Source organism: Chrysochloris asiatica (assembly GCF_000296735.1). NCBI lineage: Eukaryota > Metazoa > Chordata > Mammalia > Afrosoricida > Chrysochloridae > Chrysochloris > Chrysochloris asiatica. The sequence goes on from NW_006408560.1 coordinate 4,953,757, forward strand.
ATGACATTTTACAGAGTAGATCATTGGTTTTACATTCAGCAATCCATAAACACATTTTGTTTCATTTCATTGATTGCAATCCCCTCAAGGTAATATCACTTATCCCATTTCCTCCCTGTGTTTCTGTTTCCATTCCTCCTTCTTTCCTAACCTTTCTATACTTTGTCCTTAGGTAAATACTGCCCTGTTGATCTCAAAGGGTTGATTGTTCTAAGGTGTAAGTATCTAACTAGTGCTATTGTTCCCCCTATGTTGTGACCTAACGGAATGCGGAAATCATCGGACAATCTCTTTGATATCTCAAGCAAGCAAAGTTTTGCTCAAGGTAATACAAAAACGGCTACAATCATACATTGACAGAGAACTTCCAGAGGTTCAAGCTGGATTCAGAAGAGGCCGTGGAACGA
>NW_006408560.1:4955233-4989251 GCF_000296735.1 Chrysochloris asiatica
CCCAGGATCGAGCATTGTTTCGTTCTGCTGTGCATGGGGTCGCTATGAGTCGGTTCCGACTCGATGGCACCTGACAACAACAACAACAATGTTGTTGTTAAGTGCTGTGGAGTCAATTCCGACCCATAGCGACCCTGCATAGGGTTTCCCAGGAGCAGTTGGTGAGCTTGAACCACTGACCTCTCAGTTCAAACGACTTTGCAGTCTGATACATTAGCCCACAGTGTTTGGCTGAAAATTGAGCTAAGTGGGTGAGTTCAGTTCTAGAAGGTTCAGTTCTAAGCATCTTGAGGGCTCCATTAGTTTCTATTCAACCTGTAAGCGTGGTCTTTTTTATGAGGTTGAGTTTTTGTAATTTTGTTTTTTTATGAGGTTGAGTTTTGTTCTGCATTTTTCTTTCTCTCTATCCAGGACTTTCAATGTGATCCCTTTCAGAGAAGTTGGTGGCCAGGTACCATACAGTAGCTATAATGTAGTTCTGGTTTCAGCGTCGAGAAGACTGATGTTCACATGATCCATTAGTCCACTGGACTACTTGTTTTCATGCATCTGCAATTTCCTTCCTCTCCTTTGGGACAGGAAGAGACCAATATTTGTGTCTTAGATGGCCACTTATGCATTTTTAAGACCCCAGTTGCTACTCACCAAAGTAGGAGGTAGAACATTGTGTTTGTGATCGATGTTATACCATTTGTCCTCAGTGTCTCCTGAGATTATGGTCTGAGCCCCCAGGCCCAGTGACTCATTCCTTAAAGGTATTTGGTTATATATAAGAAGTTTTCATAACTTTGCTTCTTATAAACTCCACCACACCTCACCTTGCTGTCCCTCCTGATTACCTGTTATATTAGTTATGTATTGCTCTGTAAAAAATTACCCCAGAATTTGGCAGCTCAGATGAACAATTATTGTCTTTGTTAGGTGCCTTTAAGTGGCTCCAACTCATAGGGACCCTATGCATAGCAGAATGAAACACTGCCTGATCTGTGGCATCCTCACAATTGTTATGTTTGAGCCCATTGTTGCTGCCACTGTGTCAATTCATCTTGTTGGAGGTCTTCCTCTTTTTCATTGACCCTCCACTTTACTTACCAAGCATGATCTCTTTCTCTAGGGACTGGTCCCTCCTAATAACATGTCCAAAGTATGAGAAACAAAGTTTCCTATGATAGTTAAGGTTTTGTGTCAACTTGACTGGGCCATGATTCTCAGTGGTTTGATAGTTAAGACATATTAATCCCTCATAATAATATCTGCAATGAGCAACTAATCAATAATCAATTGAAAGGAATTTCTCTGCGGGTGTGGCCTACTTCAAATATATTGAACCCTTGAACAAAGTTTGTTTGCTTTATGCTGGGTCCAGATTCTGCATGTGGCTCATCATCTGACCTCTAGATCTTTGGACTGGAGCCAAGGGTCTACTCTATAGATTGCCTATCTTGAAAGTTGTCAGAAGTCACCCATCTTACCTGCCTGATGTGCCTGCCTGCCATTTGACCTGCCAATCTTGGTTCATCAGCCCTGCAGCTACGTGATACAGAAGCTTCCAGCCTGACATCTGACCAATGAACTTGCCATTTATAAAGAGCTTGATATAAACCTCTCTCTCTCGCTACATATATATAAATGTTGTTGTTAGATCCAGTTGGTTCCAACTCATAGTGACATACGCACAACAGAACAACTGCCTGATCCTAAGCCATCCTTACAATCATTGTTACCTTTGCTGCTGCCACTGTGCCAATCCATCTCATTGGGAGACTTCTTTTTTGCTGATCCTCCACTTTACATAGCAGGATGTCCTTCTCCAGAGACTGGTCACTCCTGATAATAGTATGAGAGACAAAGTCTTACCAGCCTCGCTTCTAAAAAGCATTCTGAATGTACATTCTTCCAACACAGATTTGTTTGTTCTCCTGGCAGTCCATGGTACTTTCAATATTCTTCTCCAACACCATAACACAAAGGTATAAATTCTTCTATGGTCTTTCTTATTCACTGTCCAACTTTCACATGCATATGAAGTTATTGAAAATGCCATGGCTTGGGTCAGGCTAACCTTAGTCTTCAGATTGACTTCTTTGCTCTTGAACACTTTAAAGAGGTCTTGTGCAGCAGATTTGCCTAATGCAATACATCATTAGATTTCTTGATTGTTGCTTCCATAAGTATTGATCATTGAATCCAAGCAAAACAAAGTCTCTGACAATGTCAATCTTTTCTCCATTCATCATGTTATTTATCAGTTCAGTGGTGAGGATTTTTGTTTTCTTTACTTTGAGGTGCAATCCATACTGAAGGCTGTGGTCTTTTATTGTCATCATTATTTTAACTCCTTTTTGCTTTAAGCAAGTAAGGTTGTATAATATGCATATCACAAATTGTTAATGAGTCTTCCTCCAATCCTGATGCCACATTCTTCTTCATATAATACAGCTTCTCAGTTTATTTGCTCGATGTATCGATTGAATAAGCATGGTGAAAGAATACGATCCTGACACACACCTTTCCTGATTTTAAACCATTTGATGTCCCCTTGTTCTGTTCGAACAACTGCTTCTTTGTCTATGTATAGACTCCTCATAAACACAATGAAATGTTCTAGAATACTCAATGTCTGCAATATTGTCCAGAGCTTGTCATGATCCACACAGTCGAAAGCCTTTGCATAGTCAGTAAAGCACAGGTAAACATCTTTCTGATATTCTCTGATATTAGCCGAAATCCATCTGATGTCAGCAATGAATCTCTCATTCCATGTCCTTGTCTGAATCTGACAACACTTAACAACAGCAAACTTACTCAAGTCTGGAAGTGATTTAGAGGCCATGACTCTCTATTCTGGCAATTCAAAGTAGAGTGCCTTCAATTGACCTAGAATTCTTCAACTTGTATGTTGTTGTTGTTGTTGTAATGTGTCGTTGAGTTGGTTCCGACCCATAGCAACCCTGTACAGGGTTTCGAGGCTGTAAATCTTGACGGGAGCAGAAAGCCTCATCTTTCTTCCTGCAGAACAGCTGGTAGTTTCGAACTACTGACCTTAAGGTTCGCAGCCCGATTCATAACCACTACACTACGAGAGCTCAACTTGTATATATCAAGAAAATATTTAGTAGGTTTCCCATCTATTTCACTCCTAGAAACACCCTGCCTAAGTAATCAATGCAGTAAATCCAAGTGAGTCAGACTATTCTGATTAGTACTTTGATTCAGCTGTCCATTACAGTAACCACACCCACCTTTTTTGTAGCTTAAGTGCAGCCACTTGGCACCTATCACCACAAGGTCCAATCAGCCCCATTGTATTTGTTATTGTTGTTAATTACCCTCGAGCTTGAGTTGATTATGATTCATAGCAACCTTATACAGTTAGGTGTCTTAATTCAATTAGGGCAGCTACCACCGTCAAATCTGGTTTACATTTTTTAAAAAATCACATTAATCTTCAAGGAGGCTGGGCTTCCCTTCACAATTTGTTCCTCACTGTTGTGGTAAAAGGTGTGTCCTCTGGATTTATGGGCTTATCCTGATAAATCCACTCTGTCATACCAATTTCCTGAAGCCTTTGAATTCCTTCCTCTATAGAAAGCCAAGGCAGGCCTAGTACTTCAACTTGATGTATTGTGGGCCACTGTGCGGTTCATGCTTCAGTGAACTAACCAAATAAACTATTAGATCCTCTCCTAACCTCTGGAACTGAGTCACTGAATGAAGAATCTGTACTTAGTGGACCCATATCAGTAAACTCAAACTGATCCAACCCTATGTTACTTGCACCATTATTCCACACACTTAATAGCCATTTCCACACATATTTTCCAAGTTTCTTTTTGTACCTATTGAAAAAATCAAGCAATTCCTAGGTTACAATGTAGACTTCACCCTTTAGGGCTTGCTGGGACTTAAGTCTAGTTATAGGTCTCGAAGCAGTAACTGGTGGAAGTGTTTCCTAGGAACATTCAGCATGTCTTGCAGGACATCTGCCTCAGGCGATGTTCCAGGAACCATCTCTGCACTCACAACCCCGTTCATCTCTTCAAGTGTGGGCAGAGGGGATAATGAATCAGCAGATAAAGATGAAGTAATCTCTTTAGATGGGAGGGATAGTGCTGTTGTCACAATGTAATGAACTTGACCTATACTTATGGATGTAGTAGCTCAAAATATCAACCGAGAGGGAAGGAGTCTTCACATCAACTATCAATCCTATCTCCTTTGTATACAGGTAGACAGGGATGGACAACTTAGACATTGGCTACCTAAAATGAGGGGCAATAAAGGCACAAAGTGACTGGCTTACAAGGTTTCAAGATGGAGTTTAGCTTAAGAGTGTAGGGGAAGGTAGAGTCCCCACTGAATAGTTTTCATCTTGTCTAGACAAGTCTGGTGAAAAGAGATGGGGATACGGTTCTTATGATTCAATAGAGAGTAATTGCTATCATGACTAATTGTGACTGTCACAAACTGTAAAGGTAGAAGTTTTGTAACAAACAGGAGGGAGGAGTTAATCTTACAGTCCAGAAACAGAGGACCCTAGGACCATCAAGGGAAAAGAGCATGAGCAGAATGTGGAGAAGCAGTGACACCAGAGATGGAGGCAGAGATGAGGACATGGAGAGAGACAGCAGCTGAGAACTCTAGACTCATGGAAAGAGAAAGACAGTGTTGGTGGCCAGGTGGCAGGTTTGCAGAATGTGCCCTTTGGTTGTTTAAATTATTATAGATTCCTGAGTGTTTTTGTGTACATCCCCCACCCCTACCCCCCCCCAACATAAAAAAAAACAGAGGGAATGGAAGCAAATACTGTTGAACGATGATACATAGAGGAGATTGTAATCATTTCAATGAAACAGTAGTGTAAAGCTGATGTTCTCCCATGTAAACTATCACTCAGTTCACAACAAACACTTAAAAAAAAAAAAAAAAAAAGAATGAGTCAATAGAATTCAGGGGTTCTGTGTCTCCATCCTCCTGATTATCTGCCTATATGTTTCCATCCCAAGTTTCGGGATCCCATTTCTTCCCAATCAATGCCTTCACTTCAATGTCAGACACCATTTAAGGCTGGAAATTCAATTGGCGTTGTAATTCAGTCTCTCTTACAATAACTCTGAGTTTGATTTTCGGCAACATCAGCTCTGTTACTACAAGAAATGAGACTCTCTTTCAGGATACAAATGGAAACTTTAAGGTCTTTTATGCATTCTGTGAGCTATAACTCTGAGACCCTCTTGTCTTTACCTGTTGACCTATTTGGCAGCAGGCCCAACCAACCAGTTTCCTTATACTTCTTATTCTGACAAAATTGCAGAAAAGTATCAAGCACACGGCCACCCAAAGTCTTGCTTGTCACCCAGACTTGATCTATATGTGGTGATATTTTGTGTGTTGACATTGCCACCTCATGCCATTGATTAGCAGTGCCTTCTTTACTAATAGAAGCAGAGTTATCAGTGCCATTTAGAAAAACCCATCCTTAGGATTTTGATTCTCTAGAACCACTCCTGGTACCAAATATCTTATTTTGGGTTCTTTAGAGAAGCAAAACCAGTGAAACTTATAAATCTATAAAGACGGTGGCTCTCAAATATGAACCACAAGGTCGACAGTTTGAGTCCACCAGCCGCTAAATGAGAGAAAGATGTGGTTTTCTGCTCACACAAATATCTACAACCTTTGAAACCCTATACAGGGGCCACTATGAGTCAAAAGTGATTGCATGGCACCTAACAGCAATCTATGTTGTTGTTGGGTGCTGTCAAGTTGATTCCAACTCATAGTGACCCTTTGCAACAGAATGAAACACTGCCCCATCCTGCCCCATCCTCACAATCATTGTTATGAGTGAGCCCATTGCTACTGTCACTGTACCAGTCCATCTCATTGGGGGTCTTCCTCTTTTTTGCTGACCATCCACTTTACCAAGCCTGGTGTCCTTCTCCAGGGACTGGTCTCTCCTGATAATATGTGCAAAATATGAAGGCCAATGTCTGGCCATCCTGACTTCTAAGAAGTATTCTGGCTGTACTTCTTCCAATCCAGATTTATTTGTTTTTCTGGCAGTCCATGGTATTTTTAATATTCTTCTTCAGCACCGTAACTCAAATGCACCAATCTTACATTTGTTGTTGTTGTTAAGTGCCGCTGAGTCAATTCCTACCCATAGCAACCCTGTCTGTATAGGGTTTCCAAGAAGTGACTGGTGAGCTTGAACCACCAACCTTTCCAGTCCAGTGCATTAACCCACAGTGTCACACTATATATATGATTCATATCAAGCAAGTGACTCACACAACGCAGTTGTAAAGGTAGCCAAGTCTCACATCCATGGGACAGATGGAAGCTTCTTGAGGCTTCTGACTCATATAGTTTCAGGACTGATGAACCAAGATTGGCAGGTCAGAGAGCAGGCAGGCAGGTCCAATAGGTAAGAAAGCAGGCTGTTGATGACTTCCAGTATCAGCAGGTAATATAGCAGGCCACTGGCTCAAGTCCAAAGAACCAGAGGTAGAAGGACAAGCCAAATGCAAGATCCAGACCTCAAAGAGAGCAAGCAAGCCTTGCCTAAGTGTCCAATGTATTGGAAGCTGGTCAACCCCGGAGGAAGCTTCCTTTCCGCTGATTAACTGCTCATAGCAGACCTCATCATAGAGTTAATTATAATATATTAGCTCTCATCATGGGGGAGAACTACATCTCAAAAGCCAAAGCACTGAGCATTCTGGCCCAGTCAAATTGACACCAATCCTTAACAGCCATGGACTGCCAGAAGAATGAACAAATCTGTTTTAGAAGAAATCCAGCTAGAATGTTTCTTAGAAGTCAGGATAGTGAGACTTACTTCTTACATACTTTGACACGCTAGGTAAAATATGTTGTTGTTGTTAAGTGCCGTTGAGTCGGTTCCGACCCATAGCGACCCTGTACAGGTAAAATATAGGGTTTGTGAAAAGGAGGAAGACATGCAATTAAGATAGATTCACACAGTGGCTCCAACATAGCCTCAACTCAAACATAGAAAAACTCTAAGGATGGCACAGGTCTAGACAGTATATCTTTCTGTTGTACATAGGGCCACTATGAGTCGGAACTGACTTGGCAACACCTAACATATGTAAAAGCAGACAGCAGTGGTGGCTCAGTGATAGAAGCCTCACCTTCCATGAAGTAGACCCAGGTTTAATTCCCAGCCAATGGACCTCATGCATAGGCCTCAGTATTGTTGTGAGGTTGAACAGTTTTCAGAAGACCTTTTAGACTAAGAGAGACTAGGACGAAAGGACTGACAATCTACTTCTCAGAATTAGTAAACAAAACTCCTATGGATCCACAAACGATCATGGCGATGGTACAGGACTGGCCAGAGTTATGTTCCATTGCGCATGGGGCTGTCATGAATTGGGGAGTCAATTAGTTAATATGTAGAAGTAATAAGGTCTTGCATCATGTCTTCTGACCCTCATACTAAGGAAGGAACTTTAAATGAAAGGAGCATGTCAAAGAAAGGAGCTCTGGACTTAGAGAGACAGTAAGAGATCCAAGACCATTTGATGGTTCTGTCCTTCGAGAGGAATTTTAAACATCTGGGTGGAGATCCTGCTGCCACCATAGTTCAGGAACTACTGAGAAAGAAGCAGCACCTGTTCCCTCCCTATTGTGTCTCTGGCAGTGACAGCAGCTGAGGTGGTATCGGATGTGCTGGTGCCTAAAGATGAGGAATCCTAGCTCAGGGGAATGGTAGAAAGCAGATGGCAGCTGTAAAGGTCAGAGGCAGAGCTGGTGATGAGAGGGCCCTTTTCTCCGTCTTCTACAGCAAATTCCTCCACTGGGGTTCTTGGGTCCATTCTGACTTTCTCCACAGGCTCATGTTTCATCTGTTTCCTCACACCCATTCCTTGTTTCTTTTCCCACAGGCTTTTCCATTCAGTCTCTAAATATGCTTCTTGTCATTAGTTGTCATTGAGTTGATTTGGACTCATGGCAGTTTCATACACGCAAGTAGAACTGCTTATCCAACAGTGCCACATCAGGACTCAAACCATAGTTTAAAGCCTGGTTTATGAGTATATGTTGGTCACCCCTGAGGACTCCTAGATATGAACTAGATGAGAATTTGATTGAGGGGCAAAGGGTAGTGTTAGAAATGCTACTTGAATAACAGAACTAAGAACCTGGAAAATAAGACTATTGTTTTATTGGTAGTACCCTGGAGCCTTGGAAACTTGACTTACATGATGTTATGTCCAAAGCAAGTGAGTCAGACAATGCTTTGTTGTGATCCATAAAATTTTCACTGGCTTATTTTCAAGAAAAAAGTCACCTTGGAAGATAGCCTGGCCACATCTGCTTCTGAGGGTCTACCATATGTAATATGCTAGCAATAGAGACATGGATTATGATTCCAACCCTCGAGGAGCTCTCCATCTAATAGGGGTCATGTTACTGTTGTTGTTAAGCACCGTCAAGTCAGTTCCAACTCACAGTGACCCTGCACAGGATTTCCAAAGAGTGGTTGGTTGGTTTGAGCCACCAACCTTGTGATTAGCAATCCCTTCTTATCCTACATGACCATACCAAAGATAGGTAAGCAAATCATATAATGTGATAAGGATAGCAAAGAGGACACATTCATTATTCAGAGGTAACAAAGAGAGAGTCATTGGCTAGATAGGAGAGAGTTAGCAACCAGAGATAGCTTCCTGGAGGAAGCACAATCTGAACTAGACTTTGAAAGACAAATAACTAATAATGTAGGAATGGAAATGGGGAAAATAGAGGAGATCTTGGAAACTGAGTAAGAGAGACTAGTCAACTAAATCAAATGCCACAGAGAGATGGTGTAAAATTTTAAATGCACATATTTTCTGGCACCAGCAAGGTTACTTGAAGACTTTGCTGATGGGATGTAAATGGAGTGATGAGGATGGCAATGGGCTAAGAAACAAACAAGGGGTGAGAAAGTAGATTTGAAGCAGCTTAGCTGAGATGGAGGAACTTTGTAGTGTAACAGCTAAAGGGACAGGCAATTGAAAAGAGAAGTTTCAGTGTAGAAAGAGGTAATGACATAATACAAACCAACCACTAGGGGGGGTAGGTGGTTGTTAAGTGCTGTCGAGTCGGTTCTAACTCATAGCAAACCTGTATAGGGTTTCCAAGGAGCAGCCTATAGTTCGAACTGCCAACCTTGTGATTCAAACTGACCTTGCAGTCTAGTGCTTATCCTACAGCACCACACCAGAAACTCCTCGTAGGGTTCAAACGGTCTAAGGTTTAAATGAATTAAAACATGTGAAGGTATGCCAAGACAAATTTGTTCCACATTCTGGCAGTCCATCGTGTATCGTAATTCAATTTTTTAGTTTTCCTTATTGTCTAGCTTTCACATGCATATGAGACTGTTGAAAATGCTATGGCTTGGGACAGGTGTACCATAGTACTGAAAGTGGCATCTTTACTATTTACCATTTTAAAGAGGTCTTTTGCACTATTTCATTTTTCATTTTTGTTTCCAGGGACAAAGATTGTGGATCCAAGTAAAATGAAATTCTTGACAACTTCAATATTTTTTCTGTTATCATGATGTTGCTTATTGGTCCAGTTGTGAGGATTTTTGTTTTCTTTATGGTGAGGTGTGACCTGTACACCTCACCATAAAGAAACATTATCTATAGCTTTGATCTTTATCAGCAAGTGTTTTAAGTCCCCTTTGCTTTCAGCTACCAAGCTGTGCCATCTGCATATTGTGGGTTGTTAATGAGTCATCCTCCAATCCTGACGTTATGCTAATCTTCATATACTCTAGTTTCTCAGATTATTTGCTTAGCGTACAGATTGATTAAGTATGGTGAAAGGATACAATCCTGACACATACATTTCCTGATTTTAAATCATTCAGTATCCCTTTGCTCTGTTTGAACAACTAACTTTTGATCTGTATACAGATTCTGCATGAGCACAGTTAAGTGTTCTGGAATTCCCATTCTTTGCAATGTTATCCATAATGTGTTTTATGGATCACTATTAAATTCTTATAAGAAGGTATATGCTAAACTGTCTATGTGGTTGTTAAATGCCATTGAATTGGTTCTGACTCATAGGAATCCTGCACATGGTTTCTGATAAAAAGGACTGAATTAGACTATGTGTGTGTCTAATTGTGACGAAGAAAAGGAGGAAATGAGATAGGGAGCATTGGTAGGAGAAGCCCAAGAAATAAGATAATTTCTTGAAAGTAATTTTATGAAAATAGTTGGCAACAACAACAACAAAATTTACAGCAAGAAAGTTACCAAAGAAGGAAGATTTCATGAGTTACATAAATGAATAAAGAGAAGACGATTTTGGCAGTGTAAGAAAAATAATGCAAGTTAAATGTTGACATACGAAGCATGCGAGAAAGTGTGTGAATATAGTACATGCAATATACAAAATGCGCATGGCTGAATGTGCATACTTATGTGACAAATATTTATTACACATTTGTTAAGTGCCAAGCACACACAAGTTACTTGCACTTTTCTTGACATTTTTACTGTAGCTTCAAGAATTTGACAGAAGAAAAGTTGTAGAATTTTCTGCAATGATTTGAACGTTCTTCCTTTGTATTATAATTCCATTGTTGTTGTTGTTATGTGCCATCGAGTCGGTTCCGACCCATAGCGACCCTGTACAGGGTTTCCGAGGGTGTAAATCTTTACGGGAGTAGAAAGCCTCATCTTTCTCCCGCGGAGCAGCTGGTAGTTTCGAACCGCTGACCTTAAGGTTCGCAGCCCGATTCGTAACCACTACGCTTTTTAAGCATATCATGCCAGAGCAGGAGTGGAAATAGGGATGTTTTCTCAAAATAGTCAATGGATGCCTATTTTGTAAGTGAGTCTTTTTGTGTCAGTCCAGAACTCGCTCCCATAGCTTAATTATCGTCTCTAGTTTCTAATGGACCTCAGGTGTTACATGAGTAGCTCATGCTCCTCAGCTCATAGCTTGCATTCACCATACTTTATTCAGGGACATTTTAAGTGTTTATTCTACTTTCCCCTTCATCCCTGCCTATTACTGTCTCCCTTTCCCCAGATAGGTCCTTGCTTTGATGTTTTTAATGTATATCTTTTCAATGCATTTTCCATATATGTCTCACATTCTAGTTTGCTTGACTGACTAGAAAGATGACTCACACTAGCTGAAGTTACTTTGACCTTGCTTTACTGGCAAATCAAGAAATGAACAAAGCAACAAAGCAGAGGATTTATTACCAGATGAAGAATTGCGTGTGTGTGTGTGTGTGTGTGTGTGTGTGTGTGTATAGTGCTTGGGGTAGGGGGAGCTGGTGTGAGTGGGTCTTTGGAACATGCCCTATTCTTCTTCATGGAGACTGGTCTTAAAAGTTCAACACTTTTCACAGCCCCTGAGGAGTGAGGAGGTCCCTGAGTGGTGCATATAGTTGTGCTCAACTACTAACAAAAAGATTGGCAGTTTGAATCCAGTCAGAGATGCCACAGAAGAAAGGCCTGGCAATCTGCTACTATAAAGATTGTTGTTGTTGTTATGTGCTGTCGGGTCAGTTTCAACCCATAGCGACTCTGTACAGGGTTTCCAAGGCTATAGAGCTTTACGGGAGCAGAAAGCCTCATCTTTCTCCCACGGAGCAGCTGGTAGTTTCAAACTGCTGACCTTGTGGTTCGCAGCCTGATTCGTAACCACTACACTACCAGAGTTCCTTACTATAAAGATTACAGCCAAGAAAATCCTATGGAGCTCAACTGCCCAGTGTCCTTTCTTGAACTAGAGCATCACTGCAAAGTTTACAATAGGGTTGCTTCCGATACCCTTCAGGGGTGTTTTAGGACAGAACTACCTAGAAAGAACTGGGATGGAGTTAGCGATGGTTGGGAATGCAGTTTCACCTTGAGTGAAAGATTCTCATTCAATAATTGGCAATATTCTTCCCAGCTATCTTTCCAGATAAGCGTGACTGTGCAGGATGGTCTTTCTTGGAATCCTTTTACAATTTCTGTTGCTCAGATTAATGTGACTTTAGGGAAGGGCCCAGCAAAGTCCTTACAGGGTACTTGAGATGACTTACATAGTGATTCTGCTATGATCAGAACTGTCTGATCACCGATGGTCCGCTCAGTACAAGGCCCTTTTGACCATAGGACTCATGTCAGGCCATAATAGACTCTGGACCAAGAGCTCAGGACAGCCCATTTTATTCCCACAGGAGCACTTTTTAGAAACAATACCATTTAAATGGGCATTTATTTTTTAAGTTTTTAATCAGTTTTGGAATTTTTGTATACCAAATCCATGGCTCTAGATACCAGATCACCACTTCCTCTAGTTAGTAGCTGTGGGACCTTGGACAAGTCCCATAACTTATTTAAACTTGAGTTTCCTCACTGATAAAGTGAGAAGAATAGTCATACCCATCTCAGAGGGTTGTTGTGAGAATTAAATGAGATAATTCAAGTGACGTCCTCAGCCCAGGGTCTGACATTAATTGCTCAATCAGTGTTATCTCCCATTAGAATTTTTATGTAGTTATTGCATGCATTATGATAAATAACACCGCTACCGTTGATTTCACTTTCAAAGATGTTGTCAGTATCAGCAATATCGTGATAAGCAACATAGATGTGTTGGAACCAGCTGAGCACCAAGAAAGTCAGCCAATCAGAACTTAGCAAACAATTCACACCTAACAGTGTCAGTGCATACCAAGGATCAGACTCTCCCTAGAAACCAGGATGGCCACATTGTGTCTCTCATGCTTCGGACATACTATCAGGAGGGACCAGTCACTGGAGAAGGACATCATGTTTGGTAAAACAGAGGGTTGGAGAAATACAGGAAGACCCCCAATGAGATGGATTGGTACAGTGGCTGCAGCGATGGGCTCAGGCATAGCACGATTGTAAGCCTGGCGCAGACCTAGGCAGTGTTTAGTTCTGTTGTGCATAGGGTCACTATGAGTTGGTATGGACTCCATGGCACCTAACAACAACAACAACACCAGAATCCCCAAACTGAATAGTGGGAGTTGATGGTGCACTTCTTAAAATGACACGAAGTAACTGAAAAACAAATAACCCAACAATGGCAGGAAGTTGCAAAATATTATTGCAAGAATCTGCAAGTGGGGGAGGCTGTAACCTGGGCAGACAACCTAAAGCAGTGTATACAAAAAGGCAAATGCAATGCCTGAAGGAGAGCTGCTTGCTTCGTAAGAACTTCTGTTGAGGAGGCTTCTTGCTTTCTAGAGTCCTCTACTGGATGAGACCAAGTGGCTCCCAGTGCCCCTTTGATAGACTCTTGAGTGTTTTGGTGCCCTCCCATGCAAGCACATGTTTTCTTGGAAGCTTGGAAACTTTCTTCAGGAGATAGGACATGTCTTTCTTGGGTAAAAAGTAAAAACACATTCTCTGCTGCCTCTCCCAAAGGAAATGTCAGCTTTGAAAGTAAAAGGAAGGAAAGTCAGGCGATGAGGGGAAGAAAAATCCACACAACTTGCTGGGCTGATAGACCAACAGGATTGGGGGAGGAGCGGGGGCTGTCTCTGGGGTGTCCCACAGCCACATGTCCTGGTGTCTCCATCCCTCTATTGGCCACTGACTTTGAAAAGGTCATAAGAGGGAGTCAGAAGCAGAGGAAATAATAGCTTCCATTTGCATGGTGTTTCAGAGCCTATAAAAAATTTCATAAGCATGTTCTCCTTTAAACTGCCCCACAATCCTGAGAATTTGTTTATCTGTTTACTTCTCTAGTTTCTAATGGGCCTCAGGTGTTACAAATTCAGTTGCCCCCTTCCTCAGCTCATGGCTTTATCTGGGGACATTTTAAGTGTTTATTCTACTTTCCTCTTTGCCCCCTGCCTATTGCTGTCTCCCTTTCCCCAGATAGCTTCCTGCTTTTATGTTTTTGATGTATGTCTTTTCAATTCATTTTCCATGTATGTATTTCATTCTAGGTTGCATGACTGACTAGAAAGATGACTCGCACTAGCTGAACTTCCTACATAACAGATGAAGAAACTGAACTCAGGTAAAGTGATTTGCTCCATGAAAAGTCTGAGTTCACAGACTGATTGTGTCACAAAATTGCATAGCCAACGGAAAACCGTTGTTTAACTTTTTTAGTGTCTGCCTCTTCCTCCGGAAAATGAGGGAGTTGGAATTAGTGGACTTCAAATGTTTTTTCAGCTCTGATATTCTCCAACTAATCTGATTAAGTCTATAGACTCTTCTTGGCTTATAGACTAGGTTCAAAGAATGTCCACTCCATGTAAATAACCATTCCAGCCAATGACTCACATACCTTGTGAAGAAAGCATTCAAACTCCCCACTCCTCTTTGCTGCTCAAGGCACTTAAGCACCCACTACAAGCACTAGAAATCTCAGGAACTCCCCCTTTAGGCTTTTTATACTGATTGAAGGCACTTGGGTCCCCTAACTTCTGCCATTGTGGTGGCCCTGTGGCTGGGCTGCACTTGGAGGGGATGGCATTCCATACTGACGCACAGAATGACTTTTTCTGTTGGAATCAGGATTTAAAGGCCCTGAATTCTATTGAGTTAGTTGTATGTGTGTGTGTGTTTGTGTGTGTTTGTGTGTGTGTGTGTGTATATATATATATAAAGAGAGAGAGAGAGCTTCAGCTCGTATGGGATAACTTAGAAGCCTCTCTGTCCCACATATAGGTTTCTCTGGAGCAAACATCTAAAGTTTCAACAAATGTGAACATAACCTATCTATAGTCTGCAGACAGTCCTGGCTTACACTTAACCATCATTCTTAACCTCTCAGGTCATACCTCCCATAGTCCCTGGTCTAGTGTCCAGCATATAGACCTTGTTCAATAAATTATCTCAGATGACTGCTGCTTCTCTTAACTAACCATTTGCTTTTGCTTTTAAGTGCCTGTTTTCCCCAAAGTCTGCATAGACTAAGCAGTGTGTCAACCTCAGATGATAGATCCAGCATAGGAAATAAAGGGACTAAAACTGGGTGGTGGATAATGTCCTAGTGTTTTGATACTGACGCCATGCCTTTCTACAAATTGCCAGCCTGGCTCCACTGTTAGACATAATACTGGGCTGGGAGGAGTGCAGGAGATTCTTGGCCTGACTTGGGTGCCTTTTCTTATCTACTGCTGACCTCACCTACCATAGAACAAGTGGTAGGAAGTGTGTGGGTCTTGGAAAGTCCAGAGAGTTCTGGGCTCAGGGTGGCTGCTCCTAGATTTTGAATATCCATAGAAGTATTCCAAATACACACACACACACACACACACACACACACACACACATAATTCCACTAGCCAATACAAGAAATTCACCAAGTATTTATTTTGTCAACTTTGTTTTTGCTTTCTAAAAGCACACCACATAATAGGGGAAGCAGACATATATAAACAACTTGGACACTAGGCAGACAGATAAACGCTGACTAGATATTCTGGGTATACAAATGTTGTGGCCTGAGAGATGATTTCAGACTAGAGGGTCTTAGAAGGGTTTTACAGGGATGTGAGTTTAGAAGTCGGCTGTAAAGAATAGCATGTCTTCCACAGGAGGTGCTGAGTGAAGGGAGGGAAACTGAAGAGGGTAAGAACGGGTTGAGGGAGCAGGATGAGTCAGCTTGAGTGATGCGGGAGCGTCGGAACCGTAGAAGGGTGTGGGTAGCTGTAGGGAAAGAGAAAGCTGGAAAAGAGGTTGTAGGCTGACTACGTAAGACTTTGAAAGTCAGGTTTAGGAGGTTGGACTTTATTCAGTGAGGAGCTATTGAAGGAGCTGAAGGAAGGATGTGCCCGAGTTGTGTTTCAAGGGGATCATTAGAGCATCAGGGTGCAGGATGGATTCAGGGTGCAGCATTGGGTAATGGAAGGTGATGGGGATATCTCAGCAAAAGTTGAGATGGAATGTTTGGGGCATCTGAATGTAGGGCAGAAATGGCAGAAGGCAAGGCAAGGGTTTGAGAGACACTAGGAAGTTTTTTTATAGTCCAGATAGAGGCCCCTTTAGACTTGATTGCATATGTTGCACATAAATACTACAGAGTCAGTTCTGGCTCATAGCAACCCCATACAGAGTTTCCGAGGAATGTCTGGTGGATTTGAACCACTGACTTTGCAGTCAACAGTCCAGAGCTTATCCTACAGTGCCACACCAGAAGAGGGCTTCAAAAGTTTATGGGAAAAATTTGTTATCTCTCTATTCTGTTTTTCCACCAACTTTTTGACACCCTCTTGATCTCTGACCCTGACTGATTTCTGAACCCTGAGCACCTCTCACCTGAGGCAACCTGACAATCCTGCCCCCAATATACACACACAAACTGGAAGGCTCCGTTTGGATCAGGTCCCTTAGGATAAGATGTAACCCAAACATGATTTAGTCCCAGGTCCTGTGTGTACCTTCCTGCTGGCACTCTCTGGGCCTCACACAGCTCTTCCCTGAACTAGGACATAACTATTTTTACAGTTCACTCAGGCAGAAGACAGAGAGGAAAGAAAGTGGATGAGGCTTAGCCACACACATTTCCCTATTTTTCAGTTTGCCCTGGTGTGGCACTGTGGATTAATGTGCTGGACTAAAAAGTCAGCTTGAACTGCAACCCTATACAGGGTCGCTATGGATCAGAACCAAGTTGATGGCACTTAACAACAATAACATATGTGCACTTAGTTAGCATCCTTGTGTGGGGCAGTTTGTGTTCAACTATTAGTCAAAAGGTTGACAGTTCAAACTCATTCAGTGGCGCTGTGGTAGAAAGCTCTATTGGCTTCCATAACAATGATAGCCAAGAGAACCTTATGGAGTAGTTCTGATGTATAGCACATGCAGTCACCATGGGTCAGAATCCACTTGACAGCATCGGGCATATGCACGTACAGGAGATAGAATTTGAGTTTGTGTTCACTCCTACAAAAGAGCTTAAAATACATTTCGCTAGACCAACCTCTTTTTGAGACAAAGATGGAGTATAGGATCGGAAAGATTTGCCCTTTCTATTTGCTTCTTAGTCAGGCGCCTACAGGGGTACAGGGGCAGGGGATTAAGCCATGAGGGAGTAAGAACCTCGTGCCAGGACCTTGGAATTTCCACTCAGTCTGTTTCTGGGCACAGCAGTTGTTCTATCCATTTATTTTGAGAAACTCATAATCCTTGAGTCAGAAGGTGGTGGCTTTGTGAATCTATATTGGGCAGGAGGTGGTGAAGTAACTCACAAGAACCATGGTAGGGGTGTTGGATGTGATGGAATTAGGGGTAGGGGCTTGAGCAGACTTCCTTCCAACCTGGGACAGGAACGCGACCTTCACTGCTGTCGCCAGGTGCCCCGTGTCTCCTCCATGGACCCTCGGAGGTACTCCTTGTATTCAGAAGTCAAACTCTACTTTAACAAAGCACCTGCTGCTGACAAACAATGTCTGTTTCAGGGCTTATTTTTAGCAAATTTTAGCCACCACCAAACCCTGCTCCACCCTCTGCTTTAAAGAAGCTATGGATTACAGTGCAACCAGGCATCAGGCTCAGAGTCTGTCAGCCTTTACCTTATCAGAGGGAACCACCTAGAACTTCCATATTCCCTTCTTGCCCAGATCTCCACAGGGAACGCTGTTTTCCCTTGCCTGGCCAAACGGAAGTGTGACTAAATGTAGAGTCCTCTCTTCTCACTGATTGCCAGTGATGGAGCTGCCCCAATCCATTTGCACCTAGTAGACAAACCCAACTTTACTTCATTTTCCTCTCATTGTGTGTCCTCCTCTCCTTCTTACCCTAGGTACACACCATGTTCATTCATTCAGTGAGAGCTGGGCACAGGCCAACCAACCAGGCAGGTTTCCAACGTGCCAACCTATAAAGATTGCTAAAACATTACGAGGCTCTAACATATCACTGGATATAATGAAACAAAGAACAGTACATTTACACATCTCCAGGAGAACACTCAATTCAGTATATGCATTCATCGACTAAATAAATGCTTGTTTGCACCTACTTCATTTATTCACTTAGGATATTTATTCATTTTTTCAATAGTTATTTAGCACCTTAATTATGTACCAGGCACTGGTCTCGGCACTGGGATACAGTAGTAAGAAAAACAGACAAAGTCTTTACCATGGTGGAATTTACATCCTAATGGGGCATCACACAGTGCACAAGGATTGTAGGTCAAGTTCTTCCTGGAAATTATAGGAGATAAGTAAAGTAAGAGAGTTCGGTAGCTTCACAGGATAGTCACTGGACTGTTAACCATTAAGATCAGCTGTTCAAGCCCACCAGCTGCTCTGTGGGAGAAAGATAAGGCTTTCTGTTCTGGAAAAGATTTAAAGCCTCAGAAACCCTATACAGAGTCGCTATGATTGGAACCAACTCCATAGCACTTAACAGTAACAGCAAGCACAGAAAGAGAGATGAAACCTTGTGGAATTAAGAAAGCCAAATCTCCTTGACCTCAAACAATGGAAGCTAAGATACAACCCATGTCTGTGTAATAAAGTTCATTAAGACTTCAGCTAAATAGAGGGACTCAGCCTATGTGGTTGGGGATGGGGAGTCCACTTGAAGTTCTTATCTCCCCACTGAATCTCATTGTTTCAGATGACCTCAGGGTAGCCTCCAATAAATTGAAAGAGGAAAACCAGAGCATGAGAAGCAAATAAGGCAGTATTGAGATTGATGTCTGTGAAATACTTTGGGGTATGGGTACTGGCACATGGAATTGACTGGAAAGTAAATAGATTGGAAGCCTACACTACGTCTTTGGAGGAATAGCAGAGAAATGATCCTGGCCTTTAAAAAACCTGTAATATAAAACATCTCTCAGGCCCCCAAACTTGCACTAGCTGGATGCAGGCTGTGAAAGCTGTATACTTTGAAAGATAACCTGTCCATCAATGCTCAAATCCGATAAGACCATGGAGAAAATGGACAAGGTGTCAGGGAGAGCAAAAGACAAGGAAACAAAATCCTAGAGATGAAAATTAAGGTCTACTTGAGGACTTACTATAAGGCAGGTGGTTCTTACAGCATCTATCCAGCAAGATTTCACCACTGCTACAGTCATGTAAAGAGTGCTGGTAGTGTAGTGGTTACGAATCGGGCTGCAAACCGCAAGGTCAGCAGTTCGAAACTACCAGCTGTTCTGCAGGAGAAAGATGAGGCTTTCTGCTCCTGTAAAGATTTACAGCCTCGGAAAACCTGTACAGGGTCGCTATGAGTCGGAACCAACTCCATGGCACATAACAACAACAACAGTCATGTAATTGGAGTCCTGGTGTGGTGCTGTGGGTTAATGCGCCAGACTGCAAAGCCGTTTGAACTGCAAGGTTCAAGCTCACCAGCTACTCCTCAGAAATCCTATACAGGGTCGCTATGGGTCGGAATTGACTCGGCAGCACTTAACAACAACAGTCATGTAGGGATGTTGGTGTGATGCTGTAGGATAACCACTGGATTGCTAACTGCAAAGTCAGCTGTTCAAACCTACCAACCGCTCCTTGGAAACCTTACACAGGGTCACTAAGAGGCTGGACACACTAGATGGCACTTAATAACCACACCACAGAGGTAAAAAGACTCCATGGCTGGCACAAATGGTTAAGCACTCTACTACTAGCCAAAAGGATGGCAATTTGAACCCATCTTGAGGCGGTTCTGAAGACAGACCTGGATATCTGCATCCCAACGTCACAGCCTTGAAATCCTATGGCGCACTCCTACTCTGCACACATGGGGTCACCATGTATAGGAACGGACTTGACAGCAACAAACAACAACAGCAGCATGGACAAGTGACTGTTCTGTGCCTCCCATTCTTCCCTTTTTATGAAAGGGAATTTCCTTATGGTCATCTGGGGCCTGTCTGCTGTTGTATTTTGGGTGGTGATTGGTGGAGGACAGAGACTTGTCTTTGAGTTCATAAATTTCTGGATCACAAGGGAATATATCCAGAATTCCTAAAAAGAACTGCACATCACTCAAGATCCTGGACTTTGAGCTGCATATGGTGACTGGGTGGGAGTTTGAATTTTTCTTTGTGGAGAGTGGGCGTAAGGTGAGTGTCTTCTGAGTGTGGGAATATTTGATGACTCCTGGTGTGATGCTGTAGGATCAGCACTGGACTGTGAATCACAAGGTCAGCAGTTCAAACCCACTAGTTGCTCCTTGGAAACCCTATACAGGGTGACTATGAGTTGGAACCAACCCGAAGGCACTTAACAACAACAACAACAGAAAAGTGTGGATAAGATGGCTAGTTGTCCCCCATATAGTCATACTATTTGGAAATGACATTGGTAGAGACAAGATTTCCCAACATCCATGGTAACCAGTTATTACCACTGGGATAAAAATGGAAGTGGTTTGTGTCACTCCCAGGTTGGGATTTTTAAGAAGCTGGTGGGCATTATACAAGGGTG
Organism: Chrysochloris asiatica; assembly: GCF_000296735.1. NCBI lineage: Eukaryota > Metazoa > Chordata > Mammalia > Afrosoricida > Chrysochloridae > Chrysochloris > Chrysochloris asiatica. The sequence goes on from NW_006408560.1 coordinate 4,975,656, forward strand.
AGTCAAAAATCATACACACTCCAGTTATATTAAAATGCTCATCCACATCCATGTCTGATGACAACACTGAGCATGAACATGAAATGATTCTGTCAAATAGACAAGTAACAGTAACAAATAATTTGCAAATCTGCCTATGAAATAATCCACGATAGACTTGGGTTTTGAAAAGTTTGTGTGAGATGGGTACTGAAACAACTCAAAAAGACCATAAACAAACATTTGGATATCGGAAAACAAAATTTGAAGGAAGGTAAAAGTTTCTTAAAATAAAATCATTACTGGTGATGAGACATGGATGCATCACTACAAGCCTGAGCGTTAACAGCAGAGTATGGGATGGAAACATCCTTAATCACCGACACAGAAAATGTTCAGAAGTCAACCATCAGCTGGAAAATTGATGCTTACAGTTTTCTGGGATTCTCAAGGACCAGTATTGGAACACTATCAGGAAACAGTTCAACAATCAATAGTGTTCATTACAGTGAGATGCTCACTGAAGATCTGAAGCCTAAATTTCAGATTAAACACAAAGGACTGCTAGCCCAGGGTGTTGTCATCTTGCTTGACAATGCACTTCCCCACACCTCTGCCCACACTATTGACACTCTGCAAAAAGGTTGTTTTGAGATGTTAAAGCCTCCTCCCCATAGTCCTGATCTTGCTACATCAAACTTTCATCTGTTTGGTCCCCCGAAAGCAGCCCTTGGAAAATGAAGGTTCACCTTTGACAAAGAAGTGAAGACAGCGGTGCGTTCGTGGCTCGAAGCTCGGCCTAAAACATTTTAAAATAAGGGACTACAAAAGCTTGTTGACAGAAGGACAAAGTGTATTGAAAAGCAAGGAGATTGTGTGTATTTTGTCTTTTCTAAAAGTTAATCAATATAAATTATACAGCCGCAGTGTGGATAGTTTTTGACTCACCCTCATACATACGCTTCTGTTTGCCACCTGGGTGTTGGGAACTCTGACTTTCTAGGAAATAGAAAGATGACCTCTGAATACTACACAAAAGAATGCTGCAGCCAGAAACATATCCAATTAGATAATTACATGATCAAGAAATAAAATATTGTATTAAACTGCTGATTTATTATTGTGGTGGTTGTTACAGAAATTAACTTTACCATAATGCTAGAAACAATGTCATACATATTATTTAACACTGAACTAAACACAGAGGACCCAGAACAGAATCAGGCTCATAAGTGATGTTATGGAGAAAACATGGTGGGCAGAGAAGGCAAACCCATATCTAGATAAATATATATTCCAATAAGAACCAAATTGCTTCCCCATCCATGATAAAGGGATCTAATGTAATTAGCCTGTCAGGTAGGTGATAGAATGGGACCATATTCAGCAATGGTGATGGCCAGATCATCCTCACTGCAGGAAATTCTGTGTTGTTGAGTCCATCCATAATCTTAATGCTGCTACTATGGTCAAATTCATAAATTCACTGAGCAATTACTGGAGTGAATAGGAAGCAGAATAGCTAACATTCGTAGGGTAAGATCTCTTGTGCTACTGTTTGAGAGTCTCCTTCACTGTGGACATCTTTGGAAGAACATTCCTAGGGAACACATATATTTTCACATCCTGGCCCTATTATGATTAGTCCATTTATGGACTTCTTTCCCAAAACTCCTTGTTACAAATTTTCCAATCTTATACTTTCCAATTTCTGATTGTTTGTCCAAATCATTAGCCATTGTCCATGAATTGGCACAGATACAGATCTCAGACAAATGACAAGTACCACTCAAAGCTCTGCACAATGGAAGGATTTCCTTCTCCTACATTCCTTCATTGCTACCCCTAAACAGAACTGTAATACTGCAGCAGTCCACTTACTGGTAGTGCCAACACATTGTGCAGATCCATCTGTAAGCCAGGTACTTTTAGTTCTGAAAGATCACAGCCTTGAAAATCCTAGACAGTTGTGCAACTGTACACACATATAGTTGCCATGAGTTGGAAGGTTTAAGATACTACAATTGATACAGGATCTCTGATTTTATAGGAGATGATGGTGTCCTTGAGAGGAAGAGGCAAAGTAGCAGCACTTGACCATCAGAGGCAAGGTGGTCATGGTTACCATAAAGGGCATCAAGACCACAGTGGCAATCAGCAACGCTTGACCCACAGAAGTCGTTAGAAGTGGTAAGTTGATTATGGGTCCCTTGGAGGAGTCCTGGTGTGGCACTGTGGGTTAATGCATTGGACTTCAAAGTCACTTTGAACTGCAAGATTGATGGTTTAAGCTCACTAGCTGCTCCTTGGAAACCCTATACAGGGTTGCTATAGGTCGGAATCAACTTAAAGGCACTTAACAACAACCACAAGCAACATAAAGAGGCAGTCCAATAGGTTTCTCTTGATCTGGGTGGCCAAAGAAACTCTGGATCTGGCAAATATAAGACTAACTTGAATCACCATAATAGAGAATCCAGATCAGGGTAGATTCCTAGATCTTAGAGGCCCTTGAATGAAAGGAAGGTTGAAAATCTTTGAGAAAGAACCCTAAGATATTGCCACAATTATGTACTATAAATCTTTCCCCAAGAGGATTTTCCTACAGCTTTTCCCAGGGAAATACCTAGATTGTTTTAAAGGTTACTTAGCACTTACTAGTTGATATGAGGAAGGAGCTCTGGTAGCATAGTGGTTACAAATAGGTCTGCGAACAGAAAGGTCAGCAGTTTGAAACTACCAGCTGTTCCATGGAAGAAAGATGAGGCTTTCTGCTCCCGTAAAGATTTACAGCCTCGGAAACTCTATGCAGGGTCACTCTGAGTCAGAACCGACTCTGCAGCATACCATCACCAACAATTGATATGGGGAGTCCTGGTATGGTGCTGCAGGTTAATGTGCTGGACTGCAAGGTCAGTTTGAACCAAAAGATCAGCAGTGCAAGCTCACCAGCTGCTCCTTGGAAATGCTATACAGTGTTGCTCTGAGTCAGAACCGATTCAGCAGCACTTAACAAGTTCATATGGAGTCCTGGTATGGCACCATAGGATAAACACTAGGCCTCAAGGTTCGGTTTGAACTGCAAGGGCGGCAGTTCAAACTCATCAGCTGCTCTTTGAAAACCCTATACAGGGTCACTAGTAGTTAGAACTAACTCAATAACAAGTTGAATATGGAGTCCTAGTGTGGCACTTTAGGACTGCTAACTTCAATGTTGGTGGTTCAAACCCACCAGATTCTCCTCAGAAACCCTATACAAGATCTCTGTGAGTTGGAACCAACTCGATGTAACTTAACAACAGTAACTGTTCTTATATATAGTGTAGTGATCAATTTTGAGTTTTCACGTATGGTATGAGGTATGGGTCCAACTTCATTCTTTTGCATTTGGAGATTGAGTTGTCTCTACACCATTTGTTGAAGATACTAATGTTTCCCCAGTGAATTAACTTGGGATCCTTCAAACATAAAGTTATTGGGTTTTTTTTCTCTGTCATTTCTATTTTCTCAGGTGTGATTTTTTTCTATTCTTTGGGTATGGTGACTATATCTTGGTGCTTGAGATCTTCAAATGCTATAGTAAGCATTGTGAGCTTATTATCTTCCATAACATTTAAAAATAATTTTATTAAGATGTCACTCAAAGGCCATACAACTTGTCCAATGAAAGTGTATAATCCAATGCCCTTTACAATATTCACATAACTGTGCATCCATCATCATAATCAGTTTTAGAACCCTTTTGTTCTGTCTTTCGTAATATTGCATCCCACATGAAATCTTGGACTATGCAGGCGTCTCTGCAGTCGCAGTGCACAGCACCAAAGCAGGTAATTTATTTGAGGCTTGGCCCAAGACTCAAGCTCTATGAAAATAGAATAATACTAAACTCTGAACTCATGACAGACAGTTTACACAGGTGACTTTTCCCCCTTGGCCACTAGTAGGCATTTTGTTTCTGAATGCAATTCCAAGAGGGAAGACAGAGCTATTCTAACTTCCAATTTGTAGTTATCAGCTTGTTCAGGGAGTCTGGTTAGGACTTTTACTCAAAACTCATAGCTAGGACGCTGGCCTCAACCCTTCCTTGCTGAGGTATCAAAATGGTGACCCTGATGGTGTTTGTGTTTTTCTCTCCCATGGATCACAAGACTCCAGCTCTTACCTATGACTGTGCATTTTTTTCTCTCCATTCTTTAGGGTGACAACTTTATTTCTGGTCCATGGATACCTCTCTTTATATGGTTTTATGTATGCATGAGCTTAATACAGTTTTAAATAACGGGTATGGAATAAAAGGAGTCCTGGTATGGTACAGAGTTAATGTGCTGGATTGCAAGGCTGCTTTGAAGCCTTGAGTTGGAACTAACAACAACACAATGGGATAAAAGTGTGTGCTTAATCCAGCTTTTTGCTAGAATTGGTGAGTGCCTTGACTCCCCAGGGTGCTCCCCCTTGGTTACCCAGGTTTTGTGTCATCATGCCTACAGCATAGGCTCTCTGGAAGCAGGGATGTGTGCAGTTTTAATGTAAGAAGTTCTCTAGAAATGAAGAAGCAGTCTGGTCTCTCAAATCACTTGCAAGCAAGAACTGCTGTCCTTTCAGCCTACTCCAGAGGCATGATTAAAGGAGAGATGGGTGCGTTCTCATAGAAAGCTGCTCTCTGTCTGCATCCTCAAGTACCTCCCTCTCTGGCCTGCAAGATGGCAGGGGCAGAGAGAATCTCATTAAAACTGCTCCAGTGGCAGGACCAAGTGCCAGACTAGAGAGGAGACAAGTAACTGCCTCATCACCAGCTAGCTCTGCCATCTTGGGAAAACCACTTTGTTGTCTGAACTTCTAAAAAGGGAATAAGGATAACAGTTTATTTCAGCTGATGGCTTTCCTCTGTACTCATGCAATAAGTATTCCAGAGCTAGTCTGGTCTGCGGAGAGGTCCGGGGTCTGGCTCTGTTACTAACTCTAACTCTTTGGGTGACTTTGAGCAACTCACACAAGATGGAAAATTCAGGAATAAAGATTGCAACTATAAGAAAACTAAGACATTTCAAACCGTTATTGGAAGATGGGTTACATTGTTGAGAAATGGCATAATAATGCTATTGTTGTTGCTATTTGCCATTGAATCAATTCCAGTTTATGGGAATCGTCTGTGTAGCAAAGCAAAACATTGCCTAACCCAGCACCATCTTCGTTGTTGCAACATTGAGTCCTTTTTTGCAGCAATGGTATTGTGCCTGCTACTCTAGGGGGCTCATCTTCCAGCACTACAGCAGACAATAGTCCACTGTGGTCCACCAGGTTTTCATTGGCTGATTTGCTGAAGTAGATTGTCAGACCTTTCATCTTAGTCTCCCTGAATCTAGAAGCTCAGCTGAAATCTGTCTACTGGGGATGACCCTGCTGATATTTTAAATATCCGTGGCACATAGTTTAAGCATATTAGCAACATACAAGTCACCACAGGATGGAAAACAGATTGGTGAAGAGGCATACTAATAACTAACATTTATTAAGCAATCATTTGATTAACATTTATTAAGCAATACTTTATGCTAAGCACTTTATATATATTGCTTCATTTAATCTTCACAGCCGTCCAGTAATTCAAATACCATCATACCCATTTTACAGATGAGGAAACAAGAGCTCAAAGAGGTTAAGTCAGTAACAGAATTGGGCTCAGACCTCACGTCTGTGAAACCAGGGTGACCAATCTTAACCTCTTTGCTGCTTTGCCAGTGCAAAGGCTCAGAAACTGGGAAACTATTTGCCAACAGTTGAGGGAAAATCAAAGCAGCAATTAGGAGGGTAGACTGACTTGCCGGTTCAGCCAAGCTTTCATTTCCTGTGAAATAAGAGTTAAATTGGATTGCTAGAGGCCCCTTTCAGTTGTAAAGATTCTGTGATTCATGTGCTACAGAGAGAGGATGACACAAAAGAAATGCTGGGAAGACAAATCATAAGCCAGGCTGCCCGTGACACCGTGCTCTACTGGCTGGAAGGGAAAGTCAGTGGGGTGGGTGGAAAGTGTTGGCGGGACTGAACAGGGGGCTTGAGATGGTAGGGTCTAAGTGGGTGTCAGGAAAAGGAAGAAAAGAGTGTGTTTTTGAACAGCCCGAGTTGTTTTCCTTTGAGAGTTTGTTTAACTGCCACCCAGCAACTCTGTCCATGCCCTGATGGCTCCTAGGCTACCTGTCAGAGAGGGCCTGTCACTAACCAGCCTAAGTGCCCTGGTTGTCCTGAGCACAATACCTCCACACTCCCAGCTCTCCTACCTGAGCCTGGTGCTGGAGGCTGACAGAAGAGCTGCCTCCCACTCCTACAAAAAACCCTTTGGTTAAGGGATACTGCAAGTGTAAGATAGAGATCTCCAACATTTTTGTGTTGTTTAAAAAAAAAAAAAAATCATTTTTAATTTCCCTGAATCTTGAAACTATTTTAGAGATGGGGAGGAAGAGAGATAAGTTAGTTGCTAATAAAGTCTTTGATGAACTGGGGAAGAATCATTTCTATTGACAAGACACTTCATCTTCCTTTCCTGCTGAAAATCCAAACAAAGCTGAGAGGTTGTCATGGTTTGCCAGTGGTGGTAATGTGGGCAGGGACATGGAGTTGAGAGATGTCCTGGACAGGGAACAGCATTAGCAGCAAACACTTGGCTATTTCTAAGCAGGAGTTCTAGCTCCTCTGTATAGACCAGGAGCACTCATGGATCAGCCATTGGCTAGCCACCTAGTATGCTCTGCAGAGCAGTCACAGGCTCACACTCAACGAGCCTCTTCATCACACCATTTCCCAGGTACAAGGAGAGGAAGGAACTGTCCTTTTGGAAACTAGTTTGTAGGTAAAGTGAGGCAGGTAAAGGCAATGAGCAACCTGGAGAGATAGGAGAGAGCAACTGCAGTCCAACTTGGCAGATGTTTTTCAGCATTTTCTGTTCTAAATGCTGTGAGGCATAGGGCTTTAGAGGTAAAGATCTATCTGAGTAGATGTCAAACACAGAAGAAACAGTGGGAATCCCTATAAACACTGACCAGAATGCTGTCAAATGTCAGAATCTTTGACCCATCTATGTACATTTGCTGTAGAAGTGAAGTATTGAAACTAACCTTAACATTTCTGATGTTCTCTGGTAGCGTAGTGGTTACGAGTTTGGTTGCTAACCTCAAGGTCAGCAATTCAAAACTACCAGCAGTTCTGCGGGAGAAACATGAGGCTTTCTGCTCCTGTGAAGATTTACAGTCTTGGAAACTCTAAACAGGGTGACTATGAATCAGAATCGACTCCACAGCACACAACCACCACCACCACAAGGCTTGATCTAGGAGTCCTGGTATGACACTGTGGGATCAGCACTGGACTGCAAATCAACCAGCCACTCCTTAGAAACACCATACAGGGTTGCTATGAGTTAGACAGCACTTAACAACAACAAACAGGTTTGGTGTAAAAGCCCTGGTGGTACTTTGGAGGTTCAAACACATGAACTACTCTGAGGGGGAGAAATGAGACTTTTTTGCTCTCATAAAGAATCACACACACAAACCCTAGCAAGAATTGCTATGCGTCTAATCAATTTGACAGCAGTTGGTTAGGCTTCATCTGATTTCTATACAACTGTGAATAGTGTTAGGAAACCTAGATTTCAAGCAAGAATCACTGTCTCAGTCTGGATTCCCCAGGAAGCAGAGTCTGAGGTAGAGGCTGATGTGTCAACATTTTATTAGAGTATGCAGTTCCAGACACAGGAGTGGGTGGCAAGGAGAGAGAGGTAGGGCAAAAGCCAGCAGGAGTATATGTTATCAAGCTGGACACCGCTAAGTGGACTTAGTTGTTCAACCAAAAGAACTGCACTCTTGCGTAGTCCTACAAACCAGGTTTCTGAGCCACCAGGGTAAAGGGGATGGGTGGAGAAAGGGCCTCTCCCATTGGTCAGAGGTTTGCCCTACATTGTGATGATGACCCCACACTTATAGGTTGCTAATGTGCTGGCATAGGGACTGAGTTGTGTTCTACCACTATGCCAATAGAGAAACCTCCAGTGAAGGTCAGTTTACACCTGTGTGAAGTTGATCCTCACACAGACATAGCTGGAAGAAGAAGCAAGCAAGGCTGAAAGGATCTTTAGTGATGCATAAATGGCCTAATACACCTATTCTATCTGTTAGATTATTGTTCTGTGGTGTCCTACATGTTGCTGTGACACCGGAAGCTTTGCCACAAGTATTTCAAATACTGGCCCATGTGCCAACTCTGACTCATGCCATCCTGATGGACAATGAAACATGCCTGACCCTGGTTATTCTCATGATCACTAGCATGCGTTAGTTCATGTTGCAGCTACTGTGACAATCCACCTCACTAAGGGTCTCCTGTGCCCTTTTTGATCCTCTACTTCACCAAACATGAAGTCTTCCTCTAGTGATTGATCCTTCTTGATGATGTGGCCAAAGCAAGCAAGTCCAATATTGTTCTGTTATGATCTATAAGGGTTCATTGACTAATTTTCAAAAGTAGATCACCAGGCCTTTTTTCCTAGTCTGTCTTGGTCTGGAAGCTCAGGTGAAATGTCTAATAGAGTCCTCATGTAGCACTGTGGGTTAAGTCACTGGACTGCAAAGTCAGTTTTAATCACAAGGTCGGCAGTTCAAGCTTACCACTCACCCCACGGAAACCCATGCAGAGTCACTATAAGTCAGAACTGACTCAACAGCACTCAACAACAACAACAACAATCTATCTAATATACCCATTGGATTCTTGATGTGCTGTAGGATCAGCATTGGACTGCGAACAATAAGGTTCAAATCCACCAGCTGCTCCTTGGACACCCTATACAGGTTGCAATGAGTCAGAACCAACTCAACAGTACTTAACAACAACAACAACAACAACAATATACCCATTATCCACCTACTGCATAATAATCATTGTTTTACCCAAGTCCTGATGCCAAGGAAGGCACAGAGCAGTCCTAGACATATTTTTTAATAATGTTTTATTGTGAATTATGCGATAGTTTACGTGGGAGAACATTAGTTTTACATTCATTCTATCGTATATCGTTTCATTGCCATGGTTACAATCCCCTCCATGCCTCATCAACCAACCCAAGGGTATACACTACAAGCCTGCACCCCAGTCGCCTAGCTGTATTTTTACTGAATAAATGAGTGAAGTGAATTCTGTTGAATGGTCACTGATCCTGAAACCTCTTACTCATCCCTGACTTCCTTCTACCATCCTTCCATACCTAACCTGTAACCGTGTAGTCTGCTTGTGTCCTCACACTCAGCCCCTACTTCAACTGAAAGCCTCATTTGTGGCTACTGCTTTCAGTCCCAGGGAAGCAGTCATCAAGAAATCAAATGACATGTTGCCTTGGGCAAATCTGCTGCACAAGAACTCTTTAATGTGTTCAAGAGCAAAGATGTCAGTTTGAGTACTAAGGTATGTCTGACCCAAGCCATGGTATTTTCAGTAGACACATATGCATGAGAAAGTTGGACAGTGAATGAGGAAGACTGTACAAGAATTGATGCATTTGCGTTTTGATGTTGGCGGAGAATATTGAAATTACCATGGACTGCCAAAAGAACAAACCAATCTGAGTTGGAAAAAGTACAGCTAGAATATTCCCTGGAAACCAGGAGGGCCAGACTTTGTCTCTCATACTTCGGACATATTGTCAGGAGGGACCATCATGTTTGGTAAAGTGGAGGGTCAGAGAAAAAGAAGACCCCCAATGAGATGGATTGGCACAGTGGCAGCATCAGTGAGCTCAAAAGTAGCGACAATTGTGACGTTGGTGCAGGACTGGGCAGTGTTTCATTCTGTTGTTCATAGTGTCACTATGAGTTGGTACCAACTAGATGGCACCTAACAACAACAAATCTTCCAGCCCCAAGGATTTTCCCTCTATAACCCGTCTGACACCTTGAAGTACAGTACTGATTTCCCAGCTTCCTGATATACATACATACATACACATATATGTAAAACCCATCTTAATCATTCCTTAGGGAGTCCTGGTACAGAGCTGCAGGTTAATGCTCTGGACCGCAATATAGTACCACGAACTGAGTGACTTAAAACACAGAAACATACTCTATCACAGTTCTGGAGTCTGAAAGTACAAAACTAAAGTGTCGGCCAGACCAAACACCCTCTGAAGGCTCAAAGGGAACATCTCACCCACGGCTTAGTCTAATTTCTGATGTTGCTGTTGTTGTTGTTAAGTGCCATCGAGTCGGTTCCAACCCATAGTGACCCTAAACAGGGTTTCCGAGGCTGTAAATCTTTACGGGAGCAGAAAGCCTTATCTTTCTCCCACAGAACAGCTGGTGGTTTCGAATTGCTGACCTTGTGGTTCATAGCCCGATTCGTAACCACTATGCTAATTTCTGATGTTGTTGTTGTCAGGTGCCATTGAGTTGGAACCGACTCATAGCGACCCCATGCACAGAAAAACGAAACAATGTCCGATCCCGGGCCAACCTCACTACTGCCGCCACACTTGACGCCATCAATGATACCACCTGGCTGATACATCTCGTTGGGAGTCTTCCTCTTTCTCTCTGACCCTCCATCTTACCCAGTATGACATCCTTCTCCAGCGACTGTTTCCTCCGGACAATATGTCCAAAGTATGAGAGACGAAGCTTAGCCATCCTGGCCTCCAAGGAGCACTCTGGCTGCACCTCCTCCAAAACAGATCTATTGGTTCTTTTGGCAGTCCATGGCACTTTCAGTATTCTCCTCCAACACCACAACTCAAAGGCATCAATTCTTCTACGATCTTCCTTATTCACTGTCCAGCTTTCGCATCCATATAAGGTTATTGAAAACACCATGGCCTGAGTCAGGTGCAGCTTAGTTCTCAAGCTGACATCTCTGCTCTTCAACACTTTAAAAAAAGTTCCTGTGCAGCAGATTTGCCCAATACAATACGTCATCTGATCTCTTGACTGCTACTTCCACGAGTGTTGATAGTTGATCCAAGAAGAATGAAGTCCTTGACAACTTCAATCTTTTCTTCATTGATAAGAATTTCTGATAGTTCCCTGCAAATTGAAGCTGCATCCTTTGGTTGAAGCTGCATCATTCCAATCACTGCTTCACATAGTTTCTTCCTCTGTGTCTGTCTCTCTGTGTATGTTCTCCAGTTATGAGGACATCAGCCATACTGGCTTAGGACCCACCATATCCAAGCTAACTTGTAAGACCTATTTCCACCAGCATCATACTTACTGGTACAGGGATTAGAACTTCAACATATCTTTGGGGGGAACACAATTCGATCTATACCATAAGACATGATTTTCCTCTCTATTCTAAGGTCCTGCCCTGAACTCCTGAGGACAGGCCATGTTATCCTCCAAATTGGCCCACATAGTATCTGGCCTGTGGCTCCCAGTGGCTGGAGGTGAACTCTTTCCACACTCAGCTCACTGAGGGTGTTTAAGAGCTCATGTGTGGAGATTGTGCCTCCAGCACTACTCCAGAGCTCGCCTGTTGCCAGAGGCAGCAACTGGCAGACAATTCACTGTCACATAGTCAGGACCCTGGGGTGGGTCTTTTCTGGTAATCTTATTCCATTTAAGGGTGGCAATCAGAGCAAAAAAAAAAAAAGGAAAATTTTTTCCCAAGCATGAATACTGCTCATGGAAATGGAGAGAGGCAGCTCCTGGCAATCACCCCAGGGAACACCAAATTTAGCCCAAAGGTTGACTATGTTTAAAATTTTTTAATGACAAAAATAACATAAGAGCATTAAAGTCATTTTGAAAAAAATGGAGAATTAAGCCACAGTCACACAGGCACAACTGCTTTAGTTTTTGTTTCTTTTAGGCTCTTACAAACATCTCTTTTTACACAGTTGCAATTCTGAGATACATGCAATTTTGTACCATTCTCTTGTCAATGTATGAAAAGCACTTAAGAGAAGCATCAGTTACCCATAAGAGAGGTGAGTGTTTAAATTCCCGTTTCTGTCACCTACTAGCTGTGCAAATTCCCAAATCTTTGCTGATTTTCTGTTTCTTGTCTATAAAGTGGTTCAAACTACCTCATAGGATTGTTGTAAGAATCAATTGTGGTAATTCATAAAGTCACTTAACAGAATACTTAGAAAATAGTTCCTACTCATAGCAACCCTCTGCACAACAAAATGAAACATTGCCTGATTCAGTGTCAATTTCACACTTGTTATAGTTGAGCCCTTGTTGCTGTCACCATGTCATTCTATCTCATTGGGGGTTTTCAGCTCTTTCACCGACCCTCCTTTTTACCAAGCAGGATGTCCTTCTCCAAGGACTGGTCCTTCCTAACATGTCTAAAGTATGTGTGATGATGTCTTGTCATCTTGGCTTCTAAGGAACTATCTGCCCATACTTCATCCAAAACAGATTTGTTGGTTCTTCTGGCAGTTCATAGTATATTCAATATTCTTTGCCAACACAATAGTTCAAATGTAACAATCTTCTCTGATCTTCTGTGTTCATTGTCCAATTTTTTGCATGCACATGAGGAAATTGAAAATGCCACAACTTAGGTCAGACACACCTTAGTACTCAAATTTACATCTTTGTTCTTGAACACTTTAAAGAGGTCTTGTGCAGCAGATTTTCCTAGTGCAATACATCATTTGGGGTTTGACTTCTGCTTCCATGAGCATTGATTGTGGATTTAAGCAAAATGAAATTTTTGACTACTTCAATCTTTTCTCCATTTATCATGATGTTATTTATTGGTTCAGTTGTGAGGATTTTCATTTTCTTTACACTAAGGTATAAAATTATACTGAAGGCTGTAGTCTTTGATTATCATTTTTTAAAAAATCTTTTGCAAGTTCCTCTACGCTTCCAGAAAATAAACTTGTATCATCTGCATACCACAGATTGTTAATGATTCTTCCTCCAATCTTGATGACATTTTCTTCTTCATATAATCCAGTTTCTCAGATTATTTGTTCAGCAGAGAGATTAAATACATTTCTTGAAAGGCTAGAACTCTTATGCATACTTTTCAGTATCCCCTTGCTGTGTTCTAATGACTACTTCTTGGTCTACATACAGTTTCCTTGTGAGCACAATTAAGTGTTCTGGGGTACCCATTCTTCTCAATGTTATCCATAGTTTATTAAAATCCACACAGTTAAAAGGCCTTGCAAAGTCAATGAAGTACAAGTAAACATCTTTCAGATACTTTCTGCTTTCCTCCAAGATCTAGCTGCAGTCAGCAATGATATTTGTTGTGTGAGAAATAACTCTTATGGGCGTGGTCTATCTTCAGGAATTCATGAGATGGCTAGATCTGGCAGACATTGTTGAAATAAGCAGGCTGTTCTAGGACTAGGAAATTTAAATAAGAATACAGCCATTAAGACCATGTTGTTGTTGTTGTTAAGTGCCATCTAGTCGGGTCCGACCCATAGCGACCTTGTACAGGGTTTCCGAGGGTGTAAATCTTTACGGGAGTAGAAAGCCTCATCTTTCTCCCGCGGAGCGACTGGTAGTTTTGAACCGCTGACCTTAAGGTTCATAGCCCTATTCGTAACCACTACGCTACCAGACCATAGGCAAGCCATTTTGGCTTCTCTGGGGGGGGGAGGGG
>NW_006408560.1:4989351-4993595 GCF_000296735.1 Chrysochloris asiatica
GGAACTGGAGGAGGGGCCTTTTGGAGACAAGAATAAAAACCATTTGTGGTGGGCTATGTGGCGCTTCTACCCATGTCTATTGGGTTGGGTGCCCAAATTTGAAAAATTGAATAAAGAAAATCTCACTCTCGCTAAAATGAGCACAGATTGGATTACTTGAGTGTTTGTCAGTATAGACAATGTTTCTCACAAATTTGGGGGCTTGTTGGGATTTTCTGCCCACTTGGAGCAGCAGCCCTGGTGGAAAAGGAGACACATCCCACCTTGGATTTGTCGGCCTACAACACAGGGTTGATTGCTTCCTAGCAAAAGTCAGAAAAAGACTTGAGACTGTTAAAAGATGATCAGAATTAGTGAGAGACTGGGGGACTGAGAACAGGAAAACCATGGCAACCATGCAATCTGTGCACAGGCGAGAGCAGGAAAATTGGTCTGTTAAGTATTGCCCTGGTGGTCAGGCATTTTCGGGGGTCATTGTGTGACTGAGATGCATCTTGGATACGAAGTGAGTGTGGAGTCCCAGTCCGACTGGAGACAGGCAAAGTGAAATCTTGGGGTTGTATGCAAAAAATCTCTATGAATACCTAAACATGGGGAAATTTTGGGAGATTGAGTATGCAAGGGAAGTCAGACACCAAAACCAAAAGATGGGGAACAGAACTCTAGGCCTAGGGAAGACGGGAGCAGAAGAAACTCCCACAGACATTCCTCCTATCAGTTCTTCGGGGAGAATGTTGAGGGCTTGGGGAGACAATTCCCCAAACCGGGAAAAAGATAAAAATATTGTTGTTTTATTTGGCCAAGAGAACCAATCCATTCACCATCTGTGTTCTGGCCTCAATTTGGTTCCAGTGAGAACTAGGTCTGCCAGGCCCTAGTCCTTCTTGTAAATGATAGAAATTGGCCTTCTCAGAAGGAGATAGCCTATGCTCTTTGTTGGTTAGCAGTGGGAGTGGAATCAGTTCAGAAGATGTTCTCCCTTAAGGATGGAAACCAAGACAAAAAGATTGAGGGATGGAGTGAGAAACCCATTGTTGAACTGTTCAGAGAAGCTCAGAAAGTTTTTGTAAAGAGAAAACAAAACAGACGGAAAACCAGGATCATGGTATCTACTGTGAATAAAATAGAAAATAAGAGGCTAGAACAAGACCCCCTTCTCGAAGGAAGTGGAACAGTGATTACAGTGGCAGGCCTCTGAGGCCACTTCAGAGGAAAGGGAGGAGAGGACTGGGCCAAGTCCCCAAGACCACCAGCAGATGAATGTTGTGGGAAGACAGGCCATTTCAAAGAGAATGTCCAGAGATAAAGAAGGGAAGGAAAAATGATTCCCCACATGAAACTAGAAATTAATTGTAAGATTGTTGTTGTTGTTGTTAAATGCCGTCGAGTCGATTCCGATCCATAGCGACCCTGTATAGAGTTTTCAAGGAGCAGCTGGGGAGCTTGAACCGCTGACCTAGTTCAAATGGCTTTGCAGTCTGGCTCATTAACCCACAGCGCCACGCCAGGACTCTAATTGTAAGGTTGGGTACGGTTAATTTCTAATTTCATGAGGGGAATCATTTTTCCTTCTCTTGTTTATCTCTGGACATTCTCTTTTGAAATGGCTTGTCTTCCCACAATATTCATCCACTGGTGGGTTTGGGGACTTGGATTAGAGTCCTGGTATGGCGCTGTGGGTTAATGCGCCAGACTGCAAAGCCATTTGAACTGCACGATTGGCGGTTCAAGCTCACCAGCTGCTCCTCGGAAACCCTATACAGGGTCGCTATGGGTCAGAACCGACTCGACAGCACTTAATAACAACAACAATGTTAAGATTAGGTTAGGATTAGAAAGGGCGAGGGGAGGATGAAGGTAAATAGGAAACCTCTGACTGAAGAGGAGAAAGGAAAGATTGACTCGTGGATATGGTTTAAAGAAGACAATAGGGGAGAGGTGGAACTTCCACCCTTGGGAGTGGAACGAAAAAGAAAACCGGGGGAGGTGGTCCATAGAAGACAAGACCCTATGCCGGTAGAAGGGAGAAGGGTCTGCAGCCAGTATTAAAGGGCCTAGTGATAATTTTTGTTTGGTATGGTAGTTTTCAAATATAATTCTTACATAAACTATTTGAGTTTACAATGCAAATTCTGAGTTTGCACATTCAACATGAAACTTAAATGTGAACTGGACACTGAAAAGTTGTTTTGTTTTGTTTTAATATCTTTGATATTCTTTCTGCAGTGAAATGGTATAAATGAATCCATTTAAAAGGTGGTTAAGGATTTGTTTGGCTGGTGTGATAGTAATTTTCAAAATTGTACATTGCTCAAGGCTTTATTTGTGTGTTTATTTTTTATTTGTATTAATGTTTTATATCTGAGAACATAATACTATTTTAAAAGATATTTAATGTACCAATACTCTTTCTGAATTGAAAACATTTTTTTTGTTGTTAAAATTTGGGCCACGCTGTACGTATGCATTTTGTCTTGTTAAGAGGAAGAAAAGGATATTGTGCTGTAGACGTGAGTATTGATAGTTTCAGTTTATTTGACAAGATTATAATGTTGAAGTATGTTTAATTGACATTCCTGTTTGAGAAGCTTTTAAGTGAAATACTGTATTCATGCATTAAGATGACAGAGCCAGTAATGTTTCTTTCAGTTTGAGGAAACGGACAGAGTAGTAGAATGTGTTATCCCTGAATAGCTTCATGTTAATCCTCTCAATTTTTGAAACTGAAGGGTTGAATGGCATTCAGTACTAAAGGGGCACCATGCCATAGGCTCCCCTGCCTGGGATTCCTGAGAAACTACCTGCTGGCCCTTTCTGCTTTGCTAACCTTCAGGTTAAAAACATCTCTTGGTCCAAACCCATTCCTTTAAATTCACCATTCATCACTTCTGACTGGGAGACTTGGTGCTAATCAAGACTTGGAAAGAGGACAGACTCCAGCCGGACTGGGAAGGCCCTTACCAGGTGCAGCTGACCAATGAGACAACCGTCCAGACCGTGAAGAAGGAGTGGACTCACTGTACTCAAGTAAAGGAACCAGTGAAGAGGGACGCTCCCCCCAAGGGAAAAGCAGTTAGTAGTGGGAAACATATCCCTCACCCAGGGAGCTCCTCAAAGTGACCTTGAGAAGAGTCTGAGCGGCTGCCTTGCTGTACCTCTGCCAGATTGTCATGGTTTTCCTTGGTCTCTCTCGTTCTCAGGACTCTAAACACTTAGTCCCAACAAGTCACCACTTCTCAGTAGACCTGGTAGAATTGGGGGTCATAGATTAGGTCAAAGTGAAAGTACACTTCAAAGAGAGAAGTGGGGTATATCTCCCAAATGAAGACCCTTGGGATTGGGTTGTACTCGGCCTTATAAAAGTATGGGGTCTCTTCCTCTTAAGAATGGGCTAATATATGTTGACTAGGAAAAGTGGAATGTTGAATATTTACCAATTTTTAGTAAAGGGGTGCAGGCTTGTTGGAAATGGAGTGCTTTCTTCATAGGTGTGTGCCTGTGGCCAACTCCTTCTATTAGGGCTTTCAGGTCTTGATATCTTTATCTTTGTCTCCAGGATATTCTTGTTGGACTAGAGATGTCCTTCCCCCTTCCTTAATCCCTGTTTAGTAGGAGGGGACTCAGGGTAAAGCAGTACATATCAAACCAAATTAAGAGGGGCCTAAGGCCCAGGGGTTCTAACCTGTCCCTAACAAGATGGGATAGGTTTGGAAGCTAATATGGCTAAAATGTATCATTACCATGGGGAAGGTGCAAAGGGCTTTTGCGTATGACCAGCCAGTAAATTGATAGTGAATGTAACTATGGCATCTTTCCCTCAAACCATCAAATTAGGTATTTGCTGAGTTTTATCCTGTGGGAGATTGGAGGACCCAGTGCTTATCTCAACTATAGGGAGCCAAGAGTAGCAATCCAGGTCTATGGAATTGGTGCCTACATGCCTAGACGGGATGCTGTGAGTCAATTTGTATTCCAATGCATCACTTCCCTGACTTCAGCGCCAAACCCAGGCCTTTTTCCTGTTGCTCCCTATAAGGAAATCTTTAAGAATGACCCTGAAAGGGTAGAAGTGATTGAGGTAAAAGATCTAAGACAAACATTAAAAGTAGAAATAGAATATAGACATGTGAACACTTGGGGGGTGGTGGTAGTTATGTGCCATGGAGTCAGTTCCAACTCATAGTGACCCTGTACAGGGTTTCCGAGGCTATAAATCTTTACAGGAGCAGAAAGTCTCATCTTTC
>NW_006408560.1:4997080-5007755 GCF_000296735.1 Chrysochloris asiatica
ACCATAGAAGAATTGATGCATTTGAGTTATGGTGTTGGAGGAGAATATTGAAAGTGCCATGGGCTGCCAAAAGAACCAACAGATCTGTGTTGGAAGAAATGCAGCTAGAGTGCTCCTTGGAGGCCAGGATGGCCAAACTTCATCTCTCATACTTTGGACATATTGTCAGGAGGAACCAGTCACTGGGGACAGATATCATGTTTGGTAAGGTGGAGGGTCAAAGAAAAAGAGGAAGAATGCCAGCGAGATGGATGGGCAATATGGCAGCATCATTGGGCTCAAGTGTGGCAACAGTAGTAAGATTGGCCCAGGATTGGGCAGTGTTTTGTTCTGTTGTGCATAGGGTTGCTATGAGTTGGTACCAATTTGATGGTACCTAACTGCTCCCATAAAGGAGCTCTGGTAGTGTAACTTGGCCTTGGCTTCCGAGCCTAAGAGAAACGTTGTTGTTGGTTGTTGTCCAGCTGATTCTGACTCGTGGTGACCCCATGTGTAAGAGTAGAACTGTGCTTCATAAGGTTTTCAAGGCTGCGACCCTTCAGAGGTAACTCTAGGTGGGCTTGAACTGCTTATTCTTCAGCTAGTAGTACAGAGCTTAACCATATGGACCATCCTGGAACGCCAAGCACTCCTGAGAGGGATTACACCTGGTTTCCCTCAGAGGAGTCCCTTTTTATCAAGCATGTGTGTTCAGTCCCTTGTTGTTGTTGTTATGTGTCACCTAGTTGGTTCTGACTCATAGCGACCCTGTATTGGGTTTCCGAGGAGTAATTGGTGAGTTTAAACCACCAACCTTATGGTTCAAACCGACCTTGCAGTCCAGTGCTTTATCTCACAGTGTCACATCCCTTAAGAGTCCCTTAATCAGGCTAATGAAAAAGTTGAGAGTTCCTGTGTGGCACAAATGACTACCTCACTGTGCTGCTAACCAAAAGTTGGACGTTTGAATCCACCCAGAGTCACCTTGGAAGACAGAGCTGGCATTCTACTCCTGAAAAATAAGCCATGGGAAACCTTAAGGAGCACATTTCTACTCTGACACACATGGGGTCTTCATGAGTCAGAATTGACTTGAGGGCAACAGGTTGAAGGGGAAAATCAGCTAAACTGAAGACACATAGGAAACGTAAAACTTTGTTTCAAATCATGACCTTCCCACCTGTCCTTATCTGTAGGTACAGCAGGTAGGTGCCAACTTGGGGTGATTTCAGAGCATTAGATTTCCTGCCTGAAATTCTCACTATTGGTCATGCCTTGAGTTTAAAGCACTGAAGTATCTGTTAAAGTCATATATCTGTTGCTGTCAGTTGTTGTTGAATAGATTATGATTACTTGCTAAAGTCATATGCATGTAACTGCAGTAGCTGTGTTATCAGTTTATTTATCAGCACCTTCTTGTCGTTGTGACCATGGATTCCTACCTTGTGTTCTGACCAAGATTCTGTCATGGGACCCTGCCTTGTAACCCAGACCCTAGAATGAAGCTCTGCTTTGCTCATGTCAGCCTCCCTTTCCTCAGTGTGAAGGTCTAGCTCCAAATCCAGATGAGGGGCTGGGCCCTGCAGCCAGCTGAGAAATGTCTTATACAACTCCTGTCCTGGCTTCCCCACTGATGTGTTCCCCCACTTCTCAGAATACTTGATGTTGCTGTTTTGACTTCTCTGATGCCAAGGCTACTCTGGACCACACCCTACTAGCTGTTTCATAGCCCCTTGGGATACAGTCTCTTGCCAACCAGCCTGGACTCCCTCCTGGGACAACAATCCGCTCCATCCCAAGGCACTCTCACCCCCATCTCCACCACGGAGAAGTGGGCCAGTTTAGAAGGTCCCAAAATTGTTACAAGGAGCCCTGGTGATGGTATGGGCTAGGTGTTTGGCTGCTAATCTCAAGATCAGCGGTTCAAATCCACCAGTTGCTCCTCGCAAGAAAGATGAGGCTGCCTGTTCCCGTCAAGATTTATCATTTTAAAACCCTTCCTAGGGTCGCTATGAGTTGGAATTAAAATCTAAACTGTGGAGATAATGGTTGTAATATCAAATAGGGCTTTTTGGAACTTAACATCTGATGCATACACAGTGAAACTTCTGAGAGCTGGAGCTCTGTAGAACTGCCTCATTTTTTGCGTCTCACAGGTTTTCTGCCTTTGGCAGGGTGCAGTCTTACCACGTTCCTATGGCTTGTTTTAGTGGAAAATACTTGAGTTTTCCATCTTTGGCAGGTTCCTGCATTCACAGGTCTTATGGCAATGCTAAACACATCAAGACCTTTTAAATGCTCCCTCTGCTTCTTGAGTGAAAAGATTTCTGTCCCTCAAGGCTTTGGCCAACTGACGTGTGTGTGTTTGCCACAGTTGTTGCTGAACAGTGTTGTTTAGGGGCCATCCAGGTGTTGCTTGAATTTTGGATTCTCAAATATAAGACCAGAATGAGCTAAGGGATGGCATAGTCTGGAGTTTCCTGGAAAATGTTTGCGTTTCCCCACCTGGGTTCTTATACACTTCAGTGGCTGGCTTCTTCTCAGCTGTCAAATCTCAGTTTACATATTTGTTATTGTTGTTAGGTGCTGTCTAGTCAGTTCTGGTTCTTAGCGACCCTATGTACAACAGAAAGAAGCAATGCCCGGTCCTGTACTATTCTCAAAATTGTTACACTTCAGCCCATTCCTGATGCCATTGGGCCAAACCATCTCATTGGGGGTCTACCTCTTTTTCCTTGGCCCTCAAAAAGGACTTTCTGCCCACCCTATGTGAGGAAGGTTCTTATCTCACCTTAGCTTCCTGTTTGCTTCCTTCATGGCCACCTCTCAGAATCTGTAATTATTGTATGTTTGTTTCTTGTATAAAGGTGTCTTCCTAAGATAGGGTCCTCCGTTTTAGTTTTAAATTGTACTGCTAAAGTCTAACATAGTGCCTCACTCAAAATAGGTGCTTAGTAAGTAGTCATTGGATGAAAGTTTTTCTTTTCCAGTTGAAACAACAACTAAAAACAAATTAAAACCCTAACCATCTCTGAGGACCATCAGGTGACCAAGAGGAAAGAGCACTGATCTTACTCCATGTGCAGACCTATCAGTTGCAATTCTGTTTATTATCAAGGGCCTGCAGGGGCCTCTGGGATCTACGGGTGATTGG
The DNA here is from genome assembly GCF_000296735.1 of Chrysochloris asiatica. Lineage (NCBI taxonomy): Eukaryota > Metazoa > Chordata > Mammalia > Afrosoricida > Chrysochloridae > Chrysochloris > Chrysochloris asiatica. The sequence goes on from NW_006408560.1 coordinate 5,000,214, forward strand.
GAAGTGGACTGCTTATCTTTGGCATCCCCCTCTAACCTCCCTTAGGAAAACAATCTTTAAAAAGCACCTAATGAATCAATTGCCAGCAAGTTGGTTCTGACTCATGATGCGTCAGAATAGAGCTGTGCTCCACAGGATTCTCAGCAGGTTCTGAACCACTTCAGTCCTAGCCAATGAAGTGATGTTGAATGGGCACCCCACCCCCCACCACCACCCACCTTTTTTTAAAATATGGGCAAACAGAAACGCTAACCAGAATAGGAAAAATTCTAAGTCAAAACCCTACTACAAAGTTAATCTCTCTGTTAGTAAATAAGGACAGTGTGTGCACTGCATAGCAACCAAATCTCTTGACTGGCTGGTTCAAAAAGAGCGGTGCCCATCTTAAAGATGGTCGCCTGTATTGAATGAGCACTGCTTTCCTCCACTGTCCTGGCAATAACTCAATGTCACATCAGGCTCCTGAAAGGGCTCACTATGCCTCTTCCAAGTCTCCCACTCCAGAGCCTCAGCCAGCAGTTTTTCTTACCCCAATTAGCATTCTGGTAGCGTAGTGGTTACGAATTGGGCTGCGAACTGCAAGATCAGCAGTTCGAAACTACCAGCTGTTCCGTGGGAGAAAGATGAGGCTTTCTGCTCCCGTAAAGATTTACAGCCTCTGGAACCCTGTTCAGGGTCACTATGGGTCAGAACCGACTCAACGACACTTAACAACAACAACAACAATTAGCATTCCAAGTCACTGAAATTTTAAAAATTTAAGTCTTTTTCAGTTTTGCTTTATCAACCATGAATGAATCAGTCCAAATCAGTTTGAAGCCTTGCTTTTCAATGGCCATTTTTTTCAGAACTAGATTTCCAGGCCTTTCTCCTGAGATGCCTCTAAGTAGACTTGAACCTCCAACCTTTCAGTTAACTGTTTGTACCACCCAGGGACTCCTCAGGATACTTACAAGGTACTTGGTATCTTTGTTCTTTTATCTATGGGGTATCAAAATTTGCTATTAGGAAAAATAATCCAAAACTGGTTCCTTCAGTGATTCCTCTTAGGAGTATTATTAGCATTTAACCTCATAAACATTAGCCATGGGGATCATAGGAATAAAACAACAGTGGTAGAAATTCTGGTCCTGCCTAGCACTGGAGGAAGGAAATTAGGAGAAGGTTTAAAAGGCTTATACCTTGAAAAATGTTCACTCTATCATTAGCCAGTTTTCTCTCTTTGGTGATGAACCTTTTGGGAGGTTGGAGGAGAAAGAAGAGAAAATGAGGACACCTGAAGTTGAAATTTTATTCATTATAAGATAAGTTGTTTTTTTGCAGTCTGAGTGTAATATAAACTGTTAAATGTTAATAACTAAGCTTATCAAACTAACAGATGCACTTACTGCTTTTTTAGAAGAAAAGAAATGAGCCCCAGATGCTTTTTCCTGTTGGATTACTCAGGCACTGCTGAGCTGAGCACCTCACCTTTGAAGAGATGCTAGGTGCACTGCAGGTCTCAACATCTGTGTCACGTGTTCTAGGATCAATTTGCCAGGACTCTTTAAAAGAGCTGTTCTGTTCTGATAAACAAGACCAACTGATAATTAAAGCAATTCTTATGCTTATTTTTCCCAGCCTTTCTCTAGGAAATGGCATTCCATTTGTTATGAAGAGGTGGGTAGTTCCCTGACTCTTTATTGGAACATGACTCATTTCTCCTTTTCCAGAGAGATGTCGTCCCAGTCAGAGAGCAACCAAGGCCTGCCCCCTGTCAGGGGACTTTCCTGGACCTCAGTTTCCACATCTATAGAATGGGGACACCAAGACAGAGGCATCCTTAGGGTCTTACTTTCTTCTTTTTGTGTTTTTTTCTTTTCTTTTCATATGTATCACTTCCTAGACCCTTATGGTTCTTAGACTCAGTAAGAAGTGAATTGCCAGCTAATTCTATTTTAATTGTCTCAGCTAGATTGCGAGTGCCATAAGGGAACATTCTGGAACCTTTCTCAACATCCCAGGTATTTGAATACTGTGTATTTAACCTAGTAACAAAAGTAACAGTAACAACAGTGATAACAATAATTACCACTTAGTGACAGACTTTTATGTCCCAGGAACTCTGCTGAACTATGAGGTACTTTGGAAATGTTATCAGATAGGACCTGGAAAAGTAGAGGGTCAGCAAAAAATATGAAGACCCTCAGTGAAATGGACTGGCTGCAACAATGGGCTCAAATATAACAACAATTGTGAAGATGGTGCAAGATAGGGCAGTGTTCTGTACCTAGTGTATCTGAATTAGAACTGATTTCATGGCACCTAACAACAACAGGAAGTAGATATTACTAGGTCCAATTTACAGATGAGGAAACCAAGGCTCAGAGATTAAGTAGTTTGCTGAAGTCAAGCAGTGAAATCAGCAGCTGGGATTTTAATCCTCACATGTCTGTTTCTAAAGTTTTTCCATTACTGATGACAGGTGGAGTTCAAGTGCTCTTCTTCCCTACTGTCATCCTCCTTTTAGAGTCATAGCATGAAAGGGACACAAAAGAGAGAAGGATTCAGGGTCAGACTTTATTAAGACAAATTACACATTATTTCCTTTTTCTTTCCTGTAAGTCTCTTGATTATGAGTCAAGAAGTGACCTCATAGACTTTCTAATTCAAAAGCACACAGTTCACAAAACAAACATGTTGCAGAAGTGGAAGGAGAGTTTTACTACTCATAGTGCCAGGCAATGGTTTTGTTTTGTTTTTCACAAAGTGTCTTCCTCCACATCACCCACATCCTCCTCCCCATCCACCAACAGCATCCAAATATCAGCAAAGTGGGACCAGGAGATCAGCAAGTGGGACAAAGACTGAGTCCCTTCTGAACCGTTACCCTGCTTTGGCCTGACCTCTCAGACCCTTATCAGTGTAGACTGATGACACAGAGGCAGGGAGGCTCAGCCCCTGCTCCAAACAGCTGGAGGGGAGGACAGGAAGACACTAGCTTCTCCAAGGTTTCCTTTCCTAATTTTAGGACTCCCTTCCCCTTCACCTACTGTCTCAGAACACACACACACACATGCATTTTTAAAAAAGTAAGACTCGGTATTCAATTCTGAATACTGAATGCATTCTTTAATTCCATCCCAAATGGCAGCCACCCATTTTGAATGGGTTGAATATTGAAAACAGGCCAATCCCTGGAGAAGGGAGCGCTTTTCTGTAGCTCTCATTTGGCAGTCTCACTAGGGGCACCAGTGAGATCTAGGAATCTCCATGCTTTTTAAGTAAGGCCCCTGCCAAGACAACTGGAGATTCCCCTTCTTTTTCCACACCCCTGCTAAGCCCACCAGGGCGAGAGCACAATCTGGAGCCCTCCATAGCTGACATCATCCCTCCTCTTCACTCTTAGTTAGCAGTCAGTAAGGGAAATAAATAGGAGGGAAAGATAGCTTCCCAGTGCTTTCTCTTCTTTTTAATTTTCATCTTACAGCAGAGTTATTTTCTCCAAGGGGAATCTTCCTCAGAGAACCACGTGCCTTCTTTGTTTTAATAAGACCTGGAGAAATTCCACTTGTCTCAGTGGCTGGTGATCTGGTCAGGATCTCAGAGAGAACGATGGTTTCTTGGGCATTCCTGTCCATAAAATCTTTCAGGGAGCACTAGGTGAACAGCCAAAGGTGGAGGAATGGAAGGGATGGTTTCTATCATCGGGTTGGACATCATAGGATGTCAGGTGGTGGCTGGAATTCCAGTAGAGGAGCTGGCACCCCCATGAACTGGGCATACACCTGAACAGAAGGAAAGGCTGCAACATCATCAAGGTGGGCTATTTTCCAAGGTACATAACAAAGGCACTTACAAAGTTGAGGCTGCTGGTCAAGGTCCAAAGACCCCTTTCTATGACTAGGCAGAGGAAGGAGCAGCCAAGGCAGCCCAAGGCCATTATAGCTCAAGAAGACAATCAATTTGAGAGCATATCTAGTCCAAGTTCCAATACTCTTTATTGACTGAGAACTTTGGGCTCTTTCTTGATGGGAGTAGAAGGTAGTGATCAGGGTAGTCCTAGGAACTTGAGAAGACCTATCTGGTATTGATGCTGATATGTAGAGATTGATTTTATCCCTCTGGTTACCCCTCTCAGGCCATATTTTGCCAAGCTTCCTTCCCTCCCATCTTCGGCCCTGTTCACTGAGTAATCTGAAAAGGCTTCACTGAGTATATCCTGGGTAGAGGATGAGGAGGGCACAGCAGCCTAGGCAGACATCCATGTCTCTTATTTCACTTATGGAGCCCTGGTCAGACCTTCTGGAATAAGTGAACAATGTCATTGAGACCAGGGGTCCAAGAGGAGCAGAACAGTGATGAGAATGAGATAACATGAGATCAGAAGGGACAGATCTTCCCTCTCTGGCCCTTCTTTGTTCCCACCTGGTTTTCATTCTCTCATGCTAGAGGCTCACACAGACAGATCATCTGACCTGGCCTTACTGCTGGCCTTGCTGAGACGGCGCTTGTCAGTGTGGTAGCCATTGGGGAGACAGTGACCTGGGGAGGCTCTGTTGGGTAACTCTGGTCTTTGGGCATAACGAATGTTGATGAAACCCTCCCCTGGAATCTCCTCCTGGCCTCGCACTTGCTCAGTGACCAGGTTGTCTGTGTTCTGCTGAGAGGCCATCTTGTTACTAAAGGGGTTGAAAAACTTCCCTCCAGGGCCATTCTCCAGGCACTGATTAAAGTCAGGGGGTGGAGTGCAGCTCTGGGCCTTGCCTGCAGAGGGGCCAGGAAGCTGAGATGAAGCCATACCATGCCGTGATTTGATAAACCGATGTTTGATCTTCTTCCATCCCAGATGGTAGAGTTCAGCCAAGCTGAGGAAGAGGGACAGTCCAGCCACAGCCAGCATAAAGACAATGAAGACATTCTTTTCTGTAGGCCGGGATACGTAACAGTTGACTGGGTGGGGACAGGGATTCCTGCGGCAGACATGCAAGGTGTCCAGGAAAATCCCGTAGAGGAGGTACTGACCTACAATGAAGGCCACCTCCACAGTGGTGCGGATCAGGATGCTGCAGATATAGGTGTTGAGGAGAGTACCCTGGAGGACAATCTTTCCATTCACTTCCTCCCAGCAGGACAGCTCTGATTTCTCAACTACTGGGTACTCGTAAGACCCAGCCCCCTGGGCCTCTTTGGCTCTGTCGGCCTCCCTTAACTTCCGCTTCTCCTGCATGCGCACTGTGTGCATGGCATGGCCCATGTACACCAGAGATGGAGTGGAGACGAAGATGATCTGCAATACCCAGTAGCGAATGTGGGAAATGGGGAAAGCTTGGTCATAGCAGACGTTCTCACAGCCTGGCTGTATTGTATCACACTGGAAATCAGCCTGTTCATCCCCCCAGGAAGACTCAGCAGCTGTGCCCAGCACAAGCATGCGGAAGATGAAGAGGACGGTGAGCCAGACCTTGCCGATCACAGTAGAGTGCTTGTGTACTTCCTCCAAGAACTCTCCCAGGAAGCTCCAGTCACCCATCTTGGCTCAACCAGGGTACAGATGTCAAGACTTCTGCAAACAAGGGAGAGAGAAAGAGTAAGAAGGAAGTTTCTGAAAAGGTCTCTGAGGTTTCATTGGGCTCTGGGATTCCACTGATCCATACAACTGTGTTGTTTAAGGAAGTGCAACTTACAAGGCAGATGTACCATAAAAGTGCTTGTTCCCTCTTTTCCCAGTAAAGAAAAACAAAACAAAAAGACATAGAAGGTTCAAGGTGGACCCATTGGTAAGATTAGATCATGGTTATCACACGTCAATGGATCTAGAAGTCAACTGACACATGTGTTACAATGTGATGTGGCATTGTAGGATCAGCACTGGACTGTGAACCACAAGGTCAGCAGTTCAAACCCACCAGCTGCTGCTTGGAAATCCTATACAGTCGCTATGAGTTGGAACTGACTCGACAACACTTAACAACAACAACAACAACAACCCCCAGAAGATGAGACAGGTCTGAGCAATGTCTTGTTCTGTTATGCATAGGTTTGTCGTGAGTCAAACCAATTGAATGGCAACTAACAACAACCACAATCCCCAGAGATTCTACCTCAGGAGGCCTGGGTTGTACACCAGAAATCTGGATTTGCAACAAGCAGTCCAGTGATTCTGATACAGGGAGTCCAAGGGTAACCTGTAGAGAAACCCTGGAGTAGTGGAAAGTACACAAGATAGGAGTCTGCAAACAGGACTCTGGACATGTACCTCACTAAGTCTGTTTCCTTGTCTGTAAAATTGAGAGAATAGCTAGACCAGAGAATTTTGAGGATTAATTGAGATAACATATGAGGTATGCTAAAAAGCATACATCACAGTTTCTATATGCTTGAATAGATAGAAAAGGAATGGGTAGAACCAAGGTGGAAGGAGGAAGGATTGAGAATAGGGGGTGGTAACTTTGACCATCTAGGAAGAATCTAACAATCAGAACCATCCAGCCTGGACCAATTGTGTTGGGAGGTGGTAAACAAAAGTGTGATTTGATCACAAACTAAAGGTACAGCAATTAATGCTCAAACTCCCTCAGTGGATAAGAGGTTTCCCATGCCTCAGTGCAGCGGAGCCATTCCAACTGTATGTCTCAGTCTGGATCCATACCACCTCTTTGCTCCAGCTCAGTTGCCTGCTGTTAGGTAGTCTAAGGTTCACACACAGACCCACTTACCGTCTTGCCCAGAACAAACAGCCCAAACCTTTATGTCCCATACAAAACCTTTTCCAGTTGACTTTTACCTGCTTCTTCAGCCTCATTTACTGCCTGTCCCTATGAGATTCCTCAGTGTTCTCCCAACCACCTCCTACATGTTCCTTCATTCCTTAAAATGTAACCCAGTCCTCACTTCCTCCAGCCCTCTCCACTATTTCAGGCTGAGCCCCTACAACTCCTGTGGTAGCTCTGGGGACACGTAGTCCTTTCCCAGCACTTGCTACCTTGTCTTGTAATCATCTGCCTATCTGTGTTCTTCCAGAAGAGGCTCCTCGAGAACAGGAACTGTCTCGTTCCACTATATCAGTATTCACCTGGCCCGGAGTGGGTGCTCAGTAAATCTGAGCTGAAGAAATGAAGGATGGCAATAACATTTGACTACTAACCTAAGGGTTGGTGGTTTGAACCTAACTGGCAGCACCATGGATGAAACACCTGACTATTTTTCTCTATAAAGTTTACAGCCAAGAAAACCTTAGAGAGCATTTCTACTCTGAAACACATGGGGTCCCATGAGTCAGAATAAAGTTGATGACAATGGTTTGGTACGGTACTCCTTGCTACCAACCATTAACAAGATTTTAAAAAAGCCAGATATCACTTTCTCAGTCTCCACTGCAGCCAGTCTGGTTAATGAGTGGAACTGCTCCAAAGGGTTTTTGTTTTTATGTTTGTTTTTTTAATGTTTTATTGTGAATTATGTGATAATTTACATGGGAGAATATTAGATTTACATTCATCCTATCCTATCATTTCATTGCCATGGTTACAATCCCCTCCATGCATCATCAACCAACCAAAG
>NW_006408560.1:5008535-5010083 GCF_000296735.1 Chrysochloris asiatica
TCTTGCCACACTGCTGGCCAACCAGGTTTCCACCCAGGTTCACAGGAGTCTATTGAGAGTTGTAGGGCTTAGCTGGCAGTTTCATTGCTGTTTTTCCCTCACTTCCCCTTATTGGTGACGAACGTGGTCACCAGTCAGAGCATATATTCCCATTGAGTCTTAGTCTTGGAAGGGGGTTTGCTCTGAGGGGATCCAACCCCTTGCCTTGATGACTCCTGGGTGAGCAACTTGCTTGTTCTTATAGCAATCAGTCAGTCTGCCTATATTGTTTTGTATTTTTCCTGTCAGTCTTTCTTTCAAGAAGTATCTTCTGTTCTTCGAGCTGCTCCAGGCTGGTTTGCTTGTCCTTTCAAGTGGAAATCTCCCACCTCTGAAGGTTCTGGATGTTGTTCAGGATTCCACCCATGGTCTTATGTAATGCAGAGGCTGCGCAGGAAGCCTCCTTCTATGGGCACATTGTAGCACCATTTTAGGTATTCCAATCAGTTATAGGCAGAAGACGGACTTAAAGCTTTCTATGGTGATATTTCTGACTAGTTCTTTCTCTCCCCCTCCAATGTCTATTTTATAATGGTATGCAAGGGAAACAGGGATTCAAAAGACAGCCAAGCATATTAACATTATTTCCCCCCTTTTCCCCATTCCAACCATGTCTCAATCTCTGTATCCCAGAGCCCTGTTGTTCCAAGGTTGGGCATACATCATTATTTACCTCTATCCCACTTAGCCCATGCAAACCTGCCTAATTGTTCTCCCATCCACTTTGTTCTTCCATTCCCCTCCCCCTTCTTGTATATTACATCCCTCCCCAGTAACCAAACTATCCTGTGTCTATTCCCTGCCCTGTGCTCCATCTTCCCGTCCCTCCCCTCATGCCACTCCCCACACCCCAGCAACCAGCAAAGAATCCACCCCCCCCCACACACACACCTTTAGTATGGGTTCATTTTCTTAGTCTTTCACAGTAGTGGTCCTATGCAGTATTTCTCCTTTTGTGACTGACTAATTTCACACAACATAATGTCCTCAAGGTTCATCCATGTTATGTGGTGGCTTGCAGCATACTTGTTATTCTTCAAGGTAGCATAGTATTCCATTGTGTGTATGTACCACTGTTTGTTTATCCATTCTGCAGTTGATGGGCACTTTGGCTGTCTCCATCTTTTTCCTATTGTAAATAGTGTTGTTATGAACATTGGTATGCATATATCTACTCGTGTTATGGCTCATATTTCTTGTGGGTACATACCAAGTAGAGCAATTGCCAGATCATTAGGTATTTCTATTTCCAACCTTCTGAGGAAGTGTCATATTGCTTTCCAGAGAGGTTGGACCATTTTTCAGTCCCACCAGCAATGCAGGAGTGTCCCAGTCTCTCCATATCCCTGCCAGCATTTATTGTCCCCTACTTTTTGATCTTTGCTATTATTGTGGTGTCAGATGATATCTCATTGCTGTTTTGATTTGCATCTCTCTAATGGCTAGTGATCGTGAACATTTCCTCATATGTTTGTTGGCTGCCAGGATCTCCTTCTTGGTGAAGTGTCT
>NW_006408560.1:5021005-5026230 GCF_000296735.1 Chrysochloris asiatica
CACACACACTATTTCCTGCAGACAGAGTTGTGTGAGCTAAGACATCTGAAGCTGCCTTGAGAATCTCAGAAATGCCAACCAGTGCCCTAAGACCTCTGAATCAACTCCTGAGCCTCTTTCCTCCAGAATTCTTATATGCTGAATAGTAACTGTCCTTATGACTTAGCTAGTCTTTGTCAACAGGATGACAAAAATATAGAAGAGACCAAAACACAGATATTCTCTCCCTAGAATCATTAAACAAACAAAAAAGGAGTCCTGGTGATGCTGTGAATTAGGAGTCATGCTGCTAACTTCAAGGTCAGCAGTTCAAGCCCACCAGCCACTCCACAGGAGAAAGATGAGGCTGTCTGCTCCCATAATGGTTTATAGTCTCGGAAACCCTATCAATGGAGTCAACTGAATAGCAGCCAGTTTATGTTTGTATTTTGAATCATAAAACTTCAGATTTTGATGGGCTATTAGAGATTGTCAAGTTCTTATTTGACCCTCACATCTTTGCTATCAATGTGTCCCTGATTCCTATTGAGACATCATGGGGAAAGACAGGGCATAGGTGCCACATTTCATAGTCCAGACTTCTTTGGCTCATGAGCTGATGCTTTGACAGAGACCAACTTCCTGGCACTGTCTTCTCTCAACAACCAGCTTCTCAACCTGAGAGATCACTGAGTCCCTGAATGAGGGAGTCTATGAATGAGCAGGAAGGGCTTATCTCTGCTCCTCCATATCAAAGAGCTGCGCAGGGCTTGAGGCTGTCCTCTGATGTGATCAGACATCTGCCCTTTTCTTCCTCCCCCACCCAGCCTCCAAATGTGGAAAACTATGGAGTGTTGGTTCAAAAGGAAAATGGCTGATTAGATAAGTGTTTGAATGATCTGTCATCAATGCTGGGCCCGTGCATAGTACTCAGCATATTCAGGGTCAGCCACACTCGTGCAGTGACTGGTCTGTAGTGAGTATTTGAAAGAAAAAGGGAGGCTGGAGGAGTACAAGGAGAGAAGAAGGAGGGGAGAAGGGGAGCAGAAAGAGGGGACAGACGGGGTATTGGAAATGGAGCAAATGAGTCTGTCTGTCTGCTTATCATACTGTGGTGCATTGTATATTGCTGTGATGTTGAAAGCTATGCCACCAGTATTACAAATACCAACAGGGTCATCATGATGGAAAGGTTTCAGCAGAGCTTTCCGACTAAGACAGACTGGATGGAGATTTACTTCTGAAAATCAGGTAGTGAAAACCTCAATGGACCAATAGAATTGTGTCTGACTTGTGTGCTAGTGTTTGTTATTGCTAAGTGCCATCAGATTGGTTCCAACTCACAGCAATCCTGTATAGGGCTTCCAAGGCTGTAAATCTTTACAAGGGGTGCAGAAAGCTTCATCTTCACCGATCACTCCTCGGTAGATTCAAACTGCTGGCTTTTCAGTTAGGCAGTCCAGCTCATAGTCCACCATACATTCAGAGCTTCTGATATAGTCCTGGACGACATTCAAAATACATTGTCTAGGACAGAGGCCTCAGCAGCACTTCGATGATGCAGGACTGGGCAACCATTAGTTGTATTGTTCATGGGGTCCCCAGGAGTAGGAGCTGGACCACAACGATGGTTAAGAGAAAAAAAGCTTGGGAGTTCAGAGTTCAAATCTCTGTTTCTATTTGCAATGGATCAGCTACATTACTTAATATGTGTCTCAATTTCCTTATCTGAAAAATGGGGATACTGTAATTTAATTCATAGAGCTTTATGAAGTGATGACAAAAGGCATCTAGCACAGTGCTCAGCATGTAAGAACTGAATAAGAATTAGCTGTTACTAGCAAGAAGAGTAGAGAGAGAATAAAAAACAAAATGTAGTGCAAAGGAACAAAAAGAAACCGGTAGAAGAGCAGAAGGGGAGGGGATGACAGGGGAAAACCAAAAAGGAAAAGAGAAATAAATACCATATTCTTCTAAGATTTTGGACAAGTTTTCCAAACTCTCTTCAACTCCCATACATTTTTTCCCCCCTTGATCATTTGACTCTTGTTACTCATTTCTTACAAGTATAAAAATATACATTTAAAAATTGTTATTAAGTGCCGTCATGTCGGTTCCAACTCCTAGCGACCCTGTATAGGGTTTCCAAGGAGCAACTGGTGAGTTTGAACCACCAATCTTGTGGTTCAAACCAACCTTATGGTTGAACGCTTATCCTACAGAACCACAAAATTAAAAGTATAAAAAATAGTTTCAGTCAAAGAATGTGACAGTTTGGTCAGGTGGGCTAAGAGGCATGCTACTGATTCCTTCACTTATGGCCTGAGGACTCCTACCTGGAAGAAGTACCTGGCACGGGGACAAGGAAGGAACATCTTGGGAAATCAGAAGGGCACTGAGGAGTGGGCCTGGAGCAGACCCCCTGGCAGTCAGAAGGTGAAAGTCCTATCTCTGTACTCCCCTGCTGACACTCAGGCAAGGGCAGAAAACATAAAATTACACCTGTTACCAGCAACTGTTTTTAATGCCAGAGGTGCCTGGTTGAAGTCAGTTTACCAGCCACACTGGGCTCCCTTTGGGTCCCTCAGTCTTGGCACAAGTATCTAAAGGAGTAACTTAGATACTCTTGGAGTGTATAGCATATAAAATGTTTTGTAGATTAGTATCCATCAGTTGACAGGAAGTGTGTTAGGAGGGGCAAAGGAAGCTGCCCCTGCCATGAATAAATTTTATCAAATACAATGGTAATATAAATACACTTCCCTGCTATTGTTGTAATCTTTGCTATCTTCCTACAAAGTCCCAACTGTCTATTTGCCATTGAGCGACTCCACAGCATGGCTTCATCCTATCATTTTATCCACTGCTCCTGATCACATACTCAATAGTTAAGCTAAACAATTCCCCATACACAAACACCCCACAGCTTCTTACCTCTCTATGTGGCTCCTTGGGTTCCCTCTGTCTAGAATGTTCTTCTTTCCCTTCATTCATTCACTTAATACGTTTCTTGAGTGGTAACCAAGTGCTAGGCACTGAAGTTTAAAAAAGAAAAATAAAGTTGTCAGAGAGTCGATTCTGACTCATAGGACCCCATGTGTCCCAGAGAAGAAATGCTCCATAAGGTATTCTTGGTACAGTCTTTACAGGGAATCCTGGTATGGCACTGTGGGTTAATGCACAGGACTGCAAAAGTCAGTTTGAACCACAAGGTCGGCGGTTCAACCACTGACTTTGCAGTCCAGTGCATTAACTGACAGCCACACCAGGACTCCAGTCAAGGGCAAACTAGTGGTATCCCCTAGGAATTCTGGGCACTGATGATACAGTAGTTATCTGTATCATCAAAGTTATCAAAGGGCTTCTCTGCCTTTACAGAGCTTATTGGCCTTTATTTCCCTTTAGTAAGGGGAGACACTCATCACATAATTGCAATGAATCATGATGTGAGGTAGCATTAAAGAAGCACAGGGAGCTACGGGAACATATGGCAGCAGCCTGAATCTGGCTTAGAGGATCAGGAAGGGCCTCATTAGATCAGGGCCTTCCAAAGGGCCAGACCACAAGATAATTTCATTAATAGCGCTTTGAAATTGATAAGCCAAAACAAAACAAAAACCAGATGCTGTCAAGTTGATTCCAACTTATGGTGGCCTATGTATTTCAGTACTCTGAAGTGTCCTCCATAGCGTTTTTCAATGGCTGATTTTTTAAGAAGTAGATTGCAAGAACTTTCTTCCAAGGTACCTCAGGAGGGATTCTAACCTTCAACCTTTAGGTTAGTGACGTAGCATTTAACTATTTGTGTCACCAACAGACAGACTGTCTTGCCAATGACACAAGTTCTAAAATCCCCAGGCAAAGAGAAGCTATCATTAGAGTTGGAAGAGAACACTCCAATTTTGAGAGTTCTTCACTCCAAGACCTTCAACATCCTCTTTCAGTGTTTGGTATCCCAGGACAAGATGAAAATTTGAGGGATTACCAGGGAACTTGTTTGGTAGCATGGAGCTTAGATAAGGGGGATAGCATTTGAGTTACTCAAAACACCTAATGCCAAGTTGATTAAGGCAGATTGTTTCCAGTTACTGAGAGCAGGGTCCAGAATGCACAAGGACAATGAGCAGCATGTCAGCAGAGGAGCACCCTGGGAAGCTGGCCTGGGGTACCTATCCAATGACAGAAGCTACCAAGACATCTTCTGCCTGAGAGGGCCTTCCACTTGCCTGAGCAGGACTGAATGTGTCTACAACAGAAACACCATCAACTGCAGAATGGTTGCTTGCAACCTCCTTCCCACAGGTCACTGGGAAATTAATCCAACTTTGTCCAAATTATAAGACAGTTCCACAAAGTCAGAGTCTAATTCTGAACAATGGCACATGTTCTGGACAGTGTCTAACAGATCTCCAGTCCTCAATATAGGTTGTTATTCATAGTAATAATAACAACACCCAGGGGCCATGCTATAATTCTGTTCCCCATACAGTGGAATGTGGCTCAGGGCGGGGTTGGCTTGCTTCCCAATTAAGAGAATTCTGTTTCAAAAGGCCCCAAAGAGCCTCACTTAAAGAAAGCCATAGACGTAGAATCATGCCAGCTTAATCCAAAAAAGTGTTTAGTGTGATCTTATGCGACCATGTTAAGCGTGGCTTTAAAAGTAAAATGCCAAACATAACCATCACCTCAGAACATTTTTCTTTTATGAATCTTTTTCTGATTATTCTTCTGATTACCCTAATTGTGTCTCTCTAAAATAATGAGGAGAAAGTGATCTTGATCCTTAGCCACACAAAGAAATTTTTTTATTATCGATTAGGATGCTTAGCCTTATTATTGTTAGGCACTCTCTAGTCTGTTCTGACTCATAGCAAACCTATGAACAACAGAAGAAAACTCTGCCTAGTCCTGCGCCATCCTTACAACCGTTGGTAAGCTTCAGCCCATTGCTGCTGTCACTGTACCCATGCAGCTCATTGGAGTCTTCCTCTTTTTCACTGACTCTGCACTTTACCAAGCATGATATCCTCTCCAGAGATTGGTGCCTCCTGATAATATGTCCGAAGTATTAGAGATGAAGTCTCGCCATCTGGCTTCTGAGGAGCATTCTGGCTGTATCCTTCCAACATAGATTTGTTTGTTCTTCAAGTAGTCCATGGTACTTTTAATATTCTTCTCTAACACCATAATTCAAATGCATCAATTCTTATATAGTCTTCCTTATTCATTGTCCAACTTTCACATGC
>NW_006408560.1:5028165-5029325 GCF_000296735.1 Chrysochloris asiatica
AGTAATTATCAATACATTTTGATTGCATGTGTGACAATTTCAGACTGAAGAAGTTGGCAGAATTCTTGAATTTCATCATCATTGGCTTTAATGGTTGATGTGTAAATTTGAATAATAGTGGTATTAACTGCTCTTTCTTATAAGTATATGGATATTATCCTATCACAGATTATGTTGTTCTTCAAAACAGATCTTGAAATGTTCCTTTGGCTGATGAATATGATGCCATTCCACTTCAGTTTGTCATTCCTGGCATAGTAAACCGTGTGATTGTCAGATTCAAAATGGCCAATACAAGTCCATTTCAGTTCATTAATGCCTAGGATATCGATGTTTATGTGTTACATTTCATTTTTTGACAAGTTCTCATTTTCCTACATTCATATTTTGTACATTCCATTTTCCGATTATTAATGGATGGTTACAACTGTTTCTCCTTGTTTTGAGTTGTGCTCCATCATCAAATGAAGTTCCCAAAAGCTTTACTCCATTTGTGTCATCATGGTCAACTCTATTTTGAGGTGGCAGCTCTTCTTCCCCAGTTGGATTTTGAGTGTCTTCTAACCTGAGGATATCATTGTCCAACATGACACCTGACAATATTCTTGTGCTATATTCCTCATGTTTCAATTTTCAATATTCTAGTGCTATCTGACAGTGTTCCACTGCTATTCAAAACTTTTTCCACGGCTAACCGTTCAGAAGTAGTCAGCCTCTCCTTCTTCCTTGTCTGTCATACTCTGGAAGCTCAGTTGTCCCCCTTGGAAGTAGTGTGCTGGTATTTAAAATACTGGCGGCATAGCTTCCAGAATCATAACACAAAAAAAACCCCAAAAAACAAGCCACCATAGTACAACAAACTGACAGATAAGATTCTTAGCCTTAGTTTTTAATAAACCCAGAATTATATCAAAACCAAAATTTGAATCTAAGTGATCATCAGTATCGGAACAATAAAATAAAACACTTATTGAGATCACTCTGACAGTTTTATTTTCTCCTTTGAGTCTCACACTATCTAACCTAAGGAAGTTGGGACTACTGTTGTTAGCTACCATTGAGTTGATCTGTACTCATGGTGAGCCATGTACAAAAGAACAGATTACTGCATGGTCCTGTGCCATTGTCACCATGGTTGATATATACAAGTCCATTATTGT
>NW_006408560.1:5030323-5031582 GCF_000296735.1 Chrysochloris asiatica
GGAGGGACTACTCCTGTCCCTTTTTTTATAGGGCTCAGAAAGTGTACCTTGAACAAGATCACTCAGATCGTAAAAAGTAGAGTTGGATTCAAAACCAGTTCTTGTATGCTGCAATGCTCCTACCTTAAAAACTCTAACATTCCTTTCTTTAGCAAATCCTTACTATGTGTCATCAAGGGCTGGCTTCTTTTATATATTAGATGATAGCTGCAAGGATGTTTGTAAGAATATTGCTAGGATAGGAAGGTGATTTATAAATGGTTGGAGGTGATTCTTACAGTTAGGATTTCTGCTTTTTTCCTGATTTGGTTCAGTCCTAAGGGGAAAGGAGCAGGCACATAATATGGTCAGAGCTATTGTGATGGACAATATAGACATTCCCCTTAAAATTAGAAGTCATATGGGCAGGGGGATGTCCCTGGGTGGTGCTAGACTATAACTGGAAGGTTGGTGGTTCATACCCACCCACAGGGGCCTCAAAAGTAAAGCCTGGTGGTCTGCTTCTGAAAAGTCACCACCTTGAAAGCCCTATGGGGCAGTTCTACTCTGCACACATGGGGTCACAACTCCGTGACAAGTAACAACAACAACAATAACAACAACAAGGGAGGGCCTGCAACGTGGAACCCTGCTCACCGTAAAGGGGAGATAAAGGGAAGAGAGAGATACAGATGAGAAGGAGGGGAGAAAGAGACAGATGGGTGAGATAAAGAACTCTTAACAGTTTTCCTCCCGTTCCAGCCAATGGCAGATCATTAACTCCTCTTAAATTTTAATGACCTTACTCTGGCAAGGACAGAGAGGTTCACTCAGAAACACCCTACTGGTAGACAGCTGTTTCAAAGCCAAGGAAGTAGAGGGAAGCAGGCAGAGTGGACAGAGGGAATTATGCTAAGATAAACACTTTTTATCCCAAGATGTTGGAAGAAGGAATATTTACAAGGTGTGAATGGGAAAAGGAGGTAACTGGAAATATTCAACTACAATGAAATGTTGTGAGGTCCACATTAGTGATGCCAAGGAGTTATTGAATAAATATTTATGCAGTTGTGTACATGATCAAAGGAAACCTGGTGATGCCATGAGTTAAGCATTGGGCTGCTAACCAAAAAATCAGTGGTTCAAACCCACCACCTGATCTTTGTGAGAAAGGTAAAAAAGTTTACTTCTGTAAAGATTTACAGTCTTAGAAACCCTATGGAGCAGTTCTACTCTGTCTTAAAGGATCACTGTGAGTCGGAATCAACTTGTTGGCAGTG
>NW_006408560.1:5034117-5049686 GCF_000296735.1 Chrysochloris asiatica
AAAAAAAAAGAATATATTAGATGCATTAAACACTAATAACTGGAGACCAGACAAGTTGTGGGATGACATTAAAGACGTCCTGCATGAAGAATGCAAAAAATCATTTAAAAGAAAAGAAATGACCCCAAGTGGATGTCTAAAGAGACTCTGAAACATATTCTTAAACAAAGAATACCCAAAGTGGAAGAAAGAAATGATTAAGTATAAGTGCTGAACAAAAGATTCTAAAGGGTGGCCCGAGAAGATTAAGAAAAGTATTATATGTGACGTGCAAAAACCAAAAGGGAAGAGCATGCTTGTCATTTCTTAAGCTGAAAGAACTGAAGAAAAAACTCTAGCCGTTAATTGCAATATTGAAGAATTCTATGGGCAAAATATTGAAACATAAAAAGTATCAAAAGAAAATGCAAGGAATACACAGTCACTGTGCCAAAAAGAATTAGTCAACATTCAACCATTTCAGTAGGTAGCATATTATCAAGAACTGATGGTACTAAAGGAATAAGCCTAAACTTCACTGAAGGCATTGACAAAAAAAAAAAAAAAAAGCAAGCTTCCAGGAATTGGCTGCAGGAAGACCAATTGACATGTTTCAACAAATGCAAGCAGTACTGAAAGTGCTCACTCATCTGTGCCAAGAAATTCAGAAGCCAGCTACCTGACCAACTGACGAGAAGAGATCCATATTTGTACCCATTCCCAAAAAAGGTGATCCAACAGAATGAGGAAATTATCAAACAATATCATTAATATCACATGCAAATAAAATGTTACTGAAGATCATTTAAAAGGTTTCAGCAGTACATCAAAAAAGAATTACCAGAAATTCAAACCATATTCAGAAGAGGATGTAAAAAGAGGAATATCATTGCTGATGTCAGATGGATCTTAACTGAAAGCAGAGAATAATATAAAGATGTTTGTCTGTGTTTTATTGACTATACAAAGGCATTGGGCTATGTGGATTGTAACAAGTTATGAAAAACGTTGTGAAGAATGAAATCCCAGAACCTGTGGAACCTGTACATAAACCAAGAGACAGTCATTAAAACCGAACAAGGGGATACTGTGTGGCTAAAAGCCAGGAAAGGAGTGCATCAACGCTGGGTTCTTTCACCATACTTATTCAATCTGTACGCTAAGCAAACACTCTGAGAAGCTGGTCAATATGAAGAAGAACTCAGTATCAGAATTGGAGGGAGACTCATCAACAACGTGCAATATGCAGATGACACAAACTTGCTTGCTGAAAAGCAAAGAGGATTTGAAACGCTTACTGATGAAGATCAAAGATTAGCCTTCAGTATGGATAAGACCTCAACATAAAGAAAACAGAAATCCTTACAATGGGACTAACAAACAGTGCCAAGATAAGTGGAGAAAAAGCCAAAGTTATCAAAGATTTCAGTTTACTTGGTGGCAAGGCCAAAATTCATGGAAGCAGCAGTCAAGAAATCAGTGTATTGCATTGGGCAAATCTGCTGCACAAGACCTCTTCAAAGTATTAAAAAGCAAAGATGTCACTTGGAGGATTAAGATGGGCTTGATGCAAACTAAGGTATTTTAAATCACCTCATAAGTATGTGAAAGCTAGACAATGAATAAAGAAGACCAAAAAAGATTCAATGTCTCTGGATTATGGTATTTGGGTCTGATCCAAGCCATGGTATTTTAAATCACCTCCTAAGCATGTGAAACCTGGACAATGAATAAGGAAGACCAAAAAAGATTCAATGCCTCTGAATATGATGTTGATGAAGACAATTGGCTATACCATGAACTGCCAGAGGAACAAACAAATTGTTTTGGAAGAACTACAGCCAGAATGCTCCTCAGAAGTGAGAATGGTGAGACTTTGTCTCACATACTTTGGAAAATTTATTAAGCCGGGCCAGTCCCTGCAGAAGGACATCATGCTTGGTAAAGTAGGTCAGCAAACAAGTGGAAGACCCTCAGTGAGATGGAGTGACAGAATGACTGCAACAGTGGGCTCAGATATAGGAAGGGTTGTGAGGCTGGCCCAGGACTAGGCGGTGTTTTCTTCTGCTGTTCACAGGGGTTCTATGAACTGACTTGACGGCCTCTAACAACAACATATGATAATGGTTGACATTTATTTATTCCTTTCACCATCTTGTCATAGACCTAAAATCAGTCAACCTCAATTCCTTATTTGTAGACAACATTAAAACTAGGATCCATGACAATAACAAATACCACTAAGTGGAGAATTTTGCACATGTGAAAACTGTACAACTGCCCTTTCCAGCGTTACATTAAGCCTGCTAGGAAAATAGTATACCAGTTAACAAACAAGGAAACTGAGACTCAGAGGCAAATTTGTACAAAGTCACACAATTGATAAACAATACATAAAAAACTTGATCTTGGTCTCCCTGAATCCAAAGCCTGCGTTCTCTGTGTCCCTAAAAAGGGAAATAAAATCAAAGAGGACCTAAATCTCACAGCTGGTAACAAAGCTGTGACCAGAACGCCAGTCTCTGAGTTCTTGAGTGAGCAGGGCGTTTCCCACTTTACCTAGTCACATAAGAGGCCATGGACTTTTCCTTTTAGCCTCTGACTTATTTGCTAGCCAACTCTTGAATATACTGTTCACAGAATTAATGATTACATCGGGGCCCTCTGCCCGCAATGGTCAGGATTCCCAGACTCTTCAACATCTGCCACCATTTGGCCAGAATTCACACATAGAAGTTATTTCCTTTTTTAGCCATTAAGTGCTCTTGGTTGCAGCAGTATCTACTGCCAGGTTCTCAGCTGGCCAAACAGTAGGCTCTGGTGTTCTATTGATGTCAAATTGTAGCAAGAATAATGAAAACAGAAATGATTAGATGGTGGGACGCATGGCTTCCAAGGAATAGTAGTGTTAGAATCCTGCCTCCATCACTCTCCAACTGTGTGACCTTAGGCGAGTCTCTTAATCTCTCAGTTTTTTACCTCATCTGAAAAATGGAAAGTTGACTCATGAGGATTAAATGAAATGTGGGTTAGGGACTGAGTGGGAGGGATAAAAGAGGAGTTATTGCTTATGGAGCACCAAATTTCTGTTCATGGTGATGGAAACTGGCATTATTTAAGGGTAATGGTTACCTAGCCAATTGGTGTAACTAAGTTGTATACCTGCAAAAACTTGAATTGGCAAGTGTGTGTGATAGATATTAAAAGAGAGAGAGAAAGCAGCTGCTGAGGCTGCTAACATACAATCAAACACTTCATGGGATTTGGTTTCTTGGTTTGGATGATCAGAGTCATAGTTTTATGGAACATTCCAGTTAATTGGCCTAGAATCTTTCCTTTTTTTTTTTTGAAGTATAATTTTCATTTTATTTTCTTGTAGGTTAGCTTTACTTCCGCCTTTAAGGGCTCAACTCTTTACATGGGCTTTGGTGGCGGTTGTGGGGCAGCACCTGCAGGTCTAAATCAGAATGGGGGTGTTTGGTCCTTCTGAGCTTCGTGAGAATGGTTCCTAACCACCTTGCTGTGAATGCCATAGCTCACACAATAATATAGTTTCACATACAGCTTGGGAAGACACTCGCTTCGGAAATATCCCTGACGGCTGTGGCCTCTACTGTGTTTCGAATTACGAACTTCTTAATGGCCTTGTCTTTGGGTACGCAGTGGGCCACGTGGCCACGCAGCCCTTTTTTGGCACGACCATTGTTTCTCCTTTTCTTTGTCATCTTGGAAGCAAGGACCCAAGAGAGAGACAGACAACTCAGTATCATTTTTAATGCTTGTGTTCTTTTAGTTTTTGTTGTTGGTAGGTGCTATCAAGTTGGTATTGACCCACAGCAACCTGATGCACTACTATTGCCACGACATTGGTGATGGGAAGAATATCAGTGTAGCTGTAAATTCGCTATTTCACTAGGCATCAAGACGCTATAGGTTAAGGATGGAAAAGGGCCCCTCTTAGATGAGACCCCTCTCATTCCTGCAGTTTGCCCTATCTGCCTCCTAATCTTTCACTAAAGCTTTGGGCCATTTGTTGGAGTCCACATGGATCTATATTATAAAGTGTATGCTTCATGTGACTCCTTCCTTCTGAGGAGCTACAGCACTTTTGAATGCTGAGCACCAATCCAAAGGTACACCCACAAAGGTGGATTTGACTCTACTTAGAAAAAGAATAAGGAGCTCTGGTAGCGTAGTGGTTACGAATCGGGCTGCGAACCTTAAGGTCAGCGGTTCGAAACTACCAGCCGCTCCGCGGGAGAAAGATGAGGCTTTCTACTCCCGTAAGGATTTACACCCTCGGAAACCCTGTACAGGGTCGCTATGGGTTGGAACCGACTCGACGGCACTTAACAACACACAACAACAACACAAATAAGCACTAGACTGCGAACCACAAGGTCCGCAGTTCAAACCCACCAGCTATTCATCGGAAACCCTGTACAGGGTCGCTGTAAGTCAGAACCTACTCTAGGCACTTAACAAAAGCAACAATTCAGGGCGTGCAGTGTTCTGTAGGATAAGCACTGGACTGCAAAACACAAGATCAGCAGTTCAAGTCCACCTGTCACTCCGCAGGAGAAAGATGAGGTTTTCTATTCCCACAAAGATTTACAGCCCTGAAAACCCTATACAGGGTTGCTATGAGTCTGAACTGACTTTATAACACTTAGCAATTCAGTAATCTGAAGAGAAAGGACATCCTGACCCCCATACCACATCAGCCTTCTGAATTCTGTATCATGAAGTTGCCACATTGGATTAACATTCTAGGCATTCCCTGTGATACTGCATAGTTGGTATTTCAGAAAAAATGCTGTTTCAGGTTCCAGCTATTTCTTTGTGATCCTAGACACTACCCTTCCCTCAGCCTTAGTTCCTTCATATATAAAACAAAGAGGTGGAGATGGGTGGTTTCTAAGGCCCTTCCAGCAATAAGTTAAAAGCTCTAGGGAATTTGTAACTTGCTCAGTTGTGATTGTATTGGAGGCAGTGACAAAGCTAAGAAGGCAATCCGCATTTTTCTGAACCTCAGTCTAGAAGTGAGCAAACTGTAGTCTCAGATGTATTCCATGAATATAAAAATCAATAATGGTCTCCCATGTAAACGATCACATAATTCACAATAAAGTATTTAAAAAAAATCAATAATGGGGGAGGTGCGCATACCTGGGAATAATTTGAGATCAATAGGGCAGCATTTACCCAAGGACAAAGTTCAGAAGGGTTAGGAAAGAAAGAGGCATGGAAGCAGAAGACGCAGGGAGGAAGTGGGACAAGTGATGTTACATTGTAATCAATGAGATGAAACAAAATGTGTATAAACCTTCACAATTCACAATAAAAAGAAAATAATAATAATAAATCAAGTAGTGCCTTCTTAGAATTTTGCCATGCTGTACAGCCTTTGCTGTAGAAAGGATTTTGTATGAAATGAGCTGCTGAGGACCAGATAACTTGGATTCTATCCTATTGTTCATTTAGAACCATGTGATAGACATTTTAAATGTATCATTGTATTTGATCCCCATAAAACTTTACATGGAAGGCATTTGTTAACCTCTTTTGACAAGTGAAGAAACTGAGGGTCAGAAACATTAGCCAATCTGCCCAATGTCACACAGTTGAAATTCTAAGTCTAATTTTACTCCAAATGTCCATGCTCTTTCTTCTTAAGGGGCCCTGGTGGTGCCATGGTTAAAGTGCTCACCTGCTAACCAAAAGATCAGTGGTTTGAGCCCATCAGCTGCTCCTGGGAGAAAGAGGTGGCAATCTGTTTCCATTAAGATTGAGTCTTGGAAACCCTAAGAGAGAGTTCTATTCTGTTTTATAGGATCATAGAGTGGTAATCCACTCTAATGGCAATGGGTTAACCCTGAATTAGATAAACTTCAATGACCCATCAGAGTCCTGATGTGGTACTGTGGGCTAATGCATCAGACTGCAAAGTCATTTGAACTGCAAGGTCAGTGGTTCAAGCTCACCAGCTTCGCCTCCCAAAACAGTGTTGCTATGGGTCGGAATCGACTCAACAGCACTTAACAAGAAAAACAATGACTCATCAGTGCTATTTCAATAACACGATTCCCTATGATTCTGTGATTCTGAGACCTTTCCACTCCCTTTCTTACAAAGGTGGGTGGATTGCTGAATGTTAGATTTTTCTTGCCCATTGTTTGCTACTGTGTCAGACACAAAGTGGCATCAAGCTATCATTCATCAGTCACCAGCAACTGCTGACAATAGAAAGGAAGTTCACTTTCTTTCTCTGAACTCCGCACCTTTCTAGAAAACAGGCATCTTTACCTTTGGCCTGCTCAACCGTTAAGTCTGGATTATGAGCTGGGCTGCTAGTAGTTCAAATTTACCAGTCAATCAAAGGGGAAAAGATGAGGTTTTCTACTATCATAAAAATTTACAGCCTCGAAAACCCTATACAGGGTTACTATGAGTCAGAACTGACTCCACGGCACACTAGCATCACCACACAGCGATCTCTGGTGGGTGAGGCTATCCCTAGGTCAGTGGACAGAGCCTGGGCCTCGAATCTCCTTGGCACTGAGGAATGTAGGATTCCCTGTCCTGTTACAGTTGGTTGGTTCTCAAGGTGGGGGTCAGCCAGTATGCAAGAGGCTAGGTTGCAAGGTGGCAGCCCTACTTTTGTTGTTGTTGTTAAGTGCCTTCGAGTTGGTTCTGACCCATAGCGACCCTGTACAGGGTTTCCGAGGGTGTAAATCCTTACGGGAGTAGAAAGCCTCATCTTTCTCCCGCGGAGGGACTGGTAGTTTCGAACCGCTGACCTTAAGGTTTGCAGCTCATAAATGGGGGTCCATTTATCATCCTCCACTTCAGGGTCTTCCCCTGCAGCCTGCAGAGTCCAGGCGTTCTAACCCTGGACTCTGGAGACCAGTATTTCAGAGATCAAAGAAGCTGTTGGGAGCCTGGGTAGCATCAGCAGTTTGTGGTTGTTTGCTAACCTAATTGTTGGTGGTTCAAACCCACTCAGCAACTCCATGGAAGAAAGCCCTTGGGAACTGCAGCTGTAGAAGATTTACAACCAGCAAACCCTGTGGAGCAGCAACACCGGGGTCTCTAGGAGTTAGAATCGACTCAGTTACAATGGGTTTTCTTTTGGACACAGCCTCTCATGTAAGGTGACTTCCACTCTCTTTCATCAGTCTCCTATAGAAGAATTAACCACCTAAGACACCCTTCCCTTCAGGGCTTAGGGGCCTCTAGTGTGAGTGTACCTCCTGAAGTACAAGGAATGAAAAGGAGCCAACCTTCTCCCTCACAGCTCTGCCTGTGGATGCTGCCAAAGGCATGGGGTGTAGGCAAAGTCCCACTCCTGCAGAGAGGAGCAGGATAAGCAGGTGAGACCAAACAGCACCCTGGGAGAAACTCACAAAGTCTTTCCTATACACATTTATGTGAATCTGACCCGGAGATCAGAGATCTGGGCACACTGGAGTTTCATGTGTGAGATAGCACACTTGCTGAGGGAAGATTCTAGCTTTGTTCTTAAACAGCAGTGACAGTGAACAACAAGTCACCTCTCCTGTCTGAGACTGCTCCTGCCCCTTAAAAATGGGGGAGTTAACAGACTATTCCCTAAGTATCTCCCAGCTCTGAGAGTTCATGGTTTTAAGTGCTTTGGGCTCCAGGAAGGTCAGGGATTTGAAATGTCAGGTTCATTTGAATACTGCACCCATATTTAGCATTCAGTTCTGCACTCTTCATTCTCAGACATTCTGGAGTCAAGAGTAGCTGAGGTAAAACAAAACAAAACAAAATAAAATAAAAATGATAATGCTGATCATTAAGTCATGAAGTCCAGAGCACTCAACCTACCCCAACACCACCACCAAGATGTGGGCTGAGATGAAGAGAAGTAATTGGACAGGTGGATATCATTGTAAAAAATAGAGATGTTCAAATGGAAGAAGCGGGGAGCCTCAGGGAGGCATGGAGGCAAAAAAAAATATTGCCAAGAACAGAATTAGAACAGCCCTGGTGTGGCACTGTGGATTAATGCGTCAGACTGCAAAGCCATTTGAACTGCAAGGTTGGTGGTTCAAGCTCACCAGCCGCTCCTCAGAAACCCTACAAAGGGTCGCTATGCATCAGAACTGATTCAACAACACTTTATAACAACAACAATGGGTAAGCAAGCAAAGGGGGGGGGGCAGTGATCTCCCACCTGGGTCTGTCCTGACTCTTTGTGTCATCAACAAGTCACTTTACTCTCCTAGACCTTGTTCTCCGTATTTGTCAAAGGACCAGATTGATTGGCAATCTAAGAGACCTCTTCCAGTTCCAATATCCTAGAGCTTTAGGTGAGTACATTTTGGGGTTGGGGGATGAACAGAAGTGAGGCAGATAAGAAACGAGAACAATGACCAGGAAACCAGTGAGACTGTCTCTGGGGTTCCAAGGCAGAGGAGCAAGGCAGGCAGCACGATTCTGTGGCTGTTGGGATTCTGTGACTGCCTTGTATCTACGTGAGGGGATGCTTCCAGGGTTCTATGTCTTGCATGCTGTGGTGGTGACAAGGGTGCCTCACTACAGCTGCAGGGCAACAGTTTCCAAACAGTTCTGCCACCCTGGAGAGTCCGAAAAGAAGGTGGAAAGTTCAGAGGTGTCCCAAGAGAACAGTGAATCAGGGGTCTGGGCTGGGCTGAGATTCGGGGCAATGGATGGGGAGATGGAGACCACTTGTTTTGCTGACATTAGAGTCTGGCTCTAGGTATCAGTTCAATCATGAGCCCATATCCTCAGACTGATGGAGGTGCCCCACTTCCACACGTAGGCCTTGCCGTCTCTCTGTTCAGTTTTTCTTGATTTCTCCCAGGTCTCCTGGCTCACAGTCCAGTGCTCTCCACACAACCTTTCCTTCTTTCAGGCCAGTCAGACCCCTAGTGTGCCACAGCCTAATTCAGGAAACAGCCCCCCCAAGTGATATGCAGACGAGTGAAAGCTAGAAATTCATCCAATATTTGAAAATACTGCAAGAGGGGATTTAAAAAACTGAACTAAAGCTTAGTGAGCTCTTGAGACCCTGGGGTCAAGTTTCTCCTTTGTCAGTCTCTGCACTGAGAGTGGCACAAACCATTTGTACTCATGTACTAATCTGAAGATTGGTGATTTGAACCCATCCAAAAGGGCTGTGGAAGAAAGGTCTGGCAATCTGCAACAGTTCTACTTTGAAAACCATGAGCTCACCATGAGTTGGAATCAACTCAATTGCAACAGGTTTGCTTCAGGTTTTTTTGTTTTGTTTCACTGCTGACTGAAATCAGTGGAGCAGCTACCATACTCCTTGGAAACCCTCGGTTTTTGAAGCCCAGTCTAAGGTCACACAACCACTTAGTGGACCAGAACTGGGTTTCCCAGCCCTGAGTCCGGCTCTTTTGTTACAAGATCAATAAAGAGGCCAAGGGGAGGTAGAAACTCCTGCTCTGCGTCCCTCTGCCTCACCTACTGTCAGGTAGCAAGGGTGGTCAGTGGGCTCCTCTCCCAGCGTCCCCTCCCAGGTCTCCGGGCGGCTTCCCTCCAACAGCGAGTGGCAGGCTGGATGTCACAGGAGCGCCTGTGACACAGAGGGACATGATACTCTGGAGGAAACTAAGTAGGGAATATTTTTAAACCACCCAACATGCCTTGGGAAGAGGGGGGGAATCAAATCACTCCCCTAGATTCTTCAGAAAGCATTTCAAAAAAGATTCCATGCCTAGAGGAAGCATCGTAAAACAATGTTGGTTTTCGCTTTTTAAAGGGCCAAGTCCATTTTAACAGACATGGGAATGGACCAGCGACCTGCTTCTAAGATATCTTTGGAGTATTGCAACTCCATGAGAAGTCTTGGTCCCTTCAAGGCCTTCTGTCCTCATTGCGGGAATAATTTATCTGCTGGTTCACTAAACCTTCCTCCTGCCTATAATCAAACTTGACACTCACAAGGGAATAGTGAGAAAGGAAGGGAATAAACCTACAGGTTTAGAGAAAGGTCTTTGTTTCATTCAGCCTGGAATATCTCTCTTCCTGTCACTTGCTCTCTTAAAATTCAAGTCTGCCCTTACCTGGTTCTCTTCCCCTTCCCAGGGATTGTCAGTTGACTTCCTTCACTCTCCGCCTCTTCTCCGACTGCCCTCTGTTCTTGTGCCTGTGGGTTGTTCCTCTTCCACCTTCTTTTTAACCGGTGTCTGTCACCCTTTCCTCCTCCCACTTCGTCCTATTCTTTCTCTCTCCACCCCCTTCCCGGTCAGGATTCTCCCTCCCCTCTCTCTTTTGTGCGCTCAGAATCTTTGCTCTTCATTTAAAAAGTTTTCTTCCCTTTACCTCCGAGCAGCCTCTCCTCTCCCACTGGGAGGCGAGTTGTCCTCCACCCTCCCGCTGCTTTCCCTCCTCTAGTCGTCCTCACCCGCGCTCTCGCCCTCACCCGTCTGCGCACCACCTCCCTAGATCATTGCCTGCCCACCCCTCCGCTGAGCCTCCTCCGGTTCTTCAGGCCAAGACTTCCCCTGGGACATCAGCGGCAAAGTTGGCACTGCCGGCGGGGACCCTTCTCCCCACCCTTTTCCTCTTATCAGAAAGGAAGGGTGCTTATTCATGCATCAAGCCTTTTGAGGGCATCTCCTCAGGAGCCCTGGTGGCCTAATGAGTGAGGCGTTGAGCAGTTAACACAAGATCAGCAGTTCAAACCTACTCAACGGGAGAAAAATGAAGCTATCTGCTTCCGTACCATATGGAACAGTTCTACTGTGTCCTGTAGGGTCGTATGAGTTAGAATCGATTTGATGGCAGTACGTTTGGTTTGGGACTTGTATGTCTACAGTGTCCCTGGGTGGGACAAACAGCTGCTAACTAAAAGGTTGGAGTTCAAAAACACACACAGGTGCCTCAGAGAGAGGCCTAGAGATCTACTTGCTGCCAAAATGAGTCACTGAGAACCTAATGGAGACTTGTACTGAGACGCACATGGGGGGCACTCTACAGCAATTGTTTAGCTGTTTGTTTATTGTTGTGCCCATAGGCAGTATAGGAAAAACATGGTTTAACAAAACAGCTAAGAACTCAGGATGAGCACCAGGTTTTCAGACTTTCACCTGAAAGGAGGAAGATGTTTACTTATAGAAGATGTTTGTTTACTTATAGAAAGATCCCACTACCCGGGAGCTTCTTTCTCTAATGGGAAGACAGCACCTTCCACATGCCAAGCACTGCACTACAGACTTCATATCTATTATCTGTCTTTGTTTTGCAGTCCTGGTGTGGTGCTATAGGATAAGCACTGAACTGCTAACCACAGGTGTATGGTTCAAACCCACCAGCTACTCTTCAGAGCCCCTATACAGGGGCACTATGAGTCAGAACTGACAAAACACTTAACAAAATAATCTTTATTTTACTTAAACTATACTAATTTTCCAATCTACATTTTCTGCACTTCACATTTGAGAAAACTGAAGTTCAGAGAAATCAAGGTACAAACCAAAGTGATTCTAATCAGGATGAGAAGTTTTAGCCAATGCCAAAATTCATCTCTTTGTTATTTCCACAGAAGCGTACCTATCTCTCAGAATTGAGTCACTGGTAGTAAGGTTGTCACTTGTAAGATCATATGATAAAAGTAAACAAATTTAGGAACAGATTTTCTCAAAGTCCCCTCTGCCTCTGTCTCCTTCTCCCAACTCTTCAACTTCAGGATTTAACCAGAGACCCAGTTGGAGTGTGATAAATGTCAATGACACTGTACAAGATAATACTTAGCTCTCCCTGCCTGTGTTTACTATTGCTAGACCAAAGTCCTGGGATAGAATTCAGTGTGGTTAACAGCCAAGCAGTTCACAATTGTGCCATCAGGGTTCCTTGGCGGAAGACTTGTTTTTGTTATTGTTAAATGTAGTTAAGTCAGTTCCAACTCATAACAACTCTGCATACAGTTTCCAAGGAAGAACTGGTGGGTTTGAACTACCAACAATTAGGTTAACAGTCCAGTGTTTATTCTATAGTGCCACACCAGGAAAACTTAGTGGGATTTTCCAGGATCATTGGCTGCCAAAGGGAGAAATTACCTGGGGCAAGGTTGGGGATGAGAGGAAAGTGCTCTTTTCCTCTGGATGTCCAAAAGGAAAGAGCTGCCTAAACTTAACATGCCGTAGATCATGGAGAGAAGCGAGGGCACAGAAGATAAGTATTTCTATTCTACTTGGCAAGAAGGGAAATAAAGATGAATGGTTTGCTCCAGATGATCCAGGAAATCCAAGTCAGGACTGGGTAAAGACTGAGACCTGGGACTTT
The DNA here is from genome assembly GCF_000296735.1 of Chrysochloris asiatica. Classification (NCBI taxonomy): domain Eukaryota; kingdom Metazoa; phylum Chordata; class Mammalia; order Afrosoricida; family Chrysochloridae; genus Chrysochloris; species Chrysochloris asiatica. The sequence continues at coordinate 5,046,397 of NW_006408560.1, forward strand.
GGGTCTACTTTGTAGTTAGTGAATCATCTCAACTTAATGAAATCAATCAGTTTTCCAGACAAGCACACCATTCAGTATGGCATCTAGGTCAGAGGCCCTAAAAAATACAAATTGAAATCTTTCAACAAAATGAAGAAGCACAGGAGGCACTCACTCATCTCTGCCAAGAAGTTTGGAAGATAACTATCTGGCCAGCTGATTGGAAGAGATCCCTATTTGTGCCCATTCCAAAGAGAGGTGACCCAACAGAATGCAGAAATCATCGGACAATATCTTTGATATCCCATTTAAGTAAAGTTTTACTAAATGTAATACAGAAACGGCTACAAGCATACATTGACAGAGAACTTCCAGAGGTTCAAGCTGGATTCAGAAGAGGACATGGAATGAGGGATATCATTGATGATGTCAGATGGATCTTGGCTGAAGGCAGAAAACACCAGAAAGATGTTTATCTGTGCTTTATTGACTATGCAAAAGTTTTCGATTGTATGGACCGTGACAAGCTATGGACAACATTGTGAAGTATAAGCATTCCTAAACATTTACTTGTGCTCATGAGGAACCTGTACATAGACCAAGAAGCAGTTGTTCAAACAGAACATGGGAACACTGAATGGTTTAAAATTAAGAAAGGTGTGCAACAGAGATGCAATTCTTTCACCATATTAATTCAACCTGTATGCTGAGCTGGGTAATATGAAGAAAAACGTGACATCAGGATTGGAGGAAGACTCATTAACAAGCTGCAATATGCAGATGATACAACCTTGCTTGCTAAAAGTGCAGAGGACTTAAAATATTTACTGATGAAGATCAAAGACCATAGCCTTCAGTATGTATTGCATCTCAATGTAGAAAAAACAAAAATGCTCATCACTGGACCAATAAACAACATTCTTATCAATGGAGAAAAGATTGAAGTTGTTGAAGACTTCATTTTTCTTGGATCAACCATCAACACTCATGGATGCAGCAGTCAAGAAATTAAATGACATATCACATTTGGCAAATCTGCAGCACAAGACCTTTTTAAAGTGTTGAAGAGCAAAGATGTCAGCTTGAGGACTAAGGTGTGCCTGATACAAGCCATGGTATTTTCAATAACCTCATATGCATGTGAAAGCTGGACAGTGAATAAGGAAGACCATAGAAGACTTGATGCATTTGAGTTATGGTGTTGAAGGTGAATATTAAAAGTACCATGGGCTGCCAAAAGAACCAATAGATCTGTGTTGAAAGAAGTACAGTCAAAGTGCTCCTTGGAGGCCAGGATGGCCAGAATTCATCTCTCATACTTTAAACATACTGTCAGGAGGGACCATCACTGGAAGGGGATATCATGTTTGGTAAAGTGGAGGGTCAGAGAAAAAGAGGAAGACCCCAACGAGATGGATTGGCAAAGTGGTAGCATCAATGGGCTTAAACGTAGCAACAATAGTGAGGTTGGCCCAGGACCGGGCAGTGTTTCATTCTGTTGTGCATTGCTGTGAGTCGGTACCGACTCAACGGCACCTAATAACAACAACAACAAAGTTGTCAACTATGCTAAAGTTTTTGACTGTGTGGATCATGACAAGCTATGAAAAACGTTGAGGAGAGTAGGTATTGCAGAACATTTCATTACACTTCATTGTACATAGACCAAGAGGCAGTTGTTTGAACAGACAGGGGAACACTGGTTTAAAATCAGGAAAGGTATGTGCAAGGGTTGTATTCTTTCACCATACTCATTCAATCTATATGCTGAGGAAATAATCTGAGAAACTTAATTATATGAAGAAGAACACAGCATCAGAATTGAAGGAAGACTCATTAACAACCTACAATATGCAGATGATACAATCTTGCTTGTTTAAAGCAAAGAGAAGTTAAAACATTGTTGAAGATCAAAGACCAAAGCCTTCAGTATGGGTTGTACCTCATTGTAAAGAAAGCAAAAATCTTTACCACTGGGCCAATAAATAACATCATAGAGAAAAAAATGAAGTTGTCAAAGACTTCGTTTTGCTTGGATCCACTATCAACATTCATGAAACCAACAGTCAAGAAATCAAATGACGTGTATTGCATTAGGCAGATCTGCTACAGAAGACCTCTTTAAAGTGTCCAATAGAAAAGATATCAATTTGAGGACTAAAGTGTGCCTAACCCAACCCACAGTATATTCAATAGCTTCATATGCATGTGAAAGTTGCACAATGAATAAGGAAGACTGTAGAACTGATGCATTTGAGTTTTGGTGTTGGGGAAGAATATTACAAGTACCATGGACTGCCAAAAGAACAAACAAATCTGGGTTGGAAGCACAGAGTACTCCTTAGAAGCCAGGATGGTCAGACTTCGTCTCTCATACTTCAAACATACCATCAGGAGGGACCAGTTCCTGGAGCAGGACATCATGCTTGGTAAAGTGAAGGGTCAGTGAAAAAAAAAGGTACCCCCTATACCCCCAATAAGACAGACTGGCACAGCGGCAGCGGCAATGGGCTTAAGTATAACAACAATTTTGAGGCTGGTGCAGGACTAGGCAATATTTTGTTCTGTTGTGCATGAGGTCGCTACTAGTCAGAACCAACTCACCGGCACGTAACAACAGCAAAGCTAAGGTGCTTCAGCAAGGCCCCTAAAGATCTCATTTATTCTTCATTGGTTCCCTCCCTAACTCAGATGAGGACCCTGACAAAAGTAAGAAAAATGTCATCTGGACTGTAGCTCCAGGGTAATTCTCTCAATGTGCTGACTCTGACTGTCCTCACAAACCTGAGACGAAAACTATGGGCAAATGGCCAGTTCTCCAGAAGAGGGGGGTATAGAGCAAAGGCAGGACTGGAAGCTGAGTTCTGCCAGGACCGCCTCTTAATCTTTACACTGAACATAGGAAAGAGGAGCCAAGGTTTGTGCTCCACATCCTAAAATATGTAGAATTCAGAGAGGAATTAGACAGGAAGCCAAAAAACAATAGGTAAATGAAACCTGTTCGAAAAGCCAGTAGAAGTGTGCTTGCATAAGAAACTTTATTCAATATTTACTATGTGTTGGACATTGTGCTAGGAACATTTTACATTCTTCTACTTTGAAAAGAAGAGAACTTAAGCAGAGCGTCTGGAATACAATTTAGGGTGGTCAACAAGAATCCACTACCTTGGTAGCATTATGCTTAAGGTGTTTGGCTCCTAAACATGGTAGTGGTTCCAACCCATCCAATAGTTCCACAGGAAAAAAATCAGGCGATTTACTCCCATAAAGATTGCTGTTGCTGTTGTTGTTAGGTGCCATCAAGTCGGTAT
>NW_006408560.1:5055516-5061539 GCF_000296735.1 Chrysochloris asiatica
ATACCATCAGTTGACAGTATTTCTCTCTATTCATTTTAGCTCTTTTTTAAATTTAATGTTTTATTGTCCATTTCATTTTTGACAACTTCTAATTTTCCTAGATTCATATTTCATACATGCCATTTTCTGATTATTATTGGATGATTACAGCTGTTTCTCTTCATTTTGAGTTGTGCCCCATCAGCAAATGACTGTCCTGTGGGTTTTACTTCCATGAGCTTTATTCCATTCATGTCATCATGGTCAACTCTGCTTTGAGAGAGGCAGCTCTTCCCCAGTCACATTTTGAGTGCCTTCCAACCTGAGGGGCTCATTTTCTGCACTATATCTGACAGTATTTCTCTGCTATTCATAAGGCTTTCAGTGACTGAATATTTGGAAGTAGTTTGTCACTCCTTCTTCCTAGTCTGTCTTCATCTGGAAACTCATCTGAAACTTGTCTACCATGGGTGACCCTGCTGGTATTTAAAATACTGGTGGAATAGTTTCCAGAATCACAGCAACTCACAAGCCACCACAGTACAACAAACTGACAGATGAGTGGTGGCCCATAAAGATTACAACCTAGAAAACCCTACAGGGCAGTTTTACTCTGTCACATGTAGTCGCTGTGGGTCAAAATCAACTTGATAGCTAAGTGCTGTGGAAGACCGGGTAATTCCCTACCCACAAGAACCCGACATTCTAGTAAAAGCGCTACTAGACAAAACAATTAGCATAAATAGTAGTATTCTATATCAATTTGCCCTCAATGTATAATAATATAATAAAATACTGATTTACATAAGGAAAAAAGGTCATTTGGGAAACAGGTTAGCATAGAATGATCTCTTTGATTTGCTAAAATGAAGGTATTGGTGTTGTTTGCCACTGAGTCATTCCAAGTCATAAAGACTCTGTATAGGGTTTCCAAGGCTGTAAGGATTTATGGAAACAGAAAGCTTCTCATCTGTCTCCTGTAGAGTGGCTGGTAGATTCTAACCACTGACCTTGCGGTTAGCAGCCCAACTTATAACTATGAAGGTGGTAGTTATTGTTAGGTGCCATCGGCCATTTCTGATTCTTAAGCAGAATAGAAGGAAACACTGCCCAGTCCTGCATCAACCTCACAATCATTGCTACACTTGAGCCCATTGCTGCTGCCACTGTGCCAATCCATCTTGTTGGGGTTCTTCCTCTTTCTTGCTGATCCTCCAATTTAACAAGTATGATGTCCTCCAGGAACTGGTCCCTCCTGATAGTATATCTTAAGTATGAGAGATGAAGCCTGGTCATCCTGGCTTCTAAGGAGCATTCTGGCTGTACTTCTTCCAACCCAGATTTGTTGGTTCTGTTGGCAGTCCATGGTACTTTTAATATTTTTTTCCAACACCATAACTCAAATGCATCAATTCTTCTATGGTCTTCTTTATTCACTGTCCAACTTTCACATGCATATGAAATTATTGAAGATAGGCACACTTTAGTCCTCAAACTAACATCTTTGCTCTTCAACATTTTAAAGTCTTGTGCAGCAGGTTTGCCTAATGCAATACGTCATTTGATTTCTTTACTGCTGCTTCCGTGAGTGTTGATGGTTGATCTGAGCAAACTGAAGTCTTTGACAACTTCAATCTTTTCTCCATTTATCTTAATGTTATTTATTGCTCCAGTAGTGAGAATTATTGTTTTCTTTACATGTAGGTGCAATCCCTATTTCAAAGTTGTGATCTTTATCTTCATCAGTAAGTATTTTAAGTCCTCTTCATTTTCAACAACCATATTGTATCATCTGTATATCTCAGGTTGTTAATGGGTCTTCCTCCAACCCGGATGCCATGTTTTTCTTCATATAATCCAGAACTGTGGAGGAGTAAGGGAAATTCAAACTTATAGAAGACCTATGTACCAGCTATTTTATCTTACAACACCACAAGATAGGTTCTTGTTGGTAGTTTCCCTCGAGTTGGTTCCAACTTATGGTGACCCAAAGAACAAAATATCTCCCAGTCCTGCACCGTCCTCACAGTTGTTGGACTGTTTAAGCCTCAATGCCAATCCATCTCATGGAGGCTTTCTCTCACTTTCATGGACCCTCCATTTACCACATGTGATGTTCTTTTCAAGCAATTAATCTTTCCCAATGGCTCTGGTAGCGTAGTGGTTACGAATCGGGCTGCGAACCATAAGGTCAGCAGTTCGAAACTACCAGCGGTTCCGCGGGAGAAAGATGAGGCGTTCTGCTCCCGTAAAGATTAACAGCCTCGGAAACCCTGTGCAGGGTCGCTATGAGTCGGAACCGACTCCACGGCACATAACAACAACAACAACAACAAATGGCATGTCCAAAGTATGCATGAAATTTCGTCATCCCTGCTTCTAAGGAGCATTCTGGTTGTACTTTTTACAAAACAGATTTGTTGATTCTTCTGGTATATTCAGTATTCTTTGCCAACACCACAATTTAAATGTCAATTGTCCTTCTATTTTTCACTGACCGACAGTTACATATATATGAGGCAATTGAAAACACTATGGTTTAAGTTTGTTGTTGTTAAGTGCCATCAAGTCAGTTCCAACTCAAAGTGACCCTGTATAGGGCTTCCGAGACTGTAAATCTTTGTAGGAGCAGAAAACCTCATCTTTCTCCCACAGAGTGGCTGTTGGGCTCGAAACACCAACCTTGTGGTTCACAGTCCAGTGCTTATCCTAAAGAGCCACCCAGTTCCCCAGGGTTTGTGTTGTTGTTGTAAAGTACCATTGAGTGGGTTCTGACACATAGCGACTCTGTACAGGATTTATGAGGCTGTAAATCTTTGTAGGATAAAGCCACATCTTTTTCTTGCAGAGTGTCTGGCAGGCTCCACCGAGGACCTTGTGGTTTCTCAGTCCAGTATTTATCATATGGAGCCAACCGGGCTCCATGGTTTGGGTACTCTGTGATTATTCCTAGTTTATGAAAAGAAAACTGATATTCAGAGAAGTTTAGTAACTTGCTCAAGATTTCTCAAGTAGTAAGCAAAGATAAGATCAGGCTCTTTCTCCTTATGGCTATAGAGGAAAATTTCATGAAATCCGTTGGCCTAGTTCTAGAGAAGGGCACAGGGTCCTCCAGGTGAGAGACCTGTATCCTCCCATCTGTATCCAGCACAAGAGGAAACGGCTGTGACCCTGGCAAGAGAGGTTGTGTCTGGCCCTGACCTTGAGGGTGATCCTCTATCGTATGAGTTTTAAGGAAGAGGCACAAAAACCTTCTTTGCAATCCTTTTAAAGGTGGCTTCTTGAAAATAGCTTCCTTTTTGCTCCTCTCTAGAGGCAAGGGGGCAAATGAGGAGACCTTGCAATGTCTTCTCTACCCAATGAATCTCTGACTCTACGAATTTCCTTCCCAAGACACTGTGGTCCAGATGCTTAAAGAGCCACCCCCCTTAGAATCACCATGCTAACACTTGTAACATGTTCTGTCAGCATCTAATTACCAGAATGAAGAGTCCCTCGTGCCTTGTTGGAGGCAGAGATGGGTAATTGGAGCCATGGTTTGTGGGCTAAGGTCACACTTTTCTGCTGGTGGAGCTGCAGACACTGCAAGCATAAGGCGTCCCCTTTAAACCTTTTGCTTTCCAGATAGTAGCTAAAAAGGTCAAGAACACCCTGTTCCAAGAAGCAGAAAGCAAAAGAAACACAGACTTTCTTGGCCCTTGTGCTTTGGTCTATGAGCCTACTCTTGTCCAGCCTCACCATTTAATCCAAAGACAAGGTCAAAGTCACATCTGTGCCTTTTTCTTGGGCTTAACAAAACAAACAAAAACAAAACCCACACCCGCTGCCATTGAGTTAATTCCAGCTCACTGCCATCCTATATAGGGTTTTTGAGACTATAAATCTTTCTAGGAGCAGCCTCATCTTTCTTCCCAGGAGTGGCTCATGAGTTTGCATGCAGTTAGCAGTCCAATGCTGGTCTCACAGTGCCTTCAGGCAGAGTTCCTTCAGGCAGATGGAATTTTCTGGGATCCTTGGATTAAGAACTCTTTTCTGGTCAATTTGGACCAGTGATCTGAAAGCACACCTCTGTGAACATGAGAAGAGGAGGAGGAATTCGGTACCGTCAAGCCTAGTTCTCTCCTACTGATGTCAGGGCACAAGAGCAACAGCTGAATGTAGCCTCGTTTGAGCTGAGAATTCCAGGTTGGAGATTTTCATTTTACAACACAAATTGGGTGCTCTTGGGACAGCATTTGCCCTGTAGAATCAGATGGAAGTCCTTGGAAGTAAGAAGGTTGAGATTTTTTCCAATAGTCTGGCCAGATTATAAGCAAGGTCTCGAATTTGCCATGCATTTCTGGAGCACATGCCTTTCACCTCTAACAAATTATGCATTCATGTTCTACCCTGTATCACCCACCTCATAAGGACTAAAATGGTGCTTGCTTCTCTTTTCTTTTGAAAGAGGTCTTCATTCAGGTTCAAAATATGGAGGAGTTATTTCTGAACTGAGTTCCTCCTGCAGAATGGGCAGTCCCTTGACTTTCTCAGCATTAGACTGGACCCTATTACAGGTCATAACATACAAGTCCAAGAAGCTTTCTCCAAAATATGCCTTTAATGTGGGTGCCCTAAGACAAGACACTCCAAACTAGAGGTGTTTCCTTGCAAGTAGCATAGTGGTACAGTACACTGTGCCTGTCTGGATAATTTAACCAATGATGTCTAAAGCCTAATTCAACAACGGAGGCTTTACGTCTCCTCCCAAATTAGTGTCTAGATTCAACTCTAGCTCCTAGGGTCAAGTTATTACAGGGGATTAGAGGCATTTAGGAGATTAAGCTCTTTTCCTGGCTTTTCAAAGGTTAGTTTCAAATTCAGTCAGCTAAATGCTCAAAGAAGAATGAACAGGATTTGGGGCAAATAGCTTGTGGTTAACAGTGCTTACGTTCAGCACCTGACTTGGCAGCTCCGTGAACCTCTTTGCTTCATTCTTCTCACTTTTAAAATGTGAATAATGCCCTGGTGTGGCTCTGTAGGATAAGCATTGGGATGCTGTAGGATAAGGTTTGAACTGTAAGGTTGGTGGTTCAAACTCAGCAGCCGCTCCTTGGAAACTTTATACAAGGTCACTATGAGTCAGAACCAACTCGATGCCACTTCACCACCACCATCAAACGTATAGGTTGGTTATGAAAGACATGGTTAGTATGTACTGAATTCGAAATAAATACTTAAATACACACATATACATACCTATCCATCTAAACAAATAGACGCATATATAAGCATGAAATGAATTATACAGCTGTTCAGAAAACCAAAATTAAATTCTAGACTGGACCATACTTCGGAAAGAGATATAACATTTACAATTGAAACTGGACATTACCATTATTGTTGTTTCTAAGTGCTGTCAAGTCGGTTCTGACTCTTAGTGACCCTGTATAGGTCCAATGTTTGTCCTACAGTGCCACACATATAGCTAGACTTAATATGCCCATTTTCCTTGCCTCCTTTAAGCAAAGTCACTAGCTATGCCTCCATCAGTGGTTCACTACACACATCCAAAAGCATTATTCACATAAACCCTTCCGTTTGTAACTTAGAGCACATGGTTACACAGCTCTTCTTCTCCCAGGGTTCAAGGAGCATCTGTTTTGCTGGGTGATTCACTCATTAATCATTAATTCTGTGAATGGATACTGAGAGTCTACAAGATACTAGAACCAGAGCAGAAAACTACAAAGATAATGAGGCACAAGTCCTGCCTTGATGCTCTTCATGGCTGGGAGAGAGCCTTATGTACAAATGTTTAGAATGATATTATAATTTAGTACAATGGTGTGGCGCAGTCCACTGCAAGGTTGACGGTTCAAAATCACCAGCCACTCCTTGGAAACACTATACAGGGTTGCTGTGGGTCAGAACCAACTCATCAGTACTTAACAATAACAACAATGAGTACTAAAGTTGTACAAGAGAATAGAGGGCTACCAGCTTTCTTTCTAAGAGGAGGGATGGGGGTCTTATGCCCTTAGTCCCTGTTAATGTTGTTAATT
>NW_006408560.1:5063279-5068975 GCF_000296735.1 Chrysochloris asiatica
GATGGCACCTAACAACAACAACAACCCCACATCCAGGAATTCACCAATATAAATTCTTTTCTAACATGGAAATGTATAGATGGCCTCTGGTTGCATCTGTATGGCTTCTTTCAGAAAAGTTATAATATGCATTCAGCCCTGAGATGAATCCCACCCCTATCCCTTACTGAGTTGTGTGATCTTGGCCAAGTCATTGTAAAATGGTCATAATATAATAAGAAGTTTGCTCTTAGGACACTATAGCAAAAATCCAAACCAGCTGCCATCGAATCCCAACTCAGGTTGACCCCATGCATGTCAAATAGAACTTGGGGTTTTTAATGACTGATTTGTTAGAAATAGATTGGAAGGCCTTTCTTCCAAGGCGCCTCTGGGCGGCCTTGAACCTCCATCCTTTTAATTAGCAGTGGAGTGTGTTAACCATTTGCACCGCCCATGGGCTCCTAGGGACGCTATACTCATATATGTTAGCTATTAGCACACACTCTGGGATGAAGGTGAGATTGGAGGAAGCGAGGAAAGGCAAAGGCATAGAAACCCCTTCCATTTTCAAATGGGGTCTTGTCTTGCCCCAGAAATATCAGCCCACTGTCCTTTAAGGATTCTCTGCAACTAGTTTTATATACTTGATCTTGCCTTAAGAGCATTGTATTCCAGAACTGGCAGACTCAGCCTTTCCCTGGCTCCAGCGCCTTAATTTGTAAAGAAGGAATTCTGAAGCTATCAAAAAGGAAGTCAAATTGTTTTGGGGAAAACAATAGCAAAGTAACTACAAGTCATTAGCTTCCTCCCTGGGGCCTGAAAATCAAGCTTGTAAGGGTAGCTGAAAGGACAGGAGCACTGTTTACTTAAAGGCCTCTGGACAGGACCCATAAATTAATTCCTGTGCATGACTTTCTGGAATGAGAGGAGGTGAGTCATGGAAGTAGGAGAAGGTCTGAGAGTGGAGAAGAGATTCCTGGTTTTTTTTTTCTTTTTTTATGGCACAGTGAAGTCCCTGATGCTGGCCTGCCTTTTCTGGTCCTCTGGGGACAGGTTTCATTTAGAGACATATATATGCCTAGCAAACAGCTTTCCTCTTGTTGTTGTTGTTTGTAAGTGCCGTTGAGTCAGTTCCAGCTCATAATGATCCTGGATAGGGTTTCAAAACTCAACTGGTAAGTAGTGTAGTGGTTCCGAGTTGGGCTGCAAACCTTAAGGTCATCAGTTCGAAAATACCAGCTGTTCCGTGGGAGAAAGATGAGGCTTTCTGCTCCTGTAAAGATTTACAGCCTTGGAAACCCTGTACAAGGTCTGTATGAGTCAGAACTGACTCCACGGCACATAACAACAACAACAACATATTATGGTTCACACTGACCTTGAGGTCAAGTGCTTATCCTATGGCTTCATACCAGGACCAGTGTCTTCCCAGTTCTATAAATACAAACATCTGTAAACTGCCCTCCAGTGAAGGCCTTGGGAAGTCAACTGCTCTAGAAATTGTTCTCAGGACAGGAATTTCATCAGTGGCAGTGGCAAAGTTGTTATTGTGTACCCTTGGGTGGATTCTGACTCAGAGTGATCAAATGTGAGAAAGTAGAGCTGCCCCATATGGTTTCCTAGGCTCTAATCTTTATAAGAACACAAGGTCAGATCTTCATTCCCACAGATTAGTGGGTAGGTTCTGTTAGCTGCCTAGCATTTTAACTATTGCACCATCAAGGGAGCCTTAGACTAAAGTTGTTATTGTAACTAGGTGTTGTCAAGTCGGTTCCAACTCATAGCGACTCTATGTACAACAGAACAAAACACTACCCCGTCTGGCTCCATTCTCACAATTGTCATGTTTGAGCTCATCTTTGCTGCCACAAAAGTTAGGATCCCACAATCAAGACTTCTTAGAGATTACCTCAGTGCCGCACAGATCTCAAGGAAACATAGATAACAGAAGACTGCAAACTGAAGAGAATTCAAAGAACATTTGGACCACATGAACAAACTGAGGTCCTGAACGGGGACATGCAGACGCCATTGAAAAATTCTGTGGCACCTAGTTCTACTCTAACACACATGGGGTCACCATGAGTTAGCATCAATTTGACAGCAAGTCCTGAAATTGTCCCAAGTGCTAGGGGAGTTTCAGGATGATGAAACCTAGCCCTGACTCAAGAAATTTCTAAATGGGTTGAGTAAGTAAGATACACACCCTTTAAAAATTCTGTTCTTCAAGCATCTCCCAACAATTGAGAAAAGACTGGAGACTCAGGAGGAGTGTTGTGAAAGACATAAATTACTAGCATACTTGTTAGATCCCTGGACAATTCTTACCAGCTCTGCCAATAAGAAATAATACCCTTTAGGTGCCAATCTCTAACATCAATCTAGTCTTGAAAACCTTTTAACTGTGAGCTGAGTCAAAAAAGGAAACATAAGAGTCAAAGGGTTTGTCCACAAGTTTACAATCTATTACAAACTAATGAGCTCCTTTTAAAATAATTCGTGAATAAAAGGGCACAGCAAACTTAAAGTGGTCTGCACAATAAAGAGAAAGAAAGAAGCAAACAAAAAAACAACACTGCCATCAAGTCGTTTCTGACTCATAGCGACCCTATATAAGGTTTTCAAGACTGTAAATCTTTCTGAGAGTAGACAGCCTCATCTTTCTCCTGAGGAACAGCTGGTGCATTTGGACCATCGATCTTGTGGTTAGCAGCCCAATGACTAACCCACAGCACCACTAGGGCTCATTAAGCTAAAAAGAGTTGCATGCTAAAAGTTCCAATGTAAATTGATGGTGTGACAGTTCTATTTTCCTATAGAAATTGTGTTATAAAGGATCATTATTTCCCAGGTTAACTCCTATGGTTTATTTATGCATAACTGCAGAGTTGGGAGTCTTGAAGACTCTAACAACCCAATTAGTATTGTCTCGTGTGTGTGTGTGTGTGTGTGTGTGTGTGTGTGTGCATGAGTGCTGTTGGGTCGGTTCTGATCTGTAGCTACTTTGTACGAGGTTTCTGATGAGCAGTTGATAAGTTTGAACTGCCGACTTTGCAGTTCAAACTGATCTTGAGGTTGAGTGCTAATCCCACAGCGTCTCTTGGGTGGTAAATAATGCCACATTCTGACTGGGGGCTCCAGGAACTTCCCTCTCTAAAGTTTCAGATTCAAGTGTCTCTAGCCCACAAGGGTGCTGAGAATGCCCTGGTCCGCTTCCCTGTCTTTACAGAAGAAAGGTACCATTTACCAGTCACACAACTTTCTTAATGCAGGGACTGACCCCTTCAACTATGCCTCTTTCAGAAACCAAACTCTAAGCCCAGCTACAAACAGAAAGCTTTATTTCTTGGAATCCGTATAGTGTTTCCTAAAAGTAATCATGTATTGTAAAAAAAATTTAGCTAATACAGAGAAGTATAAATCACCCATAACCACCTCCTTCTACTACATTTTATCTTTATAATTTTTTTTACAAATTTGGAATTGTGTGATGAGTGCTGCTTTGCAATCTGCTTTTTCCACTTGACAATATGTCAGGAGCATTTTCTGTGTTAATAGACACACATCTTCTTCTTCACATTTTTAGTGATTATCAGGAGTGTAGTGAGAAGAAATGGGACCCAAAAGCAATGCAATGTGTTTGTACTTTCTCTTTATACAAGGATATTTCCACTGCAGGAACATTCACCAAGATTTAACATTCCTGTGGTGTCTCTTCAACTAGTAACAGGGGACATGTCACCTCTCCCCTTTGCTAAGTCCTTGGGTTACATCATTTTCTGCTTTGTAAGTTTAACAGAATTAATTGAATGTTCATTATTGGGTATCTCAAGTTTTTGTTGTTGTTATTACAAATATCACCATGTTGAAGGTAAGTGGTACCCTTCTAATTTTTAAGACAAAGCAATTTGGTGCTGACATGTTCTTCTCTCTGCCCCAAATAACTTACTCCACATGAGTCTGAGGACTCATTTCAAAGCCTTACAAACAGTTCGTGGGAAGAAAAAAAAATGTAGAATTTCTGAACAAAATAAAACAAAACAACTAGCCTCTCCATTCAACTAACCCCTTCCCCACATGCCCCTCACACACAAAAGGAAGTGTGCTGGGTGAGTGGGTAATGCTGGGTGAGATAAGAATGGCCTTGACAAACTCTGAGAAAACCCTTCCACAAATCTTGGGAGGAAAATTTTATTAGCAAACAGTGGCGGAAGTTTAAATTCTGAGCATCTAAGCCACGTTTAATAAAAGTCCCATCAAGCCTATGCCCCCAGAACCACCATGCATCCTATCTCCAATCCCGCCAAAGGTTTTGTGAACTCCCCACAAGGGCCTGGATTGAGGTACTAGCTCTGCCTGCTCTGACAAGAATGTATGTAAGATATAAACACTGGTGGGACAGTAAGAAGTCAGAGGTAAATGTGCTAATCAAGGATTCTGGAGACCTGAGCCCAGGCTCTTAACTCTGACACTTAAGAGGTGAATGGCCTTGGAAAGCCACTCAGGCTATCTGACAGTTTCTATCCTGGTAAAAGAAAAGAATTGGATGAAATTATATTGGTTGTCCCTTCCAGCTCTAAAAGTTAATGTTTCTATGATTCTAAGCAATTGGTTATCTTCATACCAACCCCAAATTTGCAAGAAGTTGTCATTTTCTTAGGTGTCCAACTCTACCTGCTCTGGTAGTCCCTTCCTTCCCCTATCCATCCTTCACTTCAGAAACACAAAAATGTTCATTGTTGCTGTTGTTGTTAAGTGCCGCTAGTTGGTCCCAACTCATAGCAAACCTGTATAGGGTGTCCAAGGAGCAGCTGGTGAGTTTGAACCAATGACCTTGTGAGTCAAATGACCTTGCAGTCCAGGGCATTATCCCACAATGCCAAACCTAGACATTTTTTATTTCAGATGGTAGCACTATATTGAAAACTCAAGGATATTCTAGATAAAAAAAAGAGAAACGAACAAATATTTGAAAGGTGTGTTCCACCAGGATGCCTTCAGCTATTAGGAATAGAAAACTCAAGTAGGCTCAACCACAACATGGAAATGTATATGTGTGCTAGTGTTTGTGAATGGATGACCCATTTATTTATTCATTTGTTCTTCAACTCAGACACTTAAAAAAAAAAAATCCCTGAATGGACTTCCAGCCAGATGACAGACTAGGCAAACATACTACATAGACTCTCTACAACAAAGATACAAGAGACCAAATAAAACAGACACAGATGATAATTCTGGAACCCTGAGCTTCTGAAGAAATGATAGAAAAGTGGATTGAATATGGACTAAGAGAAGGAACTGAACATAGACAGTAAGAAAGAAGACAGATGGCTGAACTGACAGCTGGTTTCACTTGGCATGGCCATCTTGAACTTTTCCAAGTAGCATTGGATCCAAGCTGCAGCCTCTCAACACAGATGCACACTAATGACTGAAGAATAGAAAAGTGTGAGTCTCTCTTGTTCCCCGTACCTCCTCTAGTGTCCGGAGGTGTGGCCAGCTTCCACCTGTATCCATCCCCAGCACAGCCCTTGCTCTGTCAGAGGTTAGAGACATGCTATTGTGAACCTTGCCATGGTGAGTTGAGTGGCAGGTACACCACTTTAGCGCCTGAAGGAGGGTGAACTCTGCTTCTTCAGACCTGCAGAATGTGCAGAGCAGGTCCCTAGCCAGCCCTAGTTGTTATTGTTGTTGGTGTTGTTGAGTGCCGT
>NW_006408560.1:5069175-5075494 GCF_000296735.1 Chrysochloris asiatica
CCCTGAACAGAGACAACACCTAGGCCTACAGGAACTCCATCTACAGCCAGCCACCCTCTCATACTTCCGCCTCTCACCTTATGAATTCCTTGGCTTACAGAACCCTTCACCTTCTCCACCCCTCTACAGCAACCCCACCTACTGGGCAAACAGAACACAGGAGAATCCAGGAAAACACTAAAAAACAAATGGACAAAATGATGAAAAATTAGAAACAATACAAAAAGCTATAAATAGAAATCCAGAAGAGTAATACTAAAATTTCAAAAATGGATAATATATTGGAAGGGCAAATGAATGGATTTGAATCAATGGAAGACCAAATTAGTGAACTTGAAGACAAATCTCTCAACACTAGTTTGCTAAAAGAACAATCAGAATAAAGAAGGAACGTCGGGATTTTCCCTCGACATAGTTGTCACGAGTGTTTGGTTCACGAGGAGGGGAGATCCAGCGGCGATAAGGATAGCGAAAGAATACACAGACAAACAGAAGAAGGGAGACAATGAGGCACCCCAAAGCCAGGGTGGATACATCACTAGTGGGCAGGCTTGGGACTACAGGCATCATGGCCTCTGCAGGCAGCAACTCACTGCCCAGCAATCTTTACTGCATACCTTCCAACCCGTAATGTACTGCAATCGTTACTCCATGCCTTCCAACCAGTAATGCACTGCAATCGTTACTCCATGCCTTCCAACCAGTAATGCACACCTGGGGAGGCCCCGGCCTCTGCTTTATTTTGGGGAGGAGTTTCACACCAAGCTGGGAGGGACTAAAACAGGATACAGCTAACAACAGTAATTTTCCAGGCATTCAGGTAACTTTACATTGTACCTCACTGGTTCTAATCCCAGGCCAGCAACTTGGATTCTCAGGCCCAATTAATATATCTATAGCCCCTGAGGTCAGTTGGGGGAAGGTGAGAGTTCTGCAGGAGATGCCCAGGTGAATGGGCTGCACCTGGAAAAGGGATTAGGGAGGATGGGGTTCTTTGTCTATAGAACAAAGAACTGAGAAGTAGCTAAGATATTTTTAGTTAATCCTTTTGGAGAAAGGCTTGACCTTGCAACTTTTAGTCTTAGGCTTTAGGAAAATATCACATTTATCTGTGGATTTTCAAAGGCTCCAGTGTATTAATTTAATATATATATATACCTGAATATTAAGATGAAAGCAA
Source organism: Chrysochloris asiatica (assembly GCF_000296735.1). Classification (NCBI taxonomy): domain Eukaryota; kingdom Metazoa; phylum Chordata; class Mammalia; order Afrosoricida; family Chrysochloridae; genus Chrysochloris; species Chrysochloris asiatica. The sequence continues at coordinate 5,070,356 of NW_006408560.1, forward strand.
TTTTCCATTAACTGCCAGTGGCCTCGAACCTCTGACTAGTCTTACACGGTCTGCAACAAAGGAAAACGTCCAAAGAAAGCCTAAGATTTATATGGGACACCATCTGGAAGAATAACTTATGGGCAATCTGAATTCAAGAACTGGAAGAGACAAGGAAAAAAGAAAGAAAGAGAGAAAATTTTCAAAGAGTTGTCAGAAGAAAACGTCCTTAACATCATGAAAGACAAGAAGGGAAGTATTGAAAGGAATCCCAAAGCAGGATAGAGCCCAGAAGACAATCACTAAGACAAATTATAATCAAACTTTCTAAAACCAAAGACAAGTAAAGAATCCTGATAGAAGCTAGAGAAAAACAAAAATGTTACCTACAAAGGCGAACCAATAAGACTAAACTCTGATTTCTCAGCAGAAACTAGGCAGTCAATGGAATGACATATATAAAACCCTGGAAGGAATATATTGCCAACCAAGAATCATATACCCAGCAAATTTGTGCCTCAGATACAATGGCTAAATTAGAACATTTCCAGGTAAACAGAAATTAAAGGTATTTGTAATAACCAAACCAACTTTACAAAAAATACAAAAGGGAGTTCTTTGAACAGAGAAGAAACAACAGACAACAAACTGAGATTAACATACATGACAACATTACCCAGAAGACAATCCAGATATAGAAGTGTTCAAAGTTAAACAAACCTACAAGACTTAAAATAAGGGAACCAGGGGCATCAATTTATGACAAAGACAACTACAAAGCAAAAAGAGGGAATAATGTAGTTATGCCAACACCAGGAAATCAAGTAGATTTCAGGATAATAAAACGGTTTTAAACTTGGAAATAAATTAGTAAATTACAGAGTAACCTCAAAATTATTTAACTTTCCTATCAAAATAAAAACCTTGAGGTTAGCAGTCCAGTACTTATAATCACCACACCATCTAGTAAACATTAAAACAACATCAATGAAGAAAATGACACGAAAACCCACAACAAAATGAACACAGTCCAGAAAATTATGTGGAAAAGAAACCAGCATCTCACACACACACAAACAGCAAAAATCAAATGTTGTTGTTATGTGTCATCGAATCAGTTCCAACTCATGGTGACCCTGTGCACAACAGAGTGAAACACCACTCAGTCCTACAGCATCCTCACAATTGTTGTTTGAGCCCACTGTTGCTGCTACTGTGTCAATTCATTTCATTGAGAGTCTCCCTCATTTTTGCTTACCCTCCACTTTACCAAGAATGATGTCTTTCTCCAGGGGCCAGTCCTTCCTCCCAATATGTCCAAAGTACAAAAGATGAAGTCTCCCTGTTTTCACTTGTAAGGAGCATTCTGGTTGACTTCTTGCAAGGCAGATTCATTTGTTCTTCTGGTACTTTCAGTATTCTTCAATATCATCATAATTCAAATACATAGATTCTTTTATGGTCTTCTTTATACATTGTCCAATTTTCACATGTTTATGAGGTGATTAAAAATACCATGGTTTGAGTCAGGCCCACCTTAGTCCTCCAAATGACATCTTTGCTCTTGAACACTTTAAAGAGGTCTTATGCAACAGATTCGCCTAGTTCAAGACATCATTTGATATGTTGACTACTGCTTGCATGAGAGTTGATTGTAGACTCAATCAAAATGAAGTCTTTGACAATTTCATTATTTATTTCATTTATCATGAGGGTATTTATTGGTCCAGTTGTGAGTGTTTTTGTTTTCTTTACATTGAGATGCAATGACTTTGATCTTCATCAGTAATTATTTCAGCAAGCAAGGTTGTATCATTTGCATATTGCAGGTTATTAACGAGTCTTTCTCCAACCTTGATGTCAAATACTGCTTCATATAATCCAGCTTCTTGGATTATTTGCTCATCATACAGACTGAATAAGTATGGTGAAAAGATAAAACCCCTCATGCACACTTTTCTGGTTTTTGAAACATTAAGTATTGCCTTTTTCTGTTCAAATGACTGCCTTTTGGTTATGTACAGGTTCCTCATCAGCACAATTAAATGTTTTAGAATTCCCATTTTTCTGCAATGTTATCCATAGCTCATCATGATCTACACAGTTTAATGCCTTTGCATAGTCAATAAAGCACAAGTAAACATCTTTCTGGTATTCTCTGCTTCCAGTCAAGATCCAGGTGATGTCAGCAATGATAGCCCTTGTTCCATGTCCTCTTCTGAATGCAGCTTGCATTTCTGGCTGTCGCTCTATAGAATAAGCACTGGACTGTGAACCACAAGGTAGGTGGTTTAAGCCCACCAGTTGATCTGCAGGACAAGATGAAGCTTTCTGCTTCTGAAAAGATTTTAAAAGCCTCAGAAAACTGTCAAGAGGGTTGCAATACATAGAGGGTCACAATGACAGCACTTAACAGCAACAACCTGTTGATGTACTATGACAGCTGTATTTAAATTATTGTCAGCAACATTTTACTTGCATGTGATATCAATGATATTGTTTAGTGACCATCGGGTCACCTTTCAAATACGTACCACTTCCAATCAGTTGGCTAGGTAGCTAGCTGTCTTCCAAATTTCCTGGCATATACCAGTAAGTATCTTCTCTCTTGCATTAGTTTGTTGAAACATTGCAATTTGTATTCCATCCATTTCTACAGCCGTGTTTCTTGTCAATGCCTTCGGTGCTGCTTGGACTTACTTCTTCCTTCAAAATCATTGGTTCTTGATCATATGTTACCTCTTGAAATGGTTGCACACTGACCAATTATTTTTGGTACAATGACTATGTGTATTTATTCCATCTTCTTTTGATATTTCTGGTGTCGTTCAATATTTTTCCCATAGAATCCTTCAATATTGCAACTGAGACTTGAATGTTTTCTTTAGTTCTTTTAGCTTGAGAAATGCTGAGCATGTTTTTCCCTTTTGGTTTTCAGGTCTTCACACATTTATTATAATACCTTACTTTGTCTTTTTCAACTGCCCTTTGAAGTTTTCTGTTCAGCTTTTTTACTCACTTTAACCATCATATGTATCACATTTATCAATAATTATACTGGATGAAAATGGAATAAATGTGCCAGTCAAGAAATGGAGCATAGTGGAATAAATAAGAAAACAGATCCTTCAATATGTTACTTACTAGAGATATACCTTACATGCAAAGACAAAAATAGACAAAACCAAAGGACAGAAAAAAAGTGCTTGAAGGACAGCATTTACCCAAGGACAAAAATTCAGAATGATGGGCAGAGAAGGAGGAATGGAAACAGAAACACAGGGAGGAAATGGGATAAGTGATGCTACATTGAGGGGATTACAATTAAGATGAGACAAAGGGCATGATTTGTTGAATATAAAACTAATGATCTCACTCACAATAAAAAGGTTTTGTGTTGTTTTAATATTAGGTACCATGACCATGCTAGTTGCTACACATCCAGTGTGGTATTGGGACAAGCACACAAGAGCACCCTTAGTTCAGTAACTAAAATAAGTTCCTCCTGGGAAATCCTAAACAGAGGCCCCAGAGCAGAGATCTGGATGCTGCACAGGAGGTCGGGAAAGGCAATACTACCAATAGATGAGAGCAGCCTCAACAGATGATCATGGGGAGAAGAAAAACATCCTGGGAGCTGCGTGTCTGGGTAGTGGAATGCTCAGAATAAAGTTCTGGGAAAACAACTACTTAAAATAACATTTAAATAGCACCTCTTTGTACAAACCAGTTGCTGTCAAGTTGACTCTGACCCATGGGAGCCGCATGTGTGTTAGGACAGAACTGTTCTTCCTAGACTTTTCAACAGTTGATTTTTCAGTAGATCACCAAGACTTTCTCCTGAGGCACTTTTTGGTTGGCAGCCAAGTACACGTTAATATTTTGCACCACACAGGGACTCTCCTCTTTCCATAGCTTGTGAAGATTTTGCATAGTCAATTAAACACAAGCAAACATCCTCTAGCATTCTCTGCTTTCAGCCAAGATTCACCTGATGTCAACAAAGACATCCTTCATACCACATCATCTTCTGAATCTGGTCAGAATTTCTGGCAGTTGCCCGTCAATGTACTCTTGCAACTGTTTTTTGTTGTTGTTGTTGTTAGGTTTTTTAAATTATCTTCAGAAAAATTTTACTTGCATGTGATATCAATGCTGTTGTTTGATGATTTCCTCATTCCGCTGGGTTATCTCTCTTTGGAATGGGCACAAATGTGGATTTCTTCCTATAAATTTCCAAGTAGCTGACATCCAAATCTTTTGGCATAGATGGATAAGTGTTTCCAGTGCTTCATCAGTTTGTTGAAAGATTTCAGTTTGTATTCCGTCAATTCCTAGAGGCTTGTGTTTCACCAATGCCTTTGTGCATCTTAGACTTCTTTCAGTACCATCAGTTGTTAACCAGATGCTTCCTCTTAATTTTTTTCTTCAGTACTTTCAGCTTGAGAAATGCTGAGCTTTTCTTCTCTTTTTGTTTTTCAACTCCAGTTCTGTGTACATTTCATTATAATACTTGACTTTTTCTTTTCAAGCCACCCTTTCAAATTTTCTATTCAACTCTTTTACTTAATTTCTTCCGTTAGCTTTAGCATCTCTACACTGGAGAGCGTATTTCAGAGTCTCTTCTGACATCCATTTTCACCCTTTCTTTCCTGTCTTTTTAATGACCATTTGCTTCCTTCCTATATCATTAGTATCTACTGCATCAAATCTGTTTTTGAGATGGTCTCAATTTGAGATGTAGTCAATTTGATTCCTGTGTATTCCATTAGGTGATGCCCTTGTGTGTAGTTGAGTTTTATATTGTTTAAAAAAGGTATTTGCAATGAAGAAGTCATTGGTCCTGCAAAATTCTATCATGCAATCATCAGCATAATTTCTGTGGATTACATTGTGAAGAATGGGCATTCCAGAACACTTCGTTTGTGCTCATGAGGAGCCTGTACATAGACCAAGAGGCAGTCATTTGAATAGAACAAGGGAAAACTGAATGATTTAAAAACAGGAGAGATATACACCAGGGGTGTATCCTTTCACCATATTTATCCAATCTGTATGCTGAGGAAATAATCTGAGAACCTGAATTATATGAAGAAGAACATGGCATCAGGATTGGAGGAGGACTCATTAACAACATGCAATGTGTAAAACGACACAACT
>NW_006408560.1:5075809-5108766 GCF_000296735.1 Chrysochloris asiatica
TGTAAAAGTTGGACAATGAATAAGGAAGGCCACAGAAAAATGCATGCATTTGAATTATGGTTTTGGAGATGATTATTAAAAGCACCATGACTTGCCAGAATGAACAAATGTGTCTTGGAAGAAGTGCAGCCAAATGCTCCTTGGAAGCCAGAATACTTTGCACATGTTATCAGGACTGTTTCCTGGAGAAGGACATCATAATCATGCTTGGTAAAATGGAGTGTTAGCAATAAAGAGGAAGATCCCCAACGAGAGGAATTGACACAATGGCAAATACAATGGGCTCAAATCTAACAGTTGTGAGGATGGTGCAGGTGTGGGCAGTGTTTTGTTCTGTTGTGCTTAGAGTCACTGAATCACTTAACAACATCAACAGAAACATTGTGTTTAAACATAATCCTTTATATGATCTATGAGGTAGGTATGATCTTTAATAGATGAAGACTTGAAGAACAGAAAGACTAAAGAACTTACTCAAGGTGACAGATCTAACTAATGGTTTTAGAATCCAGGTTTTGGAACTCCAAATTGAAGTTTCTTTCATTCACTACACTATACAGTTACCAAATCTAAAACCCCGTGTCATCAAGTAAGTTCTGGCTCTTGGCAACCCCATTGTGTCAGGGTAGAACTGCACTTCATAGGGTTTTCTTTTTAAATTTTTGTTATTGTTAAGAATATACGCAGCAAGACATTCACCAATTCAACTGTTTTTGCATGTACAATTCAGTGATGTTGATTACTTTCTTCAAGTTGTATGACCCTCCTGTTCTGAGTTGTTCCTCCCCCGTTAACATAACCTCACTGCCCCCTAACATGTCTGTGTAATCTTTAGAGCTGCTGGTGTCAGTTTGATTCCACGCACACAGTTCTGAATAGAGCATAGTACACAAGACAGATATTTTTACTAGTTAAGTTAAAACTGTTGTTTGGTTTTCAGAAGACTTCAGTGGATTTAAAGATTGTCTCAGGGCAATCATTTCAGAGGTTCACCTAGTCTTCAAGACTTTAGAAACACTGGAGTCCATGAAGATTTGAAATTCTGGTCCACATTTCCCCTCCTTTTAATAAGGATTTTCCTATAGAATCTTTGACTAAAATGTTTGGTAACGGTAGCTAGGCACCTAAAGGTCTTCAGGTAAAGAAGATCATTGCTGTTGTGTGCCGTAGAGTCGGCTCTGACTCATAGCAACCTTGGACAGAGTTTCTGAGTCTATAAACCTTTAGGGGAGCAGAAAGCCTCATCTTTCTCCTGAGGAGCAGCTGATGGCTTTGAGCTGCTGCCTAATGAATGCATAGCCCACTAGGCCACCAGGGCTTTGGTAAAGAAGATAGTTCATAGTGAAGGAAGAAGCTGTTCATGAGGCAATTAGTCACATACTCTATAGCCTCCTATTCTAGGTTCTCCTTCCTTGTTGTTTAAGGCAAATAGAGACCAGTTATTGTGCCTTGGATGACTGCAATGTTATCCCTCATTCCATGTCCTCTTCTGAATCCTGCTTGAACCTCTGGAAGTTCTCTGTCAATGTATACTTGCAGCCATTTCTGTATTATCTTTAGTAAAACTTTATTCACATGGGATATCAAAGATATTGTCCCATGAATTCCACATTCTGTTGAGTCACCTGTCTTTGGAATGAGCACAAATACGATCTCTTTCAATCAGTTGGCCAGATAGTTGTCTTCCAAATTTCTTGGCAGAGATGAGTGAGTGTCTCCAGTGCCGCCTCACTTTCTTGAAAGATTTCAATTTTTATTCCATCCGTTCCTGGTGCCTTGTTCTTTGCCAATTCTTCAATGCACCTTAGACTTCTTCCTTCAGTATCATTGGCTCTTGATCATATGCTAACTCTTGAAACAGTTGAATATCAACCATTTCCTTTTGGTACAGTGACTCTGTATTCCTTCCATTTCTTTTGATGCTTTCTGCATCATTCAATAATTTGTCCAGAGAATCCTTCAATAATGAAAGTCGAGGCTTGAATAATTTTCTTCAGTTTCCCCAGCTTGAGAAATGCTGAATGTATTCTTCCCTTTTGGTTTTCTGACTCTAGATCTTTGCACATTTCACTGTAATATTTGACTTTGTCTTCTCGAGCTGACCTTTGAAATTTTCTGTTCAGCTCTTGGACCTCATCATTTCTTCCATTTGCTTTAGCATCTCTATGCTGAAGAGCAACTTTCAGTGTCTCTTCTGACATCCATTTTGATCTTTTCCTTCTTTCTGAATAGTATCTGATTATATGTATAAACATATTTTGTTTGCCCACTTATTTGTTGGGCATTTAAGTTACTTCTGCCTTTTGACTATTTGAATAGTGCTGCAGTGAATATTGATGTATAAGTCTCTGCTTTCAAATCTTTTGGGTATTTACCTAGGAGTGGAATTCTTGGATCATATGGTAATTCTATTTTTAGTTTTGAGGACTCACCATAAAGTTTTCCACAACAGCTATATTATTTTGCATTTCCACCAGCAATGGATAAGGGTTTAAATTTCTTTACATTTGTTATTTTCTAGTCTTTTATCTACTTGTTTTAATCTTGGCCATCCTAGTGGGAGCAAAACAGTATCTCATTATGGTTTTGATTTGCATCTCTCTGATGGCTAATGACATTGAGCATCTTCATGTTCTTGGTGGCCATTTGAATGTCCTCTTTGATAAAAGGTCTATTTAAGTCCTTTGCTCATTTTGTGATTGGATTATTTGTCTTTGTGTTGTTAAGCTTTCAAAGATATAGATATACATATATAAATATATAATATATATGTTAATAGATTTTTATTGGATATGTGGGTTTTAAAGATATTCTCGCAGACAGTAGCTTGTCTTTACAGTTTTTGTTAAAGTCTTTTGATAAATGAAAGTTTTCCATTTTTATGAGATCCCATTTATTTATCTATTGCTTTTGCGCTTTTGTTATTATATTAGATAATCTATGGTTAAAAGCTAAGGAGCTCTGGTAGCGTAGTGGTTACAAGTCGGGCTGGGAACCTTAAGGCCAGCAGTTCGAAACTACCAGCTGCTTCGCTGGAGAAAGATGAGGCGTTCTGCTCCCATAAAGATTTACAGCCTCGGAAACCCTGTACAGGGTCGCTAAGGGTCGGATCCGACTTGATGGCACTTAACAACAACAACAACAACAATGGTTAAAAGCTAGGCCCAACAGTGTTTGATCTGCATTTTCTTCTAAAAATATTATGGTTAAGTTTTCATATTTAGTCTTTGGTACATTTAGAATTTGTTTTTGTATATGGTGTGAAGCATTTCATTTTGCATCATGTGGAAATCCAACTTTTCCCAACACCATTTATTGAAGAGACTCTTCTTTCCCCATCAAATGGATTTAGCACCTTTGTCAAAAATCAGTTGACCATAGATGTGTGAGTTTATTTCTGAACTCTCAATTCTGTTCTATTAGTATATATGTCTGTTGTTATACTAGTACTGGGCTATTTTGATCATCATAACTGTATAGTATGTTTTATGTATTGTTAAATGCCATCGAGTTGATTCTGACTCATGGAGACCCTATATAGTATTTCCAAGGAGCAACTGGTAGGTTTGAACTACCACCCTTGTGGTTAGCAGTTCTGTGCTTAGCCTATAAACAACAACAGACTGTTTTAAAATAAGGACATGTGAGTTATCCTGTTTTATTTTTCTCTTCCAATTTTGTTTTATGGTCTTATATCTGTCCATATAAAGTTGAGAAAGGTTTTTTCATTTCTGTAAAGAAGGTTGTTAACTTATTTATCAGAATTTAGATCACTTTGGGTAGCATTGACATTTTAATATTGTTGTCTTTCAATTCATGAACACGGAGTAACTTCCATTTATTTAAGTCTTCTTTAATTTCTTTTGGCAGTGTTTTGTAAGTTTCATTGTACAAATCCTTCACATTGCTGATTAGATTTATTCCTAGATATTTTATTCTCTTAGATGCTATTGTAAGTGAAATTGGCTTCCTTTCAGTTTTCTCTTTGCTTGTCTTTAGAGACCCAACTGAATTTTGTTTGTTGACCTTCTACCCTACAACCTTACTAAATCCTCTATTAGCAACAGATTTTTATTATAGAGTCTTTGGGATTTTCTTTATACAGGATCCTATCATCACAAATAAAGGTAATTTTATTTTTACTTTTCCAATGTAGATACCTTTGGTTTACTTCTCCTATATTATTGCTCTGGCTAAGATATCTAATTATACAACAACAAGATTTCTAATACAATACCAAATAGAAGTGATGAGGATGGGCACCCTTGTCTTGTTTCCAATTTCAAGGGCAAAGCTCTCAGTCTTCTCCCATTAAGAATAATGTAAACTGAAGACCATAGTCTCAGGTTCCTCTAGTCCTTTTCTGACCAGTAAGCCCAGTCTTGTTTTGGTTTTGTTTTTAATCATTTTGAGTTTTGTACCTCATTTTCTTCCACTCTATCCAGGACCTTCTAATGTGATCTGTTTCCGAGCAGTTGGTAGTGGTACCTGAGCACCATCTAGTTCTTCTGGTCTCAGAGTTGTGGAGACTGATGTTCAAATGTTTCATTAGTCAATTGGACTAATTGATTCCAAGTGTCTTCAGTTCTCATCACACTTCTTTTCTCCACATGTGGAGAGACCAATCGCACCTTAAATGACTGCTCCTGGGCTTTTAAGATCCCAGACACTACTCACCAACGTAGGATGTAGAACATTGTCTTTGTGGACGATGTTATGCCAGTTGACCATGGTGCCCCCTGAGACTATGGTCCTGAGCCTGCAGGCCAGCAACTCATTGCCTTAAGATGTTTGATAATATCTAGGAAGTTTTATCATTTTGTCTGCTGTATACTCCACCACATTCAGGATTTGTAGGAAAGGTAAGTACCCTTGTACAAATATCCTCTTTCAAATTTCTATCTATTTGTGGGCGAAGTCCCATTTTTCTCCCATACCCACTTATCCTGTGTCTCTGTCCATGTATCTACCCGCAGACCACTATTGTTCCAAGGTTGTGTATATATCACTATTTTCCTCTATTCCTTTCAGCCCTTACATGCCTCCCTGTTGTCATCTGTCTTTATCTTTCTTCTGCCAACCTCCTCCTTGTATATTGTCCTCCCCCTTCTTGTATATTGCCTTCCCTATCACCCAAGTTAGCATGTGTCTACACTCTAGTCAGTGAATTACTCTTCCTTCCCTCCCACTCTTTGTCCAACTTTCACATACATGCATACGAGGTGATTAAAAATACCATGGCTTTAGTCAGGCCCACCTTAGTCCTCAAAATGGCATCTTTGCTCTTGAACACATTACTTTAAAGAGGTCTTTTGCATTAAATTTGCTTAATGCAATACGTCATTTGATTTAATGACTGCTGCTTCCATAAGCATTGATTGTGGATCCAAGTAAAATGAAGTCTTTAGCAACTTCAGTCTTCTCTCCACTTATCATACTGTTATTTATTAGTCCAGTTGTGAGGACTTCTGTTTTCTTTATTTTGAGGTTCAATCCATATTGAAGGCTGTAGTTTTTGATCTTTGTGTTTTAAATCCTCTTCACTTCCAGCAAGCAAGGTGATATCATCTGCATATCTTAGATTGTTAAATCTTCCTCCAATCCTGATGCCACAATCTTCTTTATATGATCCAGCTTCTCAGATTGTTTGCTCAGCATACAGACTAAGTATGGTGAAAAGATAGAACCCTGGTGCACACGTTTCCTGGCACACACCTTCTCCTTGTTCTGTTCTAACAACTGCCTCTGGTCTGTGTACATGTTGCTCATGAGCACAATTAAGTGTTCTGGAATACCAATACTTTGTAATGTTATCCATAGTTTGTCATGATCTACACACTCAAAAGCCTTTGCACAGTCAACAAAGCATGAGTAAACATCCTGCTGGTATTCTCTGCTTTTAGTCAAGATTCATGTGATGACATCAATGCTATCCCTTGTTCCATGTCTTCTTCTGAATCCATCTTGAATTTCTGGAAGAACTACAGCTAGAGTGCTTCTTGGAAGCCAGAATGGACAGACTTCATCTCTCATACTTTGGAAATATTATCAGGAGGGACCAGTTCCTAGAGAAGGATATCATGCTAGTAAAATGGAGGGTCAGAGAAAAACATGAAGACCCCCCAATGAGATGGATTGGCACAGTGGCAACAGCAATGGGCTCAAGTATAGCAAAGATTGTGAGATTGGCGCAGGACCAGGCAATGTTTTGTTCTGTTGTACTTAGGGGTCACTATGAGTCAATACTGACTCAATAGCACCTAACAACAACAAAAGAAAAGCTGGCAGTTCACATTCACACAGCATTACCACAGAAGAACATTCTGATGATCTGGTAAGATGGTTTTTGCTGTTACGTACCATCAAGTTAATTTTTAACTCAGGGCATTGAAAACCCTCTAAATGCAGTTCTCTGGAACATGTGAGGTTTCCATGCAGGCAATGAGTTTCTGGTTCAATCTTAGGAAAGGTCGTTCTGTGGTTCTGTGCTGGAATCTTGAACCACTAACCTTTTAGTTATTAGCTGAGTGCAAGCAGTTTGCCCCACCCAGGAACCTCACACTTTATAGTTGTGTGTGGCTATTGTTATTGTTGTTAAGTACCCTTGAGTTGGTTCTGACTCATAGCAACCCTACTTAGAGTTTCCCAGGTTTTAAATCTTTGCGGGAACAGAAAGCCTCATCTTTCTCCTTAACGTTGGTACACAGTAACAGTCCAATCTGCCCACTGCTATAGAGTCGATTCTGGCCCTATATTCGGTTTCTCAGACTTGTAAATTTTTATGGGACAGACAGTCTCATATTTCTCCCACAGAGTGGTAGGTGGATTTGAACCTTCCAGCCCAACACCTAACCCATGGAGTCACTAGGGCTCACTGTATAGGGACAAAATGAGGTTGAAATTAATGTAAATTCACTGTGGAAAATGACTTTCCTCCTGAGAAAAGTGTACTTCATCTTGCCCAAGAATCTTGGAATTCCATCTGGCAAGGACAGCGAGAGACCCTTTTGTTTCCAAAACATTTATTTTGGAAAATATTTGAAGATTCTATACATGACCAGTGACCTAGTGGCCCTTTGTCTGAGAGGAAACAGAGTCCTTCCAAATATAGCCCAAACAAAACCATTCATTAGTTCCATTTCCAAAGTCTCTTTACTTTCCATGTCTTAGTGTTGAAGTATGTAAGCCAGACAGTAGAAAGTGCTAACCTAGAGTTATGGCCTTTTGGAATAGAAATTTATTTTTAAGAAAGTACATGATTATTCATGTATCTGTCTACTTCATTGAAAATCAAACATTTTTTAAATTCTAAATGGGTAGCATATTATCTCTATAGGATAAGGGTACATGGATGGGATTGTAATCATTACAATGATTTGCTGAATGTAAAACTGGTCATCTACCCTTTAAGCCTTCACTCAGTCAATACACAATAAAAGTTAAAAATAAAAAAAAAAAGACAATGGAAAATTTCCACAAACTTTTTGAAGCCCCCTAGTATATTCTCAAAATATTCTACAGTGTGATCTCACAAATAAATGTTAAGCTCTCTTTACTAAGAGTGCTATAAAGCTTGCATTCTCCTTTCTCATTCATGTTTCACACATGTAATAACTTGTCTATCTTTCCTCTTAGACCATAAGTCCTATTAATGCAGTGACAGTGTCTGTCTTGTCTGAAGCTTTAAGGATAATGGTGACTATACAGAACAGAGGTTGTAAGGACAGTTCAAGGATAACATAGACTTGGGTTTGAATTCTACCCAGTTCTTGGGTTTGAACTATTTTCTAATTGTGTAACTTAGTACATATTTACTACTAGTACCATTCAATGGAGTCCTGGTGTGGCACTGTGGATTAATGTGCTGGACTGCAAGGCCAGTTTGAAACACAAGGTGGGTGGTCCTCAACTACCTTTCAGATCTGGAAATGAATGCAACCTTGTGGCCCAATTTTCAGCCAAGCTATAGATGATTATGCAGGGGGCACAACAACACTAGTAAGGTATACTCACCAAGGAATGGTCAATAATTCAAAGTCAGAAGAGCAACATTTTCCTATGGACAAAGCTGAGAAGGGATGGGAAGGTGGGTGAAATGGAAACAGGAACCATAGGGAGGAAGCAGGACAACTACTCTTGCCTGGAGGAGATTGCAATCATCGAGTTAAAACAAAGTGTATGAGTTGTTGAATGTAAAAGTGATGATCTTGTCTGTAAACTTTTACTCAATTCACAATAAAAAATAGAAAAAAAAAAAAAATGTTGGACAATGAATAAGGAAGACCATAGAAGAATCAATATAATTTGAACAGCCAAAATGTTCCTTAGAAGCCAGGATGATAAGACTGAACAACAACATACATACACATATACATACATATATATGTATGTATATATGTATGTATATGTATCAGAGTCGCTATGGGGCGGAACCGACTTGATGGCACTTAACAACAACAACAACATATATATATATATATGTTATTGTTGTTATTGTTATTGTTAAGTGCTGTTGAGTTGGTTCTGACTCATAGCGACCCTGTATAGTGTTTCGGAGGAGCAGCTGGTAAGTTTGAACCAGTGACCTTGTGATTTGCACTCCAGTGCTCATCCTACAGTGCCATTTGCTGCTAAGTACCATTATTGTTGCTAAGTGCCATTGAATAGCTGGTGTTGCTGTTCTTAAGCATCATTGAGTTGGTTCCGACTCATAGCAACCCTGTATAGGGTTTCCGAGGAGCGCTATACAGGTGGGTGGTTGCTGTTGTAATTAAGTGCCATTAAGTCTGTTCTGACTCATTGCAAACCTATATAAGGTTTCCAAGGAGCAACTGGTGAGTTTGAAATACTGATTATATTAGGCATCCAATAAGTATTTTGAGTTGGATTTTTTTTTTTTTTTTAATGAGTCTTATGATGTGGTCATTATGGGAGTAGGCTCAAGAGTTCTTCTCCAGTTAACCAGGATGGATATTGCCTGATTAGCTTTTTGGAGGAAGAGAGTGTCCTCTGCTAAGTTTACAAAGGGCAAATGAGCAGATCATAATTGGTCCTGGAAGCTCCCCTACCCCAATCCCTCAGTATAGTGGAAAGTGAGCTATGTTCCCAAGAAGAACCTGACTCAGTGCAATGGAGTCAAGCTGCAATGTGGAGGAAGTGTGCCACATCCCTCACCTGGCCCAGACGTGCCGTCTGGGAGGCTATCAGCTCAGAGTCCGTTCCAGCTTCCTTCACTATTGTTTAGCATTCACCACTCTCCTGATAACCCAGCTGTGGGAACCTCTGCACAGACTGATTGGACTTGCTTGACCAACACAGGGCTAGGACTGCTGCTGGAAACAGTCTCTCTTTCAAATAAGGACTGAGAGGTATGTGTGTGTTGGGGGAGGATAGATTTGGAAGGTGTTGGGATGGGGACCAGACTGAGAAAGAATCCGTCTAAGGATAGTTCAGTATTTAGCACATGAAGATATCCAATAAATATATTTATTGGTTAAGTTGAATAGCTTTGTAAAACTACAGGAAACTAATCATCTACATGAAAAAATGTGTCACCAAGCATAAAAGTACTTAGTTATCCTCAAGAAGCCAGTCTCTGCTCTGCTCTGAACATTTTCCAGTCTTTTGTAGCTACAGTCAGTCATCTCAGGAGCCTAGAACTCAGTCATGAAACAAAAGTTTATAAAACACTGCATTTAAAAGAAAAATGTGCTTGAAGCAATCATTAAACCTTACAGGGGCAGGAGACAGGGTTTTGTTTTGTTTTTTTGTAAATTATTATTTAAGGTTTTTATTGTGGATTAAGTGAAAGTTTACAGGACATATCATCAGTTTTACATTCAACAAATCGCACACCTTGGTTCATTACAATGATTATAATCTCCTCCATGTACCATCAGTTAACAGTATTTCTCTCTATTCACTTTAGCTTTTTAAAAACCAAACAAACAAAAAAACCACTCAGGCATATATAATAATTTACACCTCCAAAGGGCACATTCTGCAAGTCTGCCTCCTGGCCACCAGCTCTTAGTCCTTCTCTTCTTAGTCGATGAATCTAGAGTCCTCAAGTCATTCCCCCTCTCCATGCCACCATCTCTGCCTCCATCTCTGGCGCTGCTGCTTCTCTGGATAAGGTCCCGCATTCTGCTTGTGCACTTCTCTTTTGATAGTCCTAGGATCCTCTGTTTCTGGACTGTAAGATTAACTACTCCCCTTTTTTTGTTACAAAACTTCTACCTTTACAATTGTGACAGTCGCAATTAGTCATGATAACAATTATCCCTTTATTAATTATGTTGTTGTTGTTGTTGTTGTTAAGAACCATCACATTGGTTCCAACCCATAGCGATCCAATATAGGGTTTCCAAGGAGCAGCTGGTGAGCTTGAACCAGCAACCTTGCAGTGCAAACAACTTTGCAGTCCAGTGCATTAACCCACAGCGCCACATCTGTATCAATATTGAAACAAGTATTTTTAGATAGCTTTCTTTTCACCATGAAAGTAGCTTCTAATGATAAAAATAAGTGATGCTGATCACTAAAAAAATTTTTTAAATATATAAAGCAAAAGTAAGCATGAAAAGTAAAACATCACCTGAATATGCCACTATCTCAAAATAATCACCATTATCATTAAGTGATTATGTCTGTATAACCTATTGATGGAACTTTTCAGTTAAAAAAGGAAAATAAAAAGCACAGTGTTCTAGATGTTTCTGACCCAAGGATCCAGGAAATAGATTGGTATCTGGTTAAGTATCTCAGATTTATGTATCTCTATATAACTAAGTGTATTATATAATAAATTTTTAAGACATAGATAGAGATATATATGATTAGTATATACACTAGAATGAAGTTATATTATATACATATTTTTATTTGACATTTTGATATGAATTTCTACCTTATCAACTAATCATTATGACGTATGTGATAAAGAATATGACGTATGTGTTCTTTAAAAGTTTTATACATGATTTATAACTTGTCACTTTGAAGGTTAACCTTAAAAAGGTCACAGGGCATATTTGGGAACATAAAATCAGGATATCTAAAGATCAGTTTCCACAGGGTATGTGAAATTCAAAATCCTAAGATTGATTACAGCTAAAATTATATCAGAATCAAAGCACAGTCAGCAGATTTCAATACTGGAAGAATCTCAGAGACTGTTCCAAAACACTCAGTTTGGGGATGATGGAGTTGGAGCCCAGGGATGGGGACAACTGGTCCAAAGTCATGGGACAATCAGTGCCTGAATTATGGTAATACTGGCTTTCCAGAATCATCATTCCACCTCTTCCCATCAAATTGTGTTTCCTATTATATGTAGTATAAGCCAGAGCAGATTTCCTTTTTTTCCAAAGCACACTTGTCCAGAGATAACTGGCATCTTTCAAATTCAGTCATCTTCAGAAATCAAGTCTGAGTCCAAAACAGGAGAAGCAGGGCCCCTGAGAATTCAGAAAAATAAGGAATAAGATAAGATAAGGAATTCCAGGAAGATAAGGCAGATGTTGTTAAGTGCCATCCCAAGTCAGTTCTGACTCATAGTGGCCCTGTCTAGGGTTTCCAAGGTGGTAGGTTTGAACCGCCAGCGTTGTGGTCCAGTTTATCTTACAGCACCACACCAGGATTAGGGCAGATGGAATAATAGTTATTATATATTATGACAATAGCAAATATATGCAGCATTTACCACATTCCAAACCCTGTCCTGTTGTTGTTGTTAAGTGCCATCAAGTCAGTTCCGACTCATAGTGATCCTGTATAGCATTTCCGAGGAGTGGCTGCTAAGTCTGAACTTCTGACCCTGTCCGACTGAATATATATAAATTTATGTAAATTATATGCATATATCATTTGATATTCACAATAACTCAAAGAAGTGGTTACTATTATTAGTCTATCCTTACAGAGGAGAAAACTGAGACACAGAGATGTTGGCTAATGTGCCCAAAATGATTTAACTAGTGAACGGCAGAGCTTTGGAGTGTAGCCTGGTGACTACTATATGATGTCACTTCTTACACAGGGAGAAGTTCAGATAAGCTAGAGTTATGTTGCTGAAGTTACAGAATACAATTAATTGAACCTATGTCTGTCTCGGAGTCCTGGTGTGGCACTGTGGGCTAATGCACTGAACTGCAAAGTTGGTTTGGACCACAAGGCTGCCAGTTCAAGCTCACCAGCTGCTCATTGGAAACACTTTTCAGCGTCACTAGGGGTCGGAACCGACTTGACAGCACTTAACAACTATAACGTCTGTCGCACCCCATATACCAAGTCAAGGCTGCCATGTAGAAGGGCAATTCCAGGGACCTCCTAGTGTAAGGTTGCTAGTTTGAACCCACCCACAGGTACCGCAGAAGACAGGCCTGGTGATCTGCTTCTGAAAGGTCATGGCCTTGAAAACCCTATGGAGCAGTTCTACTTTCCAACACATGGGTTCACCTTGAGTCAGAATCAACTTGATAGCAAGTAACAGCATTTCTCTTTATGTACCCTGCCTGGTTCTGAGACAGCTGGTTCTTTTTGGTTTCATTGTTCTTCATTTGCTTGTTTTTATTTGTGTTTTTTTGTTGTTGTTGCTGTTGTTTTTACAATCAGTTTATGGAAAAAATATATATGCAAAAATAACAAATGTTAGCCCTTTGATGTTTTGGTTTGTTTTTTAAACATCATTTATTTCATTTTCATATCATTTTTAAATAGGTTTTTGTATGATACACTTAATATATTAATATTGTTACACATATTATAGTGTATGGATAAGGAAGTGTTGTAGCTCTTAGGATAAGCACTGGACTTTGAACCACAAGGTCGGTATTTGAGACCATCCATTGCTCCTCGGGAGAAAGATGAGGTTTTCTGCTCCTGCATAGATTTACATCCTCAGAAACCCTATGCAGGATCACTATGAGTCAGAACTGACTCCTCAGAACTTAACAACAACAAGCGGACACAGGTTTGGAAGGCATGCTCAAACATTTTTTACAAGAATATGAGGCTGTAAAATACCTTTCCATCACATGAACCACAGCCTACACAACTAAGACCAGACGAACTAGATACTCAGCTACCACTACCCAAACATAATGGACGAAAATAGTAGAACAAAAAAATCAAATTCACAGGAACCCCTGAAATGATGACTGAAGACATCACTCATAACTGGAACTGAAGCCATTCCCAGAGACCAGCTTTCAGCCAAACAAAAGACGGCTCGTAAAATAAATAATAACACCCAAGAGAACCATGTTCCTTAGAACAATCAATTATACAAGATCTAAAGGATAACATTTTCCCAAAAGCAAAAATGAGAAGGCAGGAAGGTATAGAAAATCCTGACTAAAGGAAATGAGGGACCCAGGGTTGAAATGGGGAGACCACTGACAAATTCTGGGGGATGCAACCAATGTCATGGAACACTTTATATATAATCAAAAGGAATATTAATTTGCTCTGTAAACTTTCACCTACACTACAATAAAAACAAAAACAAAAACTCTTGGCTATGGCTTGTTGTTGTTAAGTGCCATGGAGTTGGTTCCAACTAAAAGTGATGCTATACCAAGTTTCCAAGACTATAAATTTTTGCAGGAGCAGAAAGTCCCATCTTTCCCCCTCATAGCGATTGATGGGCTTGAACTGCCATCCTTGTGGTTCACAGTCCAGTACTTATCCTCTAGAGCCAGCCCACTTCTGTGGCTATGGCTAGCTAATAAATAAAATTCACATGTCATAACAGAAAGAGCAAGAATATCTGGGTTCAATCAGGCTTCTTTGTTACTAACTGGATGCCCTTGCACAAGTTACCTTACTTCTCTGAGCTTCACTTTTCTTATCCAGGAAATGGGGATAATAATACAGCCTTGGATTCACACAGTGGCTGCAAAAATGGACTCAGACATGTGAAAATGGTGCAGAACTGACCAAGTTTGCTAGGAATTGGAAATGACTTAATGACACCTTAATGGAACAATTAATTGTGCTCATAAGGAACCTGTACGTAGACCAAGAGGCAGTTGTTCGAACAGAACAAGGGAACACCGAATGGTTTAAAATTAGGAAAGGTGTGTGCCAGGGTTGTATTCTTTCACCATACTTTTTCAATCTGTATGCTGTCCAAATCATCTGAGAAGCTGGATTGTATGAAGAATAATGTGACATCAAAATTGGAGGAAGGCTCATTGACAACTTGCGATATGCAGATAATACAACCTTGCTTGCTGAAAGCGAAGAGGACTTAAAATACCGATGAAGATCAAAGACCACAGCCTTCAGTACCAGTTGCACCTCAACGTAGAGAAGACAAAAATCCTTACCACTGGACCAATAAACCACATCCATATAGTGGAGAACAGATTAAAATTGACAAAGACTTCATTTTGCTGGGATCAACCCTGAACACAAATGGAAGCAGCAGTCAAGAAATCAAACAACTCATTGTGTTAGGCAAACCTGTTGCACAAGACCTTTTTAAAGTGTTCAAGAGCAAAGACCATAGAAGAATTGATGCATTTGAGCTCTGGTGTTGGAGGAGAATATTAAAAGTACCATGGACTGTCAAAAGAATAAACAGATCTGTGTTGGAAGAAGTATGGCCAGAATGCTCTTTGGAAGCCAGATGGCCAAACTTTATCTCTCATACATCTTGTCAGGAGAGCTCAGTCAAAGGAGAAGGACATCACTCTTGGTAAAATGGAAGGTTGGAGAAAAAGAAGAAGACCCCCAATGAGATGGATTGGTACAGTGGCAGCAGCAATGGACTCAAACGTAACAATGATTTTGAGGTTGGTGCAGGACTGAGCAGTGTTTCATTTTGTTGTGCATAAGGTCGCTATGAGTCGGTACCAACTCAATGGCACCTAACAACAGCAACCGCAACAATAATGCCACCTACCTCCCGCTTCTCGAAAACCCTAACATAGGGTCATTATGAGTCGGAATGGACTCAACGGTGGCACTTAACAACAACAACAATCTCTTAGGGTTGTTGTGTGAATCTAATGAGATCATAGATGTGAAAGGCTTTGAAAACAGCAATGTCGCACAAAAGTAAGCAGGAATCAGACTAACAAAAAGTGGGATGTCGCTGCTAAATCAGTTGCTGCTGTCTTGGAGTCAATTCTGATTCATGGTACCTCCATAACGTTTTCATTGACTGATTGTTTGGGAAATAAATTGCCAGACCTTTCTTCCAAGATACCTCTGATGAAGCACATTAAGTATTACCAACACTGAAAGTTGAAATTCAATATCAGGAAGACCAATCAGAAAGTCACATATAGAATAAAAGAAAAGAGAAATGGAGAATTCATTGCTAACTAAAGTAACCTGTTGTTGTTGTTATGTGCCATGGAGTCGGTTCCGACTCATAGTGACCCTGTACAGGGTTTCTGAGGTTGTAAATCTTTACAGGAGCAGAAAGCCTCATCGTTCTCCCACAGAACAGCTGGTAGTTTCAAACTGCTGATTGTGAGATTAGCAGCCAGATTCGTAACCACTATGCCACCAGAGCTCCTTTACAGTCTTTAAAATATGGCCCCTTTGTCCCTCTCTGGGCACTAGAGATAGTTGCATTCACAGCTGGGTCCAGAGCCAGTCAGGACTTACAAGTAACTGAGAACTGGACACTGGACCTCATTTCATCTTCCTAGTTCACTTTTTTTTTTTTTTAAGTTTTTATTGTGAAATGAGTGGTAGTTTACATGGGAGAACATCAGCTTTACATTCGTCCTATGGTATTTCGTTTCATTGCAGTGAAACAGCATTTGCTTCCATTCCCTCTGTTTTAGTTTTTTTCTTCCCTAAGCATTCAGGAATGTATAACCATTCAAACAACCAAAGGGTATACCCTGCAAGCCTGCCCCCTGGCCATCAGCACCTAGCCCCTTTCCCTCCTAGTTCACTTTTGTGCAGCCTATTTGCATGTCCTGTTTAGCTGCCATCTCCCTAATAACTTAAGTGAGGACTTCCTTCCTCTGGTCCTGACCTAATAGCTGGGCTAGCCCCCAGGCACCTTGCCAGCCAAGGGGGATCCAGACCGTCCGGTTCTAGACACTGTGCTTTCTATTGCTCAGTTCATATTTATAATGTTTTCCAACTACCCTCTGAGTACTGTGCCTTCTTAGTCCAGTGTTCCTGCCCCATTACCACCACTGAAGATACAGCAGGGCTGTCCACCTACAATAAGTAGAATCAAGATGGAGCCAGGACTGGTTTTCATGGAGCGGAAAGAACATTCTCCACCTCCACAGTCCTTCCTTGGCAGCCACACTGCTACCCACTGGTACCCACCCATTCCCAGTCTCCTCAGGAGAATCAGTATTCCTTTGATCTCCATGCCCATGAGTCCCCAACCAGGCACCCACTCATTTGGAGTTGCTGGCCTCTGTTCTAGGAGATTCCCACAGGCAGGAGATGCTCCAGGGCCTGCCTCTCATAGAGGAGACAAGGAAAGACAAATGCTGTCCCTCTGAATAATCACAAGCCAGAGGAACAAATAAACACAGACAGGCCAGCTGCCACAGCACATGGAAGCTAAGCATAACTGAGCTCATACACATTTTATAAACCACTTGGAGAATATTTTTAAATTGGGATATTTCTGCCCCAGAGTCACCCTGGGGATTTCATTCATCGACATGCCTGTTGCCTGAGAATGGCAATTTTCCAAAAGGACTTATGTGTTGGGGTTACAGAGGCCACATACATTTCCCCAGTGATCAAGGCCTATGGAAACTGAAACTGCTACACAAAGACCCCAGGGGGCTGCCCAGCTATACAGGCTTGGGGCTATGGGTGGCCCACTCTTGCTATATTGGGGCATTGGATTTCTCTCTTACCCCAAAGGGAGGTAAGCATATACCCTCAAGTATGAAGATTGTAGCCTGAGCTATTTGATCCACATCCTGTAATTGTAGGTGTTATTCTTATCTTCATGTAGACTTGTTTGATACATATTTATATCTCAGTTACTGAGAAATTATCAGGCCCAGCTCAGACATGACAGATGGAAAAAAGCAGCCTTTTAGGACTTAAAGGATTAGAAGCTGCTTATGGCATGTGCCACAGTTTTTTAAATGTGTAAATTAAAAATACCATTTTCTTTATTATCACCAGATGATGCTTAGTAATTAAACTTGAGAAGCAGTGCTCAGCAACTCACAGGTACACTTATTAAGGAACTATAGTAGAGCCCTGATGTGGTGCTACAGGATAATGCCTGTACCAAAAGGTTGGTTTGAGCCACAAGGTTGGTGGTTCAAACTCACCCACTGCTCCTCGGAAACCCTATACAGGGTCGCTATGAGTCGGAAACGACTCGACGACACTTAATAACTGCGTTAGGGAGGGTTGGGTGTAAAAAAAGTTAATCAATGGGCTACTAACCAAAAGGTCAACAGTTTGTACACACCCAGAGGCACAATGGAAGGAAAGCCTGATGATCAGCTTCTGAAAGGTCTCAGCCTTGAAAACCTTACCAAGCAGTTCTACCCTGTACACATGGAGTCAACTCATTGGCAACTTGTTTGGCTTGGCTTCTTGGTTTACCAAAGCTAATGAGACACAGTCCACCTTTCAAGGAGTCCATGGTTTAGTGGATAAATAAACCAATGACCCTAGCATTGTGATACAGAGTACTTCAAGGGAACTAATAAAAAGAATCTGTAAGTATCAGACCAGAGAGGTCAACTGTGGTGTAGTGAATTATTTAATAAGTATCAGAACAGAGAGGTCAACTGTGGTGTAGTGAATTATTTAATATCTTTCTTCTAGCCTTAGCCTTTGTAACTCCCACAACACGATGTTTCTTGCTGGGTCTGTGTAAGAGAAGGTAGGAGAAGATAGTGATAGGATGGCATGATTAAGCTGTGGATATTATGAGAGTTCATTGTTACTGTGAGAACTTGAAACTCTAGCACGGGTGTAAAAGGAGTCATCTCAGAGGGATCTCACTACCATCAAAGATGAAAAGCCAGGAGGGAGCATATCCTGTGGACCCCAAGATCCCTGCACATTGGACCTCCTCAACCCAGGGACAGAAAGCTGTGGCACTAGAGGAGTGACTAACAAACAGCAGCACCAGAACCAAGACCCAGAGTACAAGACAGAGAGGTGGGCTTCCCATCCCATGGAGCAAGTAAAGCTGAGTAACTTTGGGCAGGAAGCTTGCTTGCAGAGTGGGCTGTCTCTGGGCATTTAATTGAGGGAGCTAGGTTTTCTGATCCACAGAGCTAGAGCTGAGTGCCTTCAGGCTGAGGCTTATGGTGTAGTGGTGTGCCTTGTGGGCATTTATCAGTAGCTCCAGAAGAGTTTTGCAACCTTGCCAGAGCAGGACAGGGACCAGGCCAAGGACCCAAAGGCCCAAGAGAGGCCTGCCTCTGGGCATAGCAGAGAAGTTATCCTGACTGGAAGAACTGTGCCCTGAACAATTCTGACCCTGCATTGTAACCTGTTGACTTCCCTAATAAACCCCATAACTATGAGTACGGTATTGGAGTTTTGTGTGACCACTGCAATGAGTAATTGAACCCAGCTGATTAGAGAGGGCTGTGGGAAGAATGGTAGGGTGTCATTTATTGCTTTTTTTGATACCAACTATGAGGAGGAGTCAAGCACTTAGGAAAGGCTTCACAGAGGAAGAAATGATTAGGGATCAACAAAGTAGGTGTGAATGTTCAGGTTTTGTATCAACTTAACTGGGCCCGGATTTTCCGTGGTTTGGCAATTGAGATCTAATATAATGTAATCACCTCTATGATGTCAGCTAGACAGCCAAGCAACTGAAAGGAAGTTTCCTCAGAGGTAAGGCTGGCTTCCAACATTGGACACTCAGGCAAAGCTTCTTTGCTGTCTGTTGGGTCTGGATCTTACATTTGACTCATCCTCTAACCTCCAGTTCTTTGGGCTTGAGCCAGTGGCCTGATCTATTGCCTGCTGTGGTATAGTGAATTATTCAATATGTTTCTTCTAGACTTAGTATTTGTAACTCCCACAAAATGACTCTTTTCCTGATGGCTCTGGGTAAGAGAAAGTGGGAGAGGATTCTGATAGGCTGACATGATTCAACTGTGAATGTTACAGAGTTCATTGTGATTGTAAAAGCTTGAAACTCTAGCATGGGTAAAAAATGAGCCATCTTGGTGATGTGTGTAGCCTGTACACTCCTTTGCTTGATTAATCAAGCTTGCCTCCATCTGACCTCCCGTTCTTGGGATTTGAACCAGCAGACTGACCTGATTTGTCAGCTTTCACAGCCTTGTGAGTCAACAGCCTAGTTCTGTATGAATAAAAAGAATCCTCCAGACTAATGTCTGTGCTGCAGATTCGAGACTTGCCAACCTCCACAGACATGTGAGTCATTTCCTTAACAGCCCATGATTTCTGTGAGACATTGCAGTGAATTACAGAACCCCGGAACACTGGGGAGAATATCAAAGGGAGAAATAGTGGCTGATTTCTGGAATTATGGACTGAGTAACCTTTTAAAGGACTCCTGGTGTGGTGCTGTAGAATAAGCAGTGGACTGTAAACCACAAGGTCAGCAGTGTGGAGCCCACCAATCACTCTGCCGGAAAAGCATGAGGCTTTCTGCTCCTGAAAAGATTTATAGCCTCAGAAACCCTATACTGTGAGTCAGAATTGACTCGACAGCACTTAATAACAACAACAAACTCTTTACAGGGTCCCAGTGAGTCAAAACCAACTTGACGGCACTTAACAACAACAATAATAGCACTTCAAGAAAACCAACTATTTGTGATGTCTATAACCTCTACCTCATTGGGACCAATCATGTGCTGATCTTTCTAAAAGAAATTACTGTTGTACCTGCTGATTCTGGAAGTCGTAAGCAGACTGACTTCTTACCTGTCGGGCCTGCCTGTCTGCTGTTTGACCTGCCATTCTTGGTTCATCAGGCCTGCAATCATGTGTCAGAAACCTCCAGTTTGACATCTTACCCACAGACTTGGAACTTGCCCACTTCTACAACTGTGAGTCATTTCCTTTATATAAATATATGAGTCCTGGTGTAACACAATAGGATAAGCACTGGATTGCTAACCACAAGATTGGCAGTTCAAACTTACCAATTGCTCCTCAGAAACCAAATACAGGGTTGCTATGAGTTCAAACAAACTCAATGGCACTTAATAAAAACATATATGTATATATATTTTATGTATCACCACTTGTCTGTCAGTTTGTTGGACTGTGGTGGCTTGTGTGGTGCTGTGGTGCTGGAAACTATACCACTGGTATTTTAAATATCAGCAGGGTCAACTACTCCGTGTATAGGATTCAGTGGAGTTTCCAGTTAAGACTAGGAAGAAGGAGAAACAGACTACTTCTGAATCATTAGCCACTGAAAACTATATGAATAGTAGTGGAACAGTGTCAGATATAGTACCAAAAGATGTAAACATTATGACCAGCATCAGAACATTGCCAGAAATAGTGCCTGATGATGAGTCCCTCAGGTTGGAAGGTATTCAAAATACAACTGGGGAAGAGTTGCCTCCCCAAAATAGAGTTGACCATATGATATGAATGAAAGTTTTCAGAACTTTCATTTGCTGATGAGGCAAAACTCAAGTTGAGAAGAAACAGCTGCAGGCACCCATTAATAATTAGAACATGGAATGTACAAAGTACAAATCTAGGAAAATTGGAAGTTGCCAAAAATGAAATGGAATACATAAAGATTGATACCCTAGGAATTAGTGAACTGAAATAGACTGGTATTAGTTATCTTGAATCTGACAATTATATGGTTTACTGTGCCAGGAATGTCAAATTGAAGAGGATTGGAGTTGCATTAATTGTCAAAAAGAACATTTCAAGATCTGTCTTGAAATACAATGCAATCTGTGATAGGATAATATCCATAAACATACAAGGAAGACCAGTTAACACCACTAATATCAAATTTACACAACAACCACTAAAGCCAGGGAAGATGAACTTGAAGAATTCTGACAATTTCTTCAGTTTGAAATTGATCGAGCATGTAATCAAGATGTATTGATAATTACTGGTGATTGGAATGCAAAAGTTAGAAACAAAGAGAAAGGATCAGTAATTAGAAACTATGGCCGTAGTGATAGAAACAATGCTGAGATCACATGACAGAATTTTGCGAGACCAACAATTTATTCATTGCAAATAACTTTTTAAACAATATAAATGGCAACTATACACATGGATCTCACCAGATGGAATACACAAGATTACAATTAATTACATCTGTGGTAAGAGGTCGTGAAAAAGCTCAATATCATCAGCCAAAACAAGGCCAGGGGCCGGCTGTGAAACAGACCATCAATCATTCATATGTAAGTTCTGGCTGAAACTGAAGAAAATTAAAACAAGTGCAACAGAGGCAAAATATGACCTTGGTTATTGTGTTGTTATGTGCCATGGATTCAGTTCCAACTCATAGCAACCCTGCATAGGGTTTCTGAGGCTATAAATCTTTATGGGAGAGAAAGCTTCATCTTTTTCCCACGGAACAACTGATCATGAGATTAGCAGCCCAATTCATAACCACTATGCTACCAGAGCTCCTTGACCTTGATTATATCCCATCTGAATCTAGGAACCATCTCAAGAACAGTTTTGATGCATTGATGACTAAACACCAGAAGAGTTGTGAGATGACATCAAGAGCATCAGACAAGAAGAAAGCAAAAGGTCATTAAAAAGAAAGAAAAGACAAAAACAAAATGGATGTCAGAAAAGACATTGAAACTTACTCTTGAGCATAGAGAAGCTAACACGATGGAAAGAAATGAGGATGTAAAAGGGCTGAATAGAAAATTTCAAAGGGCAGATCAAGAAGACAAAGTCAAGTATTACAATGAAATGTGCAAAGAGCTGGAGTTAGAAAACAACAAAAGAAAGAACACACTCAGCATTTGTCAAGCTGAAAGAACTGAAGAAAAAATTCAAGCCTCAACTTGCAATGTTGAAAGATTCTATGAGCAAAATATTGAATGATGCAGAAAGCATCAAAAGAAAATAGAAGGAATGATCAGAGTCACTATACCAAAAAGAAATGGTTGATGTTCAACCAAGAAGTAGCATATGATCAAGAATCCATGGTACTGAAGGAAGAAGTCCAAGGTGCATTGAAGGCATGATGAAAACAAGGCTCCAGGAATTGATGGAATACACATTGAAATCTTTCAACAAGCTGATGCAGCACTGGAGGTGCTCCCTCATCTATGTCAAGAAATCTGGCCCACTGATTCGAAGAGACTCATATTTGAAGAAATCAATGAGCAATGTCATTAATATCACACACAAATAAAATTTTGCTAAAGACTATTCAAAAATGGTTGCAACAGTATATCAACAGAGAGTAGCCAGAAATTTAAGCTGGATTCAGAAGAGGACATGGAACTAGTGATATTGCTGATGTCATATAGATCATGGCTGAAAGCAGGGAATACCAAAAAGATGTTTACTTTTCAACTGTGTGGATAATGACAAACTATGGATAACATTATGAAGAGTGGGTATTACAGAACACTTCATTGTGCTCATGAGAAACTTGTACCCAGACCAAAAAGCAATTGTTTGAATAGAACAAAGGGATACTGAAAGACTTAAAATCAAGAAAAGTATGTGCCAGACTTGTTTCCTTTCCCATAATAACCACATTATAAAACTCATTTCACGATACTTGTTCAATCTGATTGCAGAGCAAATAATTTGAGAATCTGAATTGTATGAAGAACATAGCATCAGACTTGGAGGAAGACTCATTAACAACCTGCGATACTCAGATGAGACAACGTTGCTTGTTGGAAGCCAAGAGGAATTGAAGTACTTACTGATGTAGAGCAAAGACTACAGCCTTCATTATGAATGACACCTCAGCGTAAAACAAAAATCCTCACAACTGGATCAATAAATATCATCATGATAAATGGAGGAAAGATTCAAGTTGTCACACAGACAGTAGGCAGAAGAAAGGGGAGTGGCCATCAAGGCATTCCTGGCAGCAGGAATATTTTATACAAATGCACATTGTTGTTGTTAAGTGCCATCAAGTCGAGTCTGACCCATAGGAATCCTGTATAGGGTTTCCAAAGAGAAGCTGGTGAGCTTGAACCACTGACCTTGCAGTTTAAATGATTTTGCAGTCTGATGCATTAGCCCACTGTGTCACACCAGGACTCCACAAATGCACATAGTGGCCAGGAAACTCAAGTAGCCAGTGTCACTGGGCTTGGTATAGGGGTGATGATAAATACAACAAGAGAAGGTTGTGAGATCAAGTTGAGAAAAAATCAATATGCAGGGGTAGCACATGGGACCTTAGTACTCTCCTTCTCCAGAAGCTGTTCCCCGAAGGCAAACGTTGGATGCTTACTCTGCAAATGTAACTCCACAGCACATCTCCTTGACTTCTTCATCCTTCCAAACAGATACACTTAAACCTCTCCAACATTAAAATTCTGGGATTACCTCTACTTACAGACGTGGTGTGGGTTAATGTGCTGGACTGCAAGATCAGTTTGAACCACAAGGTCGGTGGTTCAAGCTCACCAGTGGCTCCTCCTCAGAAACCCTATACAGGGTTTCTATGGGTCAGAACTGACTTGACGACACTTTACAAGAACAACAATAGTTCTCATAAAGGAGCCCTGGTAGTGCTGTAGGATATGAACCTGACTGGTAACCACAGGGTTTACAGTTCAAACTCACCAGCCAAGAAAGAAAGATGAAAACACAGTGGATTTGGTTGTTTGGGGGAGGGGGTTGTCTGGGGAGAAAGGGTGATGGGACTCACAAGTTCCCTAAATGTAAATAAGGAATGCAATTGGCTGCTAACCGAAAGGTTGGAGGTTCAAGATGCCTTGAAAGACAGTCCTAGTGATCTACTTCAGGAAAACCAGCCATTGAGAACCCTATGGAGCACAGTTCTACCTGACACACACTGGGTCTCCACAAACCACAGCTGACACCTTGGCAATTGGTTACAGCTTACTTGGAGCTGAAAATGGATTCCTTAAGGGCTAGAACATAAACCCTGATAAATATAAATGCCTTAGAGTGTGTGGTGCAAAGAGGGTGTACAGGCTGCATTCTGAACTCTGCAGATACAAACATGAAGCTGAGCTACCCCTGCCCAACAGTTTAGTTAAAGAAACAAGAGTAAACACCTGATGACATAGACCTGATAATCACCTTAAGGTAATCAGGGCTATAATAGAACCCAGGAGAAAGGACTCATTCCTGAAAGAAACTTCTCAGTTGGGGATCAGGAATAAAACTTCAAAATGGGAGGGCTTCTAAGACTAACTTCCCTTAACAGCCAAGTTACCTACCTAGCAACCTGGTTTCTGTTTTAGCAAGGAGAAATTTTAGCCTCCTCTCCCTCACTCAGCTCCCAGCATTCAGAAAGGACCCAAACTCTTCCTTAATATTCCTGCCTTCAGCAAATCTTAGCTGATCAGATGGTGAAATCAGGAATGCAGACATGTAAATAAATTAAATGTTTCTCAGTGTGGGAACATTTCCATGCGATGGAGAGCCAGCTGGGCAAGCATCAGCTGGGCAAACTCCATTCCCAACACACACTTGGAGAGTTGACAAAGTCACTTTGAGCCACCAAATGATTCTCAGACCAGGATTGTGAGCAGCCATGACCATGCATGGTCACTCTCGGCCCAGACCTGGTGTCATAAAATGACTCAGGTCTAAATTCCAACATTCTTCTAAGGACAAAGAAGTGAGTTAACAAAGTGACCCTTTCTTCTATGCTTCCATAGATTACTGGGAAATTGGAGCCAGTCTGGGAAACAGCAGATCTGCTCCTGAGTTTTATTGGCTTTTCAAGAAAGAAAAACAATTGACCTACAAGTATGTGAGATTAGTTTTCACATTAGTATGTTGGGGATCTTACCATTCTCATGGTATTCAATGAGAATTCCTAGACATGAGTACTAATCTAAAAGTTTACCTGTAGGATTTACAATGAGAAACTAACTATGAATATCAATTCTTAAAGCAGTCCCAAACCAGGTTGGAAGTACACAGAAAGCAATAGGGAAAAGGGAATAAGGAAACTGGAACTCACTTCATCACCTATTCTCAAGTGGGTGGCTTTGAAGATCATATTTTCTTAAAGTTCACAAGGCTAGAAGTGCAAACTCAGAACACCAGCTTTAGGAGAGGGCTCTCATTTTTTGTCTCTTTCAACTTCTAGGTCTCAGTTCCTTGGCATCTTCATGTGTTATCTATCTTCCTACCTTGTCCTTGTTTCTTGCCTGATCAGCATTTTTGATATCTCAAAACGATTGGCTTAAGATACATTTCATTAATATAACAAAGACAATCTTCTTTCCAAATGAGATTACACCCACAAATATAAGAGTTAGGATTCTGACACATATTTTTAGGGACTATAACTCCATCTGAACAGGGAGCTTTAAAGACAATCAATACTGTGAGCATCGGCAGCACTGGACTGACCAAGATAATATTACACACTGGTACCAAGGTGAGGGCTCATTATCTTATCCTTGTTGACCTCAGGTCTTGGATATAGCTGGTCTCTCCTAACCATCTCCAGTTACTACTTTTCCCATCACCACCACCACTGTGAATCTCATTTACAATTTATTCTTCAGCAGAACGCAACTATTTGGGATTCTTCAAGAATACCTTGCAGTTCTTGCCTCTATGTCTTTGTTCATGCTATTCCCTCTGTCTTGGATACCTTTTCCTTCCATGCCTCTTCGTTTGGTTGGCTCCCACTTGTCCTCAAAACTAAGCTTATATGTCACCTCCCCCAGAAAGTTTTCTGGATTGTTTCTCCCAAGCTCAGCATTGAGTTTGTGACCGCAATTCTGTTATTTGTTTTATTGCACTTAGCATTTTTAACAACATGCTGTGTTTACATGCTATCTACCACTAGAGTCAAGCTCTTCCTGGAATGTCTCTTATTCACTTCCCATGTCCAGTGTTTGATACATAGTAGGTGCTCACTAAACATGAGCATATACACATTTATGGTTTGGAAAGTTCAAATCAGTGCCTTCTAGAATGAAGGAAAGAGATGAAAGAGCCAATTGATTGTCATGTATGTTTGGAAATAACAGGGCCAAAAGAGACCAAATTTTCTCTTGAGTGGTTCCAGAAAAATGTCACTAAAAAGGTAGTTTTCAGTAGCCATTTGGAAAAAAATGAGAGAAAAAGGGATGAAGGGCAGGGGCACCAAGAGGGTAGGTGGGAAAAGAGAAAATGCTGGCTGGAAAGAAAAGTCCAATCTTAGACACAGAATTCTTGGGTATCCACTTGTTATGTGCTCTCCAGTCAGTTCTGACTCATAGCAAGCCTGTAGAGGGTTTCTGAGGAGCGACTGGTGAATTTGAACTGCCCATCTTGTGATTCAAATTGACCTTGTGGTCCAGTGCATTACCCCACAGCACCACACGGACTCTTGGATTGTCATAAGGAACGTCTTTCTCTGTTACCCTTTCACTGGACTGCTTAGGGAAGACAGAGTCACATGGTATAATGATTGAGACAGGTAGACCTATGTTTGAGTTTTGTCTCTTGTCAGTTGTATAATGTTGGGCAAAACTGGCCAATTTTGCTAGGCCTGAGCTTCCTTGTCTACAAAACTAGGGTGAGACTGCCCACCATATAGGGACACATTGGGGTGAGGATTTAAAGTAACAACTGAAAATGCTTAGTACAGAATCTGATTTTATTATTCAGATTTTTCTGGAACAACAAATAACTCCCAAATCTCAGTGTTTGACAACAGCAAGCACTTATTTCTTACATTAATTGAAGGCTGTGGTTCTTCTGGGCTCACTGGACTCCATTTGTTTTCTCGCTCAGTGACCCAGGATGAAGAAGTAGGTGTTCTCTGAGGCATGCTGTTCTTGTTGAGAACAGTCTCCAAAAGGGACAGAGACAAGCCACACCACCGCGTTGAACTCTCCAGCTCTGACACGGCATGCGATACTTGTAATCACACTCCACTTGCTACGGTAAGTTCTGTGGTCCAAACCAGGGTTGAAGGGTGGGATGTCTACACCCTTGCCCAGGATAAACTTAGAGAGAATACATACATATCAACAAGTCAAGCAGTCTATTACACCTGGCCTACTCTTGGCCACTGCTCTGTGTCAATAAATAGACTACCAGGGGCCTGAGAGAAACACGTCATGTCCAAGGAGGAAAAAGGAATGTCTGTATCAAAATCTGTGGAGCTCTGGTAGCATAGTGGTTATGAATTGGGCTATGAACCTTAAGGTCAGCAGTTCGAAACTACCAGCTGTTCCGTGGGAGAAAGAGAAGGCTTTCTGCTCACGTAAAGATTTACAGCCTCGGAAACCCTGTACAGGGTCGCTATGAGTCGGAACCAATTCCACAGCCCATAACAACAACAAATATCTAAACCTATTCCTAGCCCCCACAAATCTGTTCCATATTTCTAGCTTAACAAAAGAATGGGTAAAAAGAAGAAGAAATTGATTTATCGTGATTAAGGATTCACGATAATAGCTCTTTCATCTCTTGCTTCTCTTTCCCTCACTCACTTACTACCAGTCAATCTGACCTTCTTTATATTCTTCCGGCCCACAAAGCATGTTTCTACCTCAAGGTCCTGGCATTCAGTGTTTCTTCTGCTGTAATATTTTGTCCAACACATACATCACCTGCTTTCTTATTTATTCAGGACTTGAAGAAGAAATGCCACGTTCCCTGACCTATCTAAACAAAATAATAGATCCTTGACTTGACCACTCTCTATTGCCCTTATTATGACTTACTTTTTTGTCATAGAACATATCAAACTATGAAATATTATATAGTTACTTATTTTTTCTTTATTATCATCCTCATTTAGACTTTAAGCTCAATGAGGGCAGGAACTGCTGTATCTCCCACACTGAGAATAATGAATGCTGTATCACTGTTAGTCATTAAATGTTTGTTGAATTAATTGAGCAAGTATGTACCACGGACTTGATAAAAATCAAGCTCATTTTAATCTTCATATATATATATATTCCCTGTGAAAATATGTTTGTTGCAAAAATATAGGTTATAAAACGTGTTGTTAACCCCCATAAAATAAATGAGAATACTAAAAGTGAAAAAATAAAGTAACTTGCCCAAGGTTGCACAGCTCATAGAAGATGGACTGCCTACACTGCCACATACCACAAGCAGAGACAGAAAAGACAAACTCTTTCCCTCCAGGTTGGAGCTGAGACACAGCAAGTGCTTCCTCTGCTTTGAAGGGCTGGGGTAGGAACATGAAAAGGACCCTTCATAACCCAGGGTCGGTACAGTCTCATGCTCCGGTCCCTCTGCTCCTCAGGGAGAGTGTTGTATAGAGAACTGAGTATCTTCCATCTGGAAGGTGGGACCATTGTGGTGAGGGAGAGGGCAGAAGGGAGCCACTAGTCTGTTCTGTATGACTGGCAGGAGTAAAGCAAGCCCAGAGCACATCAGCGGCACCTTGTTGACTTTTAACACCTCCTCATCACCTCTTCCTCTGTGTACAGCATCTCTGATAAAATGCCACAGCCAGAGTAATCTCCTCACTCCTCCTGCCCCACACAGTCTGTCCTCTACTTGGCCCCAAGAATGCCATCAAGGGGAAAGCCCTGGAAGAGGCAGCATTTGTCCTTGACCCTCAATGAGAATGCTCACTCCGGGATGCAGACGGAGCCTGGAGAATGCCCTAGTCAAGGCCTGCATGCTTCAAGGTTGACACATGGATTCTTCATCTTCTATTGCCACTGTTGTTGTTGTTGTTAAGTGCCGTGGAGTCGGTTCTGACTCATAACGACCCTGCACAGGGTTTCCAAGGCTGTAAATCTTTACGGGAGCAGAACGCCTCATCTTTCTCCCGCGGGACCACTGGTAGTTTCGAACTGCTGACCTTGCGGTTCACAGCCCGATTCGTAACCACTACGCTACCAGAGCTCCTTTCTATTGCCACTAGCAACAACTATTTGTGTTCATCCCTCCCACCTCCCTATTACCCCTCCCTCTAGTGTCTTTCCTTGGTTGATATTCACCAACAGAGAGCTAAAAACACAGGGATCATCACTATTAGATAATTCATTCAATAGGCATTTAATGACTGGCACCATGATGCTGTCCTAGGAGATCACAGTGTGGCAGGGTACACAACAGCCAGCCCTCACCTGAGAGCCTCCTGCCATGAAGCTGCCCACCAGGCACATACACAGGGACTAGTGGAGTGAGCCAGATATAAATGCCAATCACATTGGGTCTTTCACATCAACTGAATTTACAGGACCAGAAGAGCCTGAGTGGATCACCCAAAATGTTCACCTCTCTCTAGTGGCCATACTTTGAGGGCTTCAGAACAGCCATGTTCCTCTCTTCCCCTGCTTTTGACCCTCTAGAACAGTGGTTTACAAACTGCCATTCAACTCATTTGTGAGTCATGAAAGCAATTTAGTAGGTTGCCATCAGCATTTTAAATAAATTGAAAGAGAAAAGAAATGATCAGAAAATAAATTCACAAAGAAAGGGTGAATATTGTTTTATAAAACCATCATTTCTGTTACACTATGTGTCTGTGTGTGTTCTGGGTTGGACAGTGAGTATATTGCTTACTGTGGCTGTCACATAGAGTTTGTCCTTGTTAAAGGCTGTAGCATAAGGTCTTCTAAAGCCAAGGCTGATCCTAGCCCAGTCAGCAAGGAAAGGCAACCTGGGAGTTTATGAATTGGGGGTTGTGGGCTCTGTGGGGGCTGACAGTGCCTCTGCTCATGGTATCAGTGTATGTGCCGAGAAATTTGATTTGAGACTAAGACTGTTCAAATCAGGGTATTGAACTGATTGAGGATGCTTAGCAGTAGAGATGGATCCTTGCTGCTAATTATTGGGATAAAGCCAAGAATCTTGGTGTGGCTCTGTGGTTTAATGCACTGAACTGAAAGTTTGATCTGCAAGGTCAGCAATTCAAGCTCACTAGATGCTCCTCGGAAACCCTATACAGGGTTGCTATGGGTTGGAACTGACTCAATGGCACTTAACAACGACAAGGCAGTAGAATAATGAAAGGGTTTAGAGCCTGGACAGACCCAAAAAGGAATCAGCTGTAAGCATCTAATGCTAATACAAAGTACTCTGATGGGGGCCACTGTGTAAAATTAAAGGAACAAAACGAGACCTGGCCTTAAGGAGCCCACAGCATGGCCAGTTTGAAAGCCAATCAGAGATGAAACCGGAGTTTGAATTAAGAGTAGATCTCACAGGTTCAACTGTAGGAATTAACAAGAGACCAGAGATAAAAGGTGGAAAGGCTAAAGGGGCCAAGCCCTTACAGGGGGGCTTGAGCAAGGCCCTAAGGGATAAAGAGTTTGAACAGTGGAGCCAGGGAGGCATTCAAGACCCAGGGAAAATTGAATCAAATCTGGGACCCCCAGTTAAGTATGACATGTTTGTAAAATTAGACCCACATTAGCTTCTAGCAGGAACACAAGGATTCTGTGTAGAAGTTGGCTTCATAGAGTGAAGCAAGATTGTGGAGGGCCAAAGAAAGGGATTGGATATTGTAAATAAAATTAAAATCTAGCATAACTGAAATGTCAGCTGCAGGCACCCTGCCATTTGACATCCATTCCACATCCTGTGGTAAGTTAAGTACCCTCTCCATCCCCAAGATTGCACTAGATGTCTTCACTCTCTCAAGATCAGCACATTTTTTGTGGTCTCCTTTAGTTCTGGAATTGATGTTATTAATTGCTATCAAGTCAGCTCCAACTCTTAGCGAACCTGTAGTGTTTCTGAGAAGCGTCTGGTGAGTTTGAACCGCTGACCTTGAGGTTAGCAATCCAGTGCTTACCCTACAATGCCCCATCAGGAATGTGTTGTTGTTAAGTGCTGTTGAGTCTGCTTCAACTCATAGCGACCCTATATAGGGTTTCCAAGGAGCAGTTAGTGGGTTTGGACAACTGACCTTGTGGTTCACAGTCCAGTGCTTATCCTACGGTGCCACACCAGTTCCATTCATTAATGCTGTCTCCTTCCAGCACAGAAAGCCCCTTTCCTCACCGTGAAGTAAAACTTGGTTCCTTGATTGATCTAGGTACACACACATAGGCATCCATATTCAAGGCCTTGGCTGACATGTTTGAGGAAAACGGAGTTACATTTTCCCTGACCAAATGGAGTTAGGATTTACCTTGCAGCAATGCAGACAAATGAACTTTTTTTTTTTTTTTTTAAGTCCATGTTCTTTAAGAGTCCCTCTGTCATTTTCCAGCAGTTCCAGTCTAGTAGCGTAGTGGTTACAAATCGGGCTGCTAACCTCAGGGTCAGCAGTTCAAAACTAACAGTTGTTCCATGGGAGAAAGATGAGGCTTTCTGCTCCCATAAAGATTTACAGCCTCCTTGGAAACCCTGTACAGGGTCACTATGAGTCAGAACCGACTCCACAGCACATAACAAAAACATCAATTCAAGGTGACTCCATGTATTGAGGCCCTCCTTTTTCCTCCACTTTCTTCTCTTAGACTGCTCAATTCCTGTGCCTTTCTTATGCAGGGCAGTTTAGCAGTCTCTGGTTTCTTTGTTTCTAGCTAACCTCCAAGTGTCTATTAAGGGACTTTCTTATGATGCCAGCTATTAAGATAATTTTCATCGTGTTTCACTAAGAAATACTAAAAAAGAGTAACAGGTGTAAATGATGGAGTAGAAGGTGGGGAAACTGAATGCAGAGAAAGAGGTGGAGAAAGACAAGGAAAAGGAGGAATAAATATGATTTTGAGGCTTAAATTTTTGTAAGAAATTTTAGAGGTTAAGGGAATTCAACTAAATCACATTGTTCTTGCAGTTCTTAGTGAGTTGCTGCTATGAGATTCAGCACTGAGACTGGTAAAAAGAAAGGATTGGAACAGGGGGACAAGAAAGGGCAGACAGGCATATTGCAAGTGTCTCCTCTGTTCATGCACATGTTCCACTGTCCCATTAGATTTCACTTACAAAACACAAGCTCAAAGATAAAATGAAGAATTTCAAGACCGTGATCCATCACCAATATCACCCCCTACAATTGCTGTCTAGTCGAATCTGACTCATGACGACAGCCCCACGTGTCTCAGAGTCTTCTGTACCATAGGATTTTCAACGGCTGGGTTTTCAGAAATAGATCACCAATCTTTCTTCTAAGGTGTCTCCAGGTGGACTCAAACATCAAACTTTCAGTTAGCAATCAACCACATTAACTGTACCACCTAGGGACTCCAAGAGAGTGATGAAAGAACATTAAACCATGTTCGTGTCCCTTCTGAGTGCAGGCCCTGTGGGGCTGTGTGTTTGCATGTCCGTGAAGTCAGCCCTTCTAAGGAAGTTCCTAGAAACAAATTCATGACACATGCAGGAATTTGTTGTCCTTGTTGTTTCCTTCTGCTGGGATCTTTCACATGCAGTGACCATATTCCAACCAAGAGAAAAATTATCCTGAGGATAAAGCTGACATGAGAAAAATCAGGTAGAAAAATTGGAGCCTTTGAAGAGTTTATGAGTCTCTGTCCAGTTCCCATAGCCAATTTGAATTGTTGTTGTTGTTAAGTGCTTTGGAGTAGATTCCAACTCATAGCAACCCTGTGTAGGGTTTCCAAGGAGTGGCTGGAAGATTTGAGCTACTGACTTTGCAGTTAGCAGTTCAGTGCTTATCCTATAGGTCACACCAGGAGTCAACTTTGAATTGAGTATTCTCTTAATTGCTGTTGAAAGCATTCTAATTTGGCCCCAAGCTGGTAATCTACATTTTAAATAATTTCCCCAGGTGATATTGATGTGGGTGGTCTGAGACCCATATTTTGAGAACCTCATCTATGAAGGAAAACATGGCATCAGGATTGGAGGAAGACTCATTAACAACCTGCGATATGCAGATGATACAACCTTGCTTGCTGAAAGTG
>NW_006408560.1:5109423-5117126 GCF_000296735.1 Chrysochloris asiatica
GGCAGTGTTTCGTTCTGCTGTACATAAGGTCGCTATGGGTCAGTACCAACTCAATAGCACCTAACAACAACAACAACATCTCTAAAATGATGGCAAACATCCTGACTGTATAGGGAAAACCATGTCTCCATAAGATGGATCACTTCTTTAAGATGTGATGCCTCAAGAGTACAGTTTTTACTTTTTTTTTTGACAATTAATACTAACTTTCTACAAAGCTCAACACATACTCTTCATTACAATTTTTCTTTTTATTTATGATTGCTTAACATTCTGAGAGCTAAATAGCTAGAAATCTTGATTTTTTAAATATTATATTTCCCCTTCCTGCTATCCCTTGAGGGTGATGTGGGAGGATTTCCTGACTTCCATACCACTTCGTGGAAAAACTTGTTGGTATGAATTTTTTAAGATCTTGGGACTCTCCAGGGGCCCAGCCAATCACTTAATTCCCATCCGTTGATCTAAAAGAATGGTAGCTGCTGATGCTGCTCTTGCTAAGTGGGTCAGAGTGCCTAAGTTCCCTCCTGCACCAACAAATAGCTCAAAGTTCTGATTTGCAGTGTCCTCCTAGACTCTCATAAACCCTATACAGGGTCGCTATGAGTTGGAACTGGCTCCCTGGCATATAACCACAACCACCACCACCTAGACTCAAGAGCTTTTTTTGGGCAAGAAAACAAAGGCAGTTACTGCTAGTAATGTGTTCTAAATGGGGCAAAGAAATTGTCACTCAGGAGTGAAAGAGGACAATGTATAATTAAAGTGCCCAATCAAATGTGGTCTATAAAGACCAGGCCAAGGGGTTGTAATCTATGCTAGTGTGATAGAGCAATAGTAAATAGGAAGTATATATAGATATATCAAGGTCCCATAAAATAAATGAGTCTTTGAAGAGGTTTTTGGAACTTTTAATTCATGTTTCAGAGTAAAGAACTCTACAAAGTTAGTAAATAATTTCTTTGTCTCACAGCAAACTGGTAACAAGCGGAGGATCCATTTCTACTATTTATTTGCTGCAAGGAGGCGAATTAATATCTAGAAGATTGTCTTAAAAGCTTTAGATGGTATTTGTCTTAGCACGGGTTCTATGTAGGAGCAAATCCAATGAAATGTATATAAATATTCATATCTAGAGAGAGAAAAATTTACTTTAAGGAAATAGCTCACACAATTGTGGGGGCTGACAAGTCTTTACTGGCTCATGTGATTATGTGGACTAGTAAACCCAAAACCTGCAGGTCAGGTGACAGGCTA
Organism: Chrysochloris asiatica; assembly: GCF_000296735.1. Taxonomy (NCBI): domain Eukaryota; kingdom Metazoa; phylum Chordata; class Mammalia; order Afrosoricida; family Chrysochloridae; genus Chrysochloris; species Chrysochloris asiatica. The sequence continues at coordinate 5,110,681 of NW_006408560.1, forward strand.
AAGGCCTGGACTGACTTGTGATGTTGCAGGAATTGCCAAATCCAATATCTGCAGGTCAGGCAGCAGGTCAGAGACTTCTGCAGACTTACGTCCCAAGAACTGGAGGCCAGGTGGCAAGAGTCTTGCAATGTCAAGAAAGAGAGTCAGCATTGCCAACACATTCATTTATATATGGAGGCAGGACACACCCCCAAGAAAACGTTCCTTTCAGTTTATTGGCTGCTCAAAGATGATTACACACTGTCTGTCAAACCACTGAAAATCATAAGCTAACTAAGTGGATACAACACTAACCATCACAATATCTGAGAGTATCTCACTAAAGCATGAAAGAGAATCTTCTCCATCCTTCATTAGGATTATAATCTCCTCAAAGGCAAGGACCATTTCATGTTATTGTTGTTTTAAGTGCCACTGAGCTAGTTCTGACTCATAGAGACCCTGTATAGGGTTTCCGAGGAGTGGCTGGTAGACTTGAACTACTGACCTTGTAGTTCAAACTAACCTGCAGTCCAGTGCTTATCTTATAGCACCACATCAGGACTTATAGTGACTATAAAAGTGGACTCCAAAAAGTTCCTGGGAAATGGAATTGAAAGATAATGAAAGAATTTTCCCATAAACTCTTTAAAGTCCCTTGTACATCCTCAAGAGTTGAGTTGATTTGAGCTCAATAAATGATATCACTTCTTAAATGAGTTATTTTAATTCAGAAAATAACCAATGAAAACAGGGCCGTCTATCTCTACATAGAGGCAAGGCCAATGGACACCCCCAGAAACATGACATAGAGAGATGGGGAACTATTTTCATCCTGCTCAAATGCTTTGTTTTAGCCCCTTATCCTTTTGCAATGAAAACAGGTAAGAAGGCGCTATTAGCCCTCCTCTTAACCTTGTCACATCCCACCTCAAAAACCCTCTCTTGAAATTCCCCCTTTTACAAGGCCTTCGATTCCACCACTAGAGACTTGTTCTTTTGAATTAAGTATCTCCCTCTTTGGGCCAAAAATTTAAAATGTAAATACCTTTGAGAGAAGTAACATATTACATCCCTATTACTTTTGTATAAATGCATTTAACCCCGGCTATTCTCTAATAGAACTGGGCTCCAGAGGGGCTGGGAATTATGAAAGAGGATAAAAAAAAACAATTTCCAAAGAATGGAATTTGTGAGGTAGAGATGAATGGTGTTCAACTACAAGTTGGCCTTAGTCCCAATCTTACTGAAGTCTGACCCTGAATAAAACCAATAAACACAGTAGCTTTTATTGTTCATTATATGAGACTCATTTCTTCTTGGTAAAATTTCTTTACTTTAGGCTGTTATCCCTTTGTAATTAAAACAATACATTGCATCCTCCACTTGGGATCCCTGTGAAACACTCTGGGTAGTACACAATAACACTCTGAAAGCTTTCATTTAGTTTCTCTGGAATCAAAGCAAAAGCTTCCAGGAAAGATTTATCGTGCTAAATCCAGGGAGTTATCGCAAATAACTCACATACAAGATATGGGAACCCTGGGGAGATTCAAAGCTCCCTTTCTGGTATGAAGAAGGTGCAAATATAAGATCTCTGAAGCTGTCATCAAGCCAAATGATGCATCACCTGTGGATTTACTGGGGGAAGCGTAGGGGCTGTGAGAGGAACAGGACAGAAAGGCTTGTTAATCACGTCTCAAACACAGAAAGCTTTCCCTTGCTTTTGTACTGCCTCTAGGAAGATGTACTGTCTTTACAGGTATGCCTTGTTCAAAAAAAATCTCAATTTAAGGAATCCACTGTTTTGATCTTTTCAAGGGACGCTAGCAGTAGGCCTCAGTCTCCTAAATTGGGTTAATAATGCCCACCTGAAAAGGGTAGGCGTGAGCCGCAGATAAGAGTGTGTGTGGAGCCCCACCAGACTCAGGCACAGGAAGACTTTCTGCAGATATTAGTTCCCTTTTCAACTCCCCTCAACTTGACTGTAACTCCAGAACTTATTTTGGGGAGCTGTCTTGCCAAAGGACTCCTAGTGAGGCACCATAGGATAAGCACTCGACCTTAAGGTCGATTTGAACCAAAAAGTCAGTGGTTCAAACTCTCCAGCTGCTACTTGAAAATCCTATACAGGGTCATGATGAGTCAGAACCAAGTTCATGGCACCTAATGCCACTCACACAGACAATGACAAAACTGCTAGGTCACACTCCTAATTCCACCTAACCAGTTATCACTGAGTTAATTCCAACTCATGGCAACCCCATGTGTTTCAGAGTAGAATTTTCTAAATTGTAACCTTTTGGAAGTAGATGATCAGGTTTCTTCCAAGGAGCCTCTGAGTGGGTTTGAACCACAACCTTTCAGTTAGTACTATGCTAACTGGAAAAGAGAGCTCAGATTCAAACATGTTCTGTTGTTGTTGTTAAGTGCTATCGAGTCAGTTCCAATTCATAGCAAGCCTGTATAGAGTTTCTGAGGAGCTGCTGGTGAGCTTGAACTACCAATCTTGTGGTTCAAACCAACCTTGCAGTCCAGCGCATTAACTCACATTGCCATACCAGACTCCAGACATGTTCTATAGAGACCCTTTTATTAAGCCTGAAATAGAAAAAAAGGCAATCATCCCGGAGAGGGAAACCAATAGCATGCACACAATGTGGAGACCAATGGAACCTGAAGTCTCATGACCATGGGGCTAGTTAGACGTGATAGAAAATAAAGGAAATCACTACATGATCATAGCTGGAGGTGTTGCAGGCAAGACTGGGATATGTATATAACTGCAGATTAAAGGTTTATAGGATTCGTTCTGAGGCTTTCACCATCAGGGCATGACTCATGACTATGTAGCCCTGAAGCACAGACACCAGGACCCCAACTTTTAACTTCAATTAATTAACATGTGGAGCTGTGGGATACTCATGGAACCATAAAGTCAGTTTGAACTGCAAGGCCAACAGTTTGAACCCACCAGCTGCTCCTCAAACACCCTATACAGGGTTGCTATAATCAGAATCGACTCAATGGCACTTAACAACAACATTTTTGATAAATTAAGGAAATGCCCAGGCAAGTTCTCTAGTTCTTTGTATAAGCCTGAGGGCAAACTGCCCCTCTCTGGCTTGTTCCAAACTTGTCTAAGCATAGCCACATTGCTGGTTTAATGGTCAGCAGACATTGAGGAAGTAACAAAGAACTCAAATGACATCTGAATCTATGTCAAGACTCAAAATGAAGTTAAGATTCCCACTGTAGACCATGTTGTTGTTGTCAAGTGCCCTCACATCAGTTCTAACTCATAGTGACCATTACAGGATTTCCAAGGAGTTTGAACCACCGAACCTTGTGTTTAGCAGTCCAGTGCTTATCCTACAGTGCCATACCTTCTACAAACCAAGTATTTTATAATTTAAGTTCTAATGCAGTAGTTCAGTGTTTAGCCATTTATTTCCCCCAGGGATTCCTCCTAATCTGCCTTAAATGTTTACCTCTGGTAAGGAGCTGCCCTCTTACAAGGTCAACAAAAAATATTCTGATTCCTTCATAATCCTATAACCTTATTTTTCTAAACCAAAGTTGAGAATGCATGGTGTCACCATGTGAATTGTTGGTCTGTTTTTTTTTTTCCCCTTCAGATTTGTCAATTTACTTATGTGAAAAATCTTTCAAAGGCAAAATAATTAAATCACATTCATTGTGTATATAAAGAATTGTCTTTCTAAAGAATGAAATTACATCAAATGAAAGCAAATTCAGGAGAAAAAAGTCCTTGATTGTTTTGAGTTGGGTCTGCTGGAAACAGCATAGCCATCACAGACACATCTTCTTCATTTGCTAATCACTAGGGTTGTTAGCATAGGTTGCTGACAATGCTATGTCCCAGTTGGAGTAGAAGCTGACCTTCTTTGCCAAGCTGACTGGGACATTTCAGTCCTTGGATGTGTAAACTGCCATTTCCTCAGATCTACAGATCTTGTGACATACAATCTTGGTGTGACTGAGCTGACATGCCTGGAAAATGGTCATCATGTTGAAATGATGGGAATAGAAGCGAAAGTTCTGCAAAAATAGAAACATAACAGATGTAAGGTTGAGGAATAAGTCAAATTGCTGTCTGATTGTTTTGCTATTGGTAGTTGAATGTTATGGCTCATTTTGTTCCACTTCTTACATCCTTTGTTGTTCTTGTTTTTAAATGCCTCTGGTTGGTTCGTAGCAACCCTGGATAGGCTTTCAGAAGCTCTAAGTCTTTGCCAGAGCAGAAAAGTCTTATCTTCCTCCTGTGGAACAACTCGTGGGCTCCAACCTTGAGCAGTGCTTATTGTATGGTGCTACTGTACTCTCTTTTGTGTCTTTTGTCGTTGTGTTGTTGTTAAGTTCCATTGAGTTGGTTCCAACTCATAGCAATCCTATATAGGGTTTCCCAGGAGCAGCTGGTGAGTTTGAACTGCCAAACTTGCGGTTCGAACTGACCTTGCAGTCCAGCACCTTATCCCACAGCACCGCACCAGTATTCCTTTATATCTTTTATTATTATTGTTGTTGCTAAGTGCCATTTAGTCCGTTCAGACTCATAGCGGCCCTGCATAGGGTTTCCAAGGAGCAGCTGGTGAGCTTGAATTGTTGACCTTGAGGTTCAAACAGATCATGCAGTCTAGCACATTAACCTACAGTGCCACACCAGGACTCCTTATATACTTTAGCTAATGCAAAATGACTAGTTATTCCCATGAACTTCTCTCCTCTAACTGCCAGAGATAAGCTACTGAAGGCAAAAAAATATATACCAGTCCACTGGAAGACACACACTGAATGGAAGTCATGATAAATTACTTAATTAATAAATATGACATTGAAGTACAGGCTAGAAGATCTGTGTAGTCATTTCCCTTCACAGCTCTAATCCCCATAAGTCACAATGAATTCTCCACAGCTGCTGTCTCTTCCTCAGATTCAACAGCACCAGTTTGACTAGGCCCAGAAACATGGTGACACTATCTCAGCTGGCCCAATTCTTAAATTCTTCCTGATTGCTGGACAAGTCTCATCTAGAGCAGAACTTGGCATGACACTGTGGGATAATGCAAGGGACTGCAAGGTTGGTTTGAACTGCAAGCTCGCTATGAGTCGGAACCAACTTGATGGCATTTAACAACAGAGCAAGAACCAGCCCTTGACAAAATTGACTTTAGCAAAGTGTGTCTCAGACTGTTTTGTTTCCTGTTATCTTCTCACCATCACTGACTTACCTCCTCTCCTATGTCCACATGATTATATGAGGGGCTTCAAAAAGTTAATGGAAAATTTCCATTATCTTTTAATTCCATTTTTCCAAAATATTTCTGAAGCCCCCTTGTAGTGTCCAAACTCTTTCTTTTCACTATCAGAATAAACTCTTAGGGGGATAAAATGATACTGGCCATTTGCACCTTTAATGTGAATTTCTGCCCTTGTTACTTCTCTCTGAAGACTTTGACATTAATGTCTTTTCCTTAAGGAATGAAGACTTGTGTGTGTATGTGTGTATGATTTCTATCAATTAGCATTCGTTAGTCTAAAGGGGTAGGTCAGCTCCTACCTCTCAGACTATACTCAAGCCTTACAATGAATCATTCTCCCTCTAGTAGCCCTTCCCCATCTCTTAGATATATCATGGGAGGCTATTAGTATAATGGTGACAAACACAGGCCTTGAAGTCTAGCTGAATGACTTTGAACAAGCTACATAGTCTTTCAGTAAGATGGGTTTAATAAATATTTACTTTGGGGGATTACCGGAAGACATGAGATAATATGTACACATATTCTTGAAATGCAGTAAGTGCCCAGTAAATGGTAGTTGTTACTATTATTCAGATAAGCACTGTACCACAAGGTCAGTTTGAACCACTCCTCAGAAACCCTAAACAGGGTCACTATGAGTCAGGACCAACTCAACGGCACTTAACAACAGCAACAATTATTACTCTTGATTTAAAGAAATCATACTCCTAGTCTTTGAACTCTAAAACTAATGTTTAGTTTTGATCACTTTTAGTTTTGATCACTTTCTCCTTGAATCTGCAGTTTTTTGAGGTCAAGGTTGCTGTCTGAACTCATCTCTCTCCAGCACACTATACAGTGCCCCAGCCAGAAAAAAAGAAGATGCTCAGTGAATACTGGGGTCAATGCTCTGACTTAAATACAGTATAGTGGGCTGACTTCTGGGTTCCTCAATTGTTCCCTGAGTTGCAGTTAGTCTTTATCCATCTGTAACTGGGCTTCTGATTGAACTCCTTTCTAGCTTCTCAGTTCTCCAAAGAGGACTAAACATTTCCTCCCAAGGACAATTTTTATTGTTGTTAGGTGCCATCGAGTCAGTACCGACTCATAGTGACCCTATGCACAGCAGAACGAAACACTGCCCAATCCTGGGCTGACCTCACAATTGTTGCCACACTTGAGCCCATTGATGCTGCCATATTG
>NW_006408560.1:5119389-5122036 GCF_000296735.1 Chrysochloris asiatica
CTAATAGGCCAGTTGTGCTGAATTTGGGTTATAGGAGGTCTCGAAGCACCATTTGGAGTCCTGGTGTGGTGCTGTGGGCTAATGCATCAGACTGCAAAGTCGTTTGAACTGCAAGGTCGGTGGTTCAAGCTCACAAGCTGCTCCTTGGAAACCCTATACAGGGTCGCTATGGGTAGGGATAGACTCGACAGCATTTAACAACAACAACAACAACAAGCACCATTTTCCTCTATGGCTGGTTAGTTACACCCAGCTCTTCCCAGAGGGCCTTGTTGTTACTGTTGTGTGCTGTCCAGTCATTCCCCAACTGATTGTTGTTATTGCTTTTATGTGCCATTGAGTTGATACCGACTCTTAAAAACCCTATGCACAATAGAACAACATACTGCCCGGGCCTGGGCCAAGCTCACAATTGATGCTATGTTTCAGCCCATTGCTGCTGCCACTGTGTCAATTCATCTCATTGGGGGTTTTCCTCTTTTTCTCTAACCCTCCACTTTACTAAACATGATATCCTTCTCCATAGACTGGTCCCTCCTGATAATATGTCTAAAGTTTGAGAGACAAAGTCTGGCCATCCTGGCATTCTGACTATACTTCTTCCAACACAAATTGGTTTGTTCTTTTGACAGTCCATGGGGGGGACGATGTCCCTGGGTAAGACTCAGGGTGAGGTCTCTGCCCTCGCCCAACCCCCTCCTGGGTCCAGCCTGGGGACGAGGTGAACCCAAATATGGGGACCCCGGCTCCTAGAGTGGGTTTGAGGAACGAGTCCCTAGAGCAGGGGGTTCTAGGAGACTGGGTCCCGAAGCGCCTGGGCCCTGCCATGTACTTTCAATATTCTCCTTCAACACTGTAATTCAAATGCATCAATTCTTCCACAGTTTTCCTTATTCACTGTCCAACTTTCACATGCATATAAGGTTATAGAAAATACCATGATCTGGTCAGGCTCATCTTAGTATTCAAACTGACAACTTTGCTCTTCAACACTTTAAAGAGGTCTTGTACAGCAGATGTATAATGCAATACATAGTTTGATTTCTTGATTGTCACTTCCATGAGTGTGATAGTTGATCTGAGCACAATGTAGTCTTTGACAATTTCAATCTTTTGTCCGTTGATAAAAATGTTGTTTATTGGTCCAGTGGTAGGATTTTTGTCGTCTTTACATTGAGATGCAACCTATACCAAAGGCTGTGCTCTTTGATCTGTATCAGCAAGTATTTTAAGTCTTCTTCACGTTCAGCAAGCAAGGTTGTATCATCAGCTTATTGCCAAGTTTTTAATGAGTATGACTCCAATGTTGATGCCACGTTTTTCTTCATATAATCCAGCTTCTCATATTATTTGCTCAGCATATAGATTGAAGAAGTATGGTGAAAGAATGCAACCCTGGCACACACCTTTCCTAATTTTAAATCATCCAGTGTTCCCATGTTATGTTTGAACAACTGCCTCTTGTTCTATGTACAGGTTCCTCATGAGCACAATTAAGTATTCGGGAATATTCATTCTCTGTAATACTGTCCATAGCTTGTCATGATCCACACAATCGAAAGCCTTCCCATGGTCAACATAGCACAGATAAACATCATTCTCATACTCTCTACTTTCAGCCAAGATTCAGCTGACGTCAGTAATTATATCCCTAGATCCACATCCTCTTCTGAATCTGGCTTGAATTTCTGGAATTTTTCTGTCAATATATGGTTGCAGCCATTTTTGTATTATCTTTAGCAAAATTTTATTTGCATGCGATATTAACTATATTGTTCAACGATTTACACATTCCATTGGGTTACCTCCCTTTGGAATGGGCATAATATGGAGTTCTTCCAGTCAGTTGGCCAAGAAACTGTCTTCCAAATTTTGGGGCATAGATAAGTGAGTGCCTCCAGTGGTATGTCAGTTCGTTGAAAGATTTCGATTTGTATTCCATCAATCCTCAGTGCCTTGTTCAATGTACCTTAGACTTCTTCCGTAAGTATCATTGATTCTTGATCGTATGCTACCTTTTGAAATGGTTGAACATCAACCATTACTTTTTGGTACAGTGTCTTTGTGTATTCATTTCATCTTTTTGGTGCTTTCTGCATCACTCAATATTTTGCCCATAGAATCCTTCAATATTGCAAGTCAAGGCTTGAATCTTTTCTTCAGTTCCCTCAGCTTGAGAAAAGCTGAGTGTGTTCTTCCCATTTGGTTTTCTAACTCCAGGTATTTGCACATATCGTTATAATATTTGACCTTGTCTTCTTGAGCTGCTCTTTGAAAATTTCTATCAGCTCTTGTACTTCCTCACTTCTTCCATTTGCTTTAGCATCTCTACACTGGAGAGCAAGTTTCAGAGTCTCTTCTGACATCCATTTTGACCTTTTCCTTCTTTCTTCTCTTCTTAATGACCTTTTGATTTCTTCTTGTATGATGTTCTTGATGCCATCCCACAACTCTTCTGGTCTTCAGCCTTTAGCGTCTAATGCATCAAAACTATTTTTCAGATGATCTTTAAATTTAGGTGGGATATGTTCAATGTCATATTTTGACTCTCTTGGACTTGTTTTTATTTTCTTCAGGTTCAACCTGAATTTGCATATGAGCAAATTGATGGTATGTTCCACAGTCTGCTCCTGGCCTTGTTTTGACT
>NW_006408560.1:5123201-5124744 GCF_000296735.1 Chrysochloris asiatica
ATCAGCACATCTTGATTGCATGTTTGATCGATTTCATACTGAAGAAGTTGATAGAATTCTTCAGTTTCATAATCAATGGCTTTAGTGGTTGATGCATAAATTTAAATAATAGTGGTATTAACTGAGCTTCCTTGTAGGTGTATAGATATTATCCCATTACAGACTGTGTCGTACTTCAGGACAGATCTTGACATGTTCTTTTTGATGATGAAAGCTAATAAATATAGGGTTTCTGAGAGTAGATGATGGGTTTGAACTGCTGACCTACTATTACCAGATCAGTGCTTTTTACAGCCTAGTTTGCTGTAAACAAACAGACTAGAGTAAGTGGAGATGTCCTTGTCCAGCCTTCCATATGAAAACCTCCTGGGCTTGGGTCTTATGCCCCCTGTGATCTGTCATGGGCCACCAGCCACTCTTATCTTCCCAGGCCTTGACCAGTGGAAAAAGGAGTGAGTGAAAATGGCCATTAAGCACCTCCAGGCCTAAGTGGTGATGAATTTCCATTCACAGAGCTCTTCCCAGAACCTAATCCAGCCAAAATAGCCTTCTCAAAGCCATAAAAACAACAAATAAAACATTTCCAGACAGTAGGGGAAGCCTACTCCAATGTGAGATCGGAGACCTCCTTCCCTGTGGTTTACCTCTGACTGACTGAAATTGTCTCCCTGCACCGTCCTGGGTCACTGCACACCGGTTGGAGGCATTCCATCTATTTTAATAATGAAATACAAAATAGTCTCAGCATGAGGTAATGGTAACAAGTCATTGATGGTAAAATCATTCTTATAATTTTATTCTAACATGCTGTCATCAGTGATGGTATCAAATTTTAAAGAAGGGCAGAGTCTTCCCTGGGAAGACAGCTCATTATCTCTACTAATTGCCTCTGGGCCTTTGTTTAAGCCATTCCTTCAGGCTAGAAGGCCTTGCAGCCACCCCATTCCCATTGGATAAAGTCTTACTCATCCTTTAAGGCCCAACTCAAATGTCATTTTCCCCAATCAGCCTTTGCCGATCCTCTAGTTAGAATTAATTGCTTTCCCCTCAATGTCCCTGTGACATTTACTATATAATATCTCTATGTCATTAAATTTTAAATGTTATCATAAAGATATGTAAAAATTATTAACACACTGTCTTGGCCTGTAGACTGGCCTCTCTAAAGGGAAGCTATTATTAAGATTATGAAGTATACTTATGTCTTACCCATAGATCAAGCTTGGCATGTATCTAAATAGTTCACGAAAAAGACCATCTTTTAGATATTGTGAATCACAAAACCTAGCCACCCTGAGAAGAAAATTCAGATATGGGACATACCTCTTGTTCTTTATCTTCCGGGACAAAGACTTCCCTTTGTCCAGAAGACACCAAATCTCAGAATAAAATGGGACCTCCTTCTGCCACATAAGATAAATAAAATCCTCTCTCCTTATTCCATCTTTGCTCAAACTCACTTCTACCTGAGGCAACTGATTCCACTTTTTAGCACCTATAACAACCATCAGAAAAACTGTAGTTATTAGGTGCCGATGAGTTG
>NW_006408560.1:5129614-5142312 GCF_000296735.1 Chrysochloris asiatica
TCCAGTGACCGGTCCTGCCTAACAATATGTCTGAGGTATGAGAGCCCTCTGGCTGCACTTCTTCCAACATAGATCTGTTGGTTCTTTTGGCAGCCCATGGCACTTTCAACATTCTCCTCCAACACCATAACTCAAAAGCATCAATTCTTCTATGGTCTTCCTTATTCATTGTCCAGCTTTCACATTGTTGTCATTGTTGGTCCTCAAATGTGGCCATACTCTCCAGATGTGGCCCGATGAACACTGAGCCAGGCAGGGTTCTTGTTCACTCAAGCATATCATACCTCTGCTCCAAACTAAGTCTTCATCCATTGTGCTCAGGTTCTGCCAAACCTCTATGCAGACAGTTGTCATTTTAGGATTAAGTGTAAGACTTCACATTTATCTCTATTAAATCCCATCTGGTTATATCAACCTGCTGAGATCTTTTAATCCTGATCTTATCATTCAGTGTAGTCACTAACGCTCTCAGCAAATTTGATCAGTATATTCTGTAAGCCCATCCAAGTCATTAATAAAAATGGTGGCTGAGGCCCTGCAGCAAATGATCAGAGACATCCCTTAAAGCTGACACAGATTCACTAATCATCAGTCTTTGTATGTGACTGTTCACCCAATTACAAACCCTCTTAACTGTAGCGGCCTCATAGGTCTACATCCTGCTGAAACCCACCAGCCTGGTAACCCCATCAACAAAGGAAATGAGCTTAACTGGCATAACTGGTTCTGAGTGAGTTCCTGTTGTTTTACTAAGATTAGTTTGGCAGGGTGGATCCTGAACCCATGCTGATTCTCCTGATGGTGTCTGTACATAAACTTGGAGCTACAATAACGTGATAAATCACCTGTAATCATCCCCAGAACTCTACAAGGCCAGGAATCCCAATTACCTACCCTATTACTAAACAAAATAGACGTACATGCCAAAGAGCAGCCTAAAGCAAAACTGCAAAGTGTAGCTTAGGTTCTCTCCCTGAGCCCTCGCCTACTTCAGGACGTCCTCTTTTCCCTATCCTATATGGCTTCATGAGGCCCTCTGACTTCCCAAGACTCCCATTTGGGTACTTTATCTCATTTCTGCCCTTCCTGAAAAGTCCCAAACCCCAAAATGAACCCTTCCTGAATCCCTCCCTCCTCATCCTATTGTCTTACTGTAATAATCTCAAGTAGCTGTAAGGGGGGGAAAGCAACCAGATTAAAAGAATTCACATCAAGTAGGAATGGTTTATTGCCCTGTAAGGATGCTGAGATTTTTAAACAGGACCATTGTTGTTAAGTGTCATGAAGTCGTTCCTATTCATGGAGACCCTGTATACGGTTTCTGAGGAACAGCAGGTAGGTTTGATCAGCTGACTTTGCAGTCAAACTGACCTTGCAGTCCAGTGTCACAGTAGGACTTCAAACAGGAGCAAAGTTAACTCTAAATAATCTGTACCTTGTGGAATTAAAAGTAATGTGTCATTTTGTCATAATGTGGTAACTTACATGTTGCTGTGATGCTGGAAATTATATCTCACTGGTATTTCAAATACCAGTCAGGCCACCCATGGTGGACAGGTTTAAACCAAGCTTCCAGACTAAGACAGACTAGGAAGAAAAGCCTGGCAATCTACTTTCAAAAAGTTAGCCGGTGACACCTTATGAATCACAGTAGCACATTATCTGGTTTGTCTGCTTTGGACATGTATTAAACAAACAACAAAAATTGCACTTTTTGTTATGAGTTGGAATCAACTCATAACAACTCTATAGGACAGAGTAGAACTGCTTTATAGGGTTTCTGCAACTGTAATTCTTTACAGGAACAGACAGCCTCATCTTTCTCCCACCGAGCGTCTGGTGGGTTTGAATTGCTGAACTATAGTTAGCAGTGCAACACCTAACCCACAGTACCATGAGGACTCCTTTTTGGACATGTATCAGAAGGGACCAATCACTGGAAGAAGACATCATGTTTGGTGCAGTAAGGGGCCGGTGAGGATGAGTTGACATAATAGTCTCACAATGGACTTGGACAGACTAGCAATCATGAGCCCAGTGCCCAACCAGGCAATGTCCCAGTCTGTTGTATGTAAGGTCACCGTGAGTCAGAGTCAACTTGACAGAACTTTCTGTCTCTTTCACTCACCATTTTGTGAGATTTATCCATATTGTTGTGTGGCTGTAGATGACAAACTTGTGAAGCATTGCTATTTTAGTAACAGGTCCTGAGAGTTACTGACATTATACAGTGAGGCAGGCTCAGAAAGCACAACTTCTAGACACTTGTCACGTGCACAAGAAACTTAGGCTCAGCCATGATAGTTTTAGTCCATTTGAGGAATATGGTGGTGGAATGCCATGGAATCAACTCCGACTCATAGCGACCCTATATAGGGTTTCCGAGGCAGAAAGCCTCGTGTTTCTCCCACCTAACAGATGGTAGTTTCAAATTGCTGGCCTTGAAGTTAGCAGCCCGACTAGTAACCACTACACTACCAGAGCTCCTTAGTATGTGCTAAAAACAAGTTAGTCTGAACAATAATAGTAGTGATCAGGATATAAAGAATACCTGAGACTCACAAATGTGTTTCCTGTGAACTTAAAATACTCCAAAAAGTGTCCTCTTCCTGAAAATGCTGGCACCAGAAACAGAACTCAATTTCACAAGTAGCTATAAACTGACTCATAGAAACCTCGTAGAACAGAGTCCCATAGCATTTCCAGGGCTGTAAATCTTTGTGGGAGCAGACTGCCTTATCTTTTTTCCCACAGAGCAGCTGATGGGTTTGAACCACCCTTTGGGTTAGCAGTCTAGTGCTTCAACCACTGAACCACCAGAGCTCTTTCAGGAGCTAAAGGCCTTTACTTATTTGTTTGTTTGTTTGTTTGCTTTACTTGGAGTCTGGAGGATGCTGGACTTATGACAGATAGGGACAGGCTGTGCATCTGGACATACCCAAGTGAGCCACTCCATGCCTTTACAGCAGTCTCCAAACACATGGGTGATTTGGGGTGAACTGGGGCTTGGGGAATCATGGTTACATGAAAAAGTGTACTGGTACAGCTAGAGATGACAACACAGGTTTACAAAAAGACTGCTGATGGGAACAAGGAGATGTATTAATGGAAGGGTGAGCTGGCAGGACAAGTAATGCTGATGATCAAACTTTAAACATTTATGCTTTCCCAAAAATGTGCTCCAGAAAAGCAATCTCCTTATAGAAACAGGTTGGTGATTAAATGACATCTTCCTGGGGGTCGGGGGACAGGTCATATGTTAGTAGGTAGAGGAATCTGGAGCTGGGAAGCAAGAGGGAGGGAAGGAATGGCTTTCAGGGCTTTGCTGGGGAGGTAGAATTCCTGGCTCTCAGCTGTTTGTTCTGCAAATGGAAGAAGAAAGTCTTTTGCATTCAGTTTATCAAAGTGATAAAGCCATCACTTTGAAAGACTGTTCTTGACCAAGAAGCACATAGCAATAGGACAAACAGAAGTTGCTGCCTCTCTAAGAACTGGGTGTTACTGAGGAAGGCAATGAAGAGATGCCACAGGGAAGTCAGGAGTCTAACACTATTGGACAGGGAGAAGCAGTGAGAGAGTCATGACTTGATCCAGAGGGTCAACCTTGAACAACCCACGGGTGTCTGACTCTCTGTTTCACATCCTCAACCCATAGAGGGAGGCTCTAGTGTGCTGCGAAATAAAGTCCTGACTTTACACTTTACTGCAGCTGTCACTCACATTTGGCTTGTCACTCTGAGCCTATTGAAGCCCTTTTGAAAAAGGAACTTGATGTTAAAAGTTGCGTACGCTTCCAGTCAGGTCAAGAGTCTCAACAATTATATGCACCTGGAAGTTTTACATCCTGTTCTAGAAGTTGCAGGATATATGAAAAAGAGACAAAATAATGTCTCTGTCTGCCCCTCTACAAGAGGGAATGAGAGAGGCTGTGTTGAGGGCCACAGGAGGGTAGGTTCTAAATAAGATATTGGGGACTAAGAAGGAAGAGACCTCATCCCATTAGAAGAATCAAGGAAGCTACCAAAATGTGGGGAAATATATGTAAGAAATGTGTTGCTTTAAAGTGCTATCAACTCTGTCCTGATTCACAGTGACCCTGTATAAGGTTTCTGAGGAGCAGCTGGGGAGTTTGAACCACTGACCTTGCAGTTCACACCAACCTTGCGGTCCAGTGCTTATCCTACAGCATCACAGTGGAAGAAGGCATTTCAGTCAGAATGAAATACCTTAAACCAAGACCCACCAGGGGGAAAGCACTGACCTGTTTGATTTACAAAGTCAAAGCTTAGGGAACTACAAGGAGATAAGACTCTAAGGAGGAGAAGTCATATTATAAAGGCATTTGAATGTCAGATTTGGACTTGGTACACAATGTTGAAATTAGGGACTGTTTCATTTATTTTTGACTCATAGCAACTATGTTTGACAGAATAGAACTGTTCATAGGGTTTTCTTGGCTTTAATCTTTGTGGGAGTGGATTCCCCAGGTCTTTCTCCCACAGAGCTGCTGAGTAACTTTGAACTTCCAACCTTTCAGTTAACAGCAGAGTGCTAAATTGTGCCACTAAGTTCCTTTTAGTATGCAGTAAGGAACTATCAAAGGTTTTTCTGCATATAGGATAATCGAGTTGATTTTGAGTTTTATTCCACATTTTTCTCCCACTCTATTCAGGCCCTTCTAATACTGATGTTCCTCTGAACACCAATAGTTTTACCTTGTATGGCGGCTCACAAGCTTTGAAGACCCCAATCACTACTCACCAAAGTAGGATGTATTGTTTCTGTGGACTGTGTTATGCCACTTGACCTTGGTGTCCCCCAAGACTATGATCATGAACCCCCAAGCCCAGTGGCTCATTTCCTTAAGGTGTTTGGTCATGTCTAAGAAGTTCTTTTAAGTTTGATCCCTGTATGCTTCATGAACACCATTACTCATTCACCCATCTGTCAGTTTGTCCTATTGTGGTGACTTGTGTGTTGCTGTGATGCTCGAATCCATGCCACTGGAATTTCAGCAGAACTTCCAGACTAAGACAGACTAGGAAGAAGGAGAGGCAGACAGACTACTTCTGACTGGTTAGTAACTAAACACTTTATGAATAGCAGTGGGACAGTGTCAACTATAATAACTGAAGAGGAGCCCCTTGGGTTGGAAGGCACTCAAAATACAGCTTGGGAAGAGCTGCCTCCACAAAGTAGAGTTGATCATGATGACATGAATGGAGTAAAGCCTTTGAGACCTTCATTTGCTGATGGTGTACACCTGAAAAGGAGGAGAAACAACTGCAAACAAACATCCATTAATAATCAGAACAAGAATTATGAAGTATGAATCTAGAAAAACTGAAAGTTATCAAAAATGAGTGGAATGCATAAAGATCAATTTACACTAAGCATTAATGAGAGAAAATGTACTGATATTGGCCATTTTGTATCTGACGATCATATAGTTCACTATGCTGGGAACAACAAAAATACGGTGTTACAATCATTGTCAAAAAGAACATCTCAAGCTTTATCATGAAATACAATGTTGTCTGTGATAGGATATCCATACACCCACAAAGAAGATCATTTAATACCACTAAAGCCAGTAATGATGAAATTAAAGAATTCTAACAACTTCTTTAGTTTGAGATTGATCAAACATGTAACAAGATGTACTGATAATTACTGGTGATTGGAATGGGAAGGTTGGAAACAACGAGGAAGAATCTGTAGTTGGAAAATACAGCCTTGGTGACAGAAATAACGTCATGCAGAAAAGACTGGAGTCAAAGACTTTATTGAAGCAGCAGCAATAAAATAAAATAAAATAATCAGGCAACATATTGCATTAGGCAAATCTGCTGCACACAACCTCTTTAAGGTGTTCAAGAGCAAAGATGTCAGTTTGAGGACTAAAGTGCACCTGACCCAAGTTATGGTAATTTCAATAGCCTCACATGCATGTGAAAGTTGGACAGTAAATAAAGAAGAGCATAGAAGAATTGATGCATTTGAGTTATAGTGTTGAAGAAGAATATATTTTTTTTTAATACCATGGACCACCAAGAGAACAAACCAGCCTATGTTGGAAGAAGCACAACCAGAATGTTCATGAATTTCATGAGTCAGTAATTTTCTTAAACTTAGGAATTGATACCAAATTGCCAGTTTTTGTGGCAGACATTTTTTTCTTTTCCCCAAAAGGTTACAGTCTACCATTCATATAAGGTCCCTGGGTGATACAAAAGATTTGCACTTGGCTGCTAACCAAAAGATTGGTGGTTCAAACCCACCCACTGGTATCAGAAGAAAAGAGCTCAATTCTTCTTTATAACACATTTGGTAGCTGTGAGTAAGAATCAACTCAACAGCAACAGATTTGTTTTTGTTTTGTTTTGTTTGGATGTTTCATATATTCATGTATTCAACAAATATTCATTGATGTTTACTGTGTTCTAGACACATCAGTAAACATAGTTAAGTCTCTGTATCATTATCACTTACCATGTTTTAACACAAAAAGTATTTTATAAAGGATACGTTATAAAAACATGGAAAATAGTAATAACATGCACAGACAATAATTGCAAACATAGAAATGTTAATAATATCAAACATAAGAAAAAAGATTGGAAATAATACCAAGTAAGTGGTCAAGTAAGGTCTGTGGTTCGAAACTACCAGGCGCTCCGTGGGAGAAAGATGAGGCTTTCTACTCCCGTAAAGATTTACACCCTCGGAAACCCCGTACAGGGTCGCTATGGGTCGGAACCGACTCGATGGCACTTAACAACAACAACAACAAAGTGGTCAAGTTAGTAGAGACCAAAATACCAAACATAGGAAAAAATACCAAATACAAGAAAGAGGGATGTTTTAAAAGACAGAAGAGAAGGACATTTAAAACTGTCTACCAACAAGACACAAGGAACCCTCAGAGCATAGTAGATTACTAACTGGGTTACTAACTGCAAGGTTAACAGTTGAAATCTACCAGTGCCCCTGTCAGAGAAACTTGAGGCTTTCTGCTTCTATATACATTTACCGCCTCGGATACCCTATTTGTTGTTAAGTGCCATTGAGTCGGTTCCGACCCATAGCTACCCTGAACAGGGTTTCCGAGACTGTAAATCTTTACGGGAGCAGAAAGCCTCATCTTTCTCCCGTGGAGCAGCTGGTAGTTTCGAACTGCTGACCTTGCGGTTCGCAGCCCGATTCATAACCGTATATAGGGTCCTTAATAGTAGGGACCACCACCACCACCATGATACAGAAAACATGCAAGATAAAATATATGATTGTTTTCCAGTTTGCAGATTTATTTTCAACAGTGCAATGAGTAGTGGAGTTTGATAATCCAACTTGTTTTAGTAGCACACTTCAAGTCAATCCTTATAGAAAATGTTGTTTCTAAGCACTGGTATTTCAAACCTACCAGTTGCTTCTTGGAAACCCTGTATAGGGTCACTATGAGTCAGAACTGACTCCACAGCACTAACACAACAACAACATATCTATAAGATTTTTTGGAAAAGGAAATAATCTTCTAACACTTTGTCTCCCAATTTTGGGTAAAATAAGTAACACCCATGTCCTAACCCCACCATTCTCCCAATTATCTCCCAGAGAGACTGGGAAGAAAGTATAGTGAGGGGCAGGCCAGGTAGCCAGTTAGTTGGACCTATGGTCCCCCATTTAGTAAGAGAATTTTTTCTGAAAGGAGTGCTGCAGATGGATGGGGAAAATGCCTATAAAGACCAGTACCACCTAAGACTATGCCAGGGGCCTCTATCCCAAAAGTTCAGTTCTTCAGAGCCATCCCAATGCTACACTTCTTTCTTCTGGGCCCTCTAAGGCAGCTTGTCTTTCCTCAGCAGTCCCCTACTAAAATGCAAATATGTCTGTGGGTGTTAAGCCTATCAGCTAACACTTTCCTTATCACTCCCAGCACCTTTGTTATCAGCAAACACCTTGGCTTAAATTATTTGACAACTTTCAGAGTGTGGTGTGGGAAAGAGACCCGCTTTGTCCCTGGCCAGGAAAGGTGAGGGGTGGAGATAGGGGGTTTAGGGAATGCAAAGTGGGAGGAGAGAACTGGTAGAGAAACCCCAAAATAAATCTCCACTCACTTGGTCATTTGCCCTGCACTCAAGGGAGGGGAGTGGGAAGGATGTGTGTGTGTGTGTGTGTGTGTGTGTGTGTGTGTGTGTGTGTGTGTGTGTAAAATCTATGATGTAAGGTCTCCTGGAAAGCAGTTCCAAGACCTGAGAAGAGGATTACAGGGAAGTTCGCCTAACCTGAATGGAGTGTAGGCTCTTAAGTGATGGATCAACTGGTTCTTAATGGACCTCCCCCGCATTTTTTTGTTTTGTTTTGTTTTAATAGTCAGCTGCTATCCAACCTCTTTTTATTTCCCTTCAAAAAGGCCATAAAAGAGTTTACTCTTATCCAATCCAAATCAGACCACTTTAAAGACCATGACAAGCTTGTTGACTGGTATGAAATACTATAGGTAACTAGACACAGTGAGCTACGGTGAATAGCCTTTTGTCAGATGCTGACCACTGGCAACAATTCCTGCTCCTAACCCATGTCTCACAGTTATAAGCTCAGCACATACTCTACCCACTCTCGCAGTAAGAAAATCAACAGCATCTACAAGTGCATACTCCACTTAGCTCTCAGCATCATTCACGCAATTGTTTTCTCCTAAACCCTTAGGTGTTTTCCCCATTACTATAATGTGTTAGTACAGTTCCAGAGACAAAGGAAAACATAGTGGCTTATGAGAAATGATAGCAGATGCTTCAGAAAATTGGTCACAACAATGTGTAGTGAAGACTATATACACAATGTCATCCCAATACTGTAAAATATATTGCTCCATAAAAAAGGAAGGCAAAAAGAAAACATTAACAGTGCTTCACTGAGATTGAATGTTATTTATATTGACTTTCCTTAAATCCATTCACTTCTTCCTTGTTCCCTTGCCATCACCTAATCAAACCAATGTCGTCTCTCACCTGGACATCTTCAGTAGCTTGGTCTCCAGATAGCTGGTCTTGCCAATTCACTTACCACATAGTATCAGCCTCCTTCAATGGGAATGATTGCCCAACTTCAAGAATGTAATCAGTATCCCTGAATTCTACATGTAACGATTGTTAAATTGTTGTCTGTTCTGCTCATGTATTCTCAACAACAACAAAAATAAAATATTTTTTAAGAATGATTATGATCATTCTTATAAAGATATGTTCTCTATTAGTAAAATGAATGAACTAGAGCTACGTGGGTGACTCTCACAAATGCCTGTTGAGTGCTGAATGAAATAAGTCAGGCACAAAAGAAGAAATACTTCATTATTCCTTTTATATAATGTTCAAACACAGACCAAACCAATATGGTGTTGAAAGTCAGTATGGTAGTTACTTTTGGAGTGGAATTGGGCTGCGGGGGGTATCATGATTGGGAGGGTTTAAGTGGAATTTTTAAGTAGTCCTGGTGTGGTGCTGTGCATTAATGCACCAGACTTCAAAGTCATTTGAATTGCAAGATTGGTGGTTCAAGCTCACCAGCTGCTCCTTGGAAATCCTATACAGGGTCGCTCTGAGTCAGAACCAACTCGACAGCAATTAACAGCAACAACATTGCTATGTAAGAAGGGAGCCCTAGTAGTTTAGTGGATTATTAGCTGGGCTGCTAACCACAGTCATAGTTCAAATCTACCAATAGCTCCATGGGAGAAAGATGAGACATTCTGCTCCATAAAGATTTACAGCCTTGGAAACCCTATACAGGGTCACTACAAGTAAGAACTAAACTGGTAGCCCCCCACCATTGCTGTGTAGCAAACTTGAAACAATATCCATTTATTATCTTGCAGTTTCTGTGTGTCAGGAGTCTATGCACAGCTCAGTCCTCTGCTGGGTCCTCTGCTCAGGGTCTGACAATGCTGCAACCAAGGTGTGAAGCTGTACTTCTTTCTGAAGAGCTGTGGTCTCTTCCAAGCTAATATGGTTATTAGAAGAGTTCAGTTCCTTGTGGTTGTAGGACTGAAGTTCCTTCTTTTTTGCTGAGAGCAGCCCCTAGACACCACCACAGCTCCCCCTACCATCTGATCCTCTCACAACATAGTCATTTATTTTTTTCAAAATCAGCAGGAAACTCTCTCTGGTCTGTCAGAAAAAGGAGGTACAAATATGGAAATTTAGAACAAATTTGGTAGTGTTAGAATGGATTTGGAGATCCAAGTTTGCAATATACATAGCTAGATGTAGAAATAAAGATGTAAGTGTGTGTTGTTGTTGTTAAGTGTCGTTGAGTTGGTTCCAACCCATAGCGACCCTGTATAGGGTTTCCGAGGAGCTGATCTTGCAGTTCAAATGGATTTGCAGTCTGGCACATTAACCCACAGTGCCACACCAGAACTCCAAGTGTGTGTGTAAATATACATATGTATTCCTTAACATTCTCTACTGGCAGGTCCTGTGAGCAACAACATACCTATTGCCCAAATCTTGGCTTCTAAGTATCATTCTCCATTAAAAGAAATCAGAGGTCCCTTGGATAAATGTCTGATTTCAATATTGGGGCAGAACTTCACTGACAGATGAGCCTGTAACTTTTTTTTTTTTTATTGCCAGAAGTCAAGAAAGTGTTTACTCAGACTAATAGAGCACTACCGAACTCTATATACTATAGACAAAAGCTATATGACTATACTCAAAAGCTAGCTTGAAGAGACTTCCAATGACCAAAATAGAGACAATGTGAGTATCCAATGAATGACAGTAACAGATTACAATTCATTGAATAAAATAGGAAGCAATGAATCCATGCCAATATAAAACAATAAATGAATAAACTAGAAAATTTGTTGAGCAATAGGATAGTTGCCTAGTTTCAAAGTTTGTCCACACAAAATAATTATTCATTACAAAGAGAAAAAGCACTGAGAAGTGCTTTTTGACACTGAGAAGACTGGCAAACATCATCACAAACAAGTTGCCATCATCAATAATGGGGAAAATTGAAAAGTGGTACCACTTCAAATAGCTCATTGAGGAGCAGCAGCTCTTCTGTGTTTTTCCTGCCAAACATATGTAACATGAATGTAATCTGAGGAAACATGAGACAAGCATAAACTGAGAGACACGCTACAAAATAACTGGTCTACAACCTACAAAAATGTCAAGGTCATAAAATTCAAGGAAAGACTAAGGAACCATTTCAGATTGAAGTTGACCAAAGAGACTTAATGTGCTGGACTACAAAGTCGATTTGAACCGCAGGGTCGGTGACTCAAGCTTACCCGCTGTTCCTTGGAAACCCTTTGCAGGATTGCTATGCGTCAGAACTGACTTGACAGAACTTAACAAAAACACATGCTTTTGAAGTGGATGCTTTTGCTATAAAGAATACTATTGCAACAATTGGCAAATCTTCCAATGCAGTCTGATGACAATAATATTCAGTTTTCTGCTTTGGGATGATAGGAAACCAGGTTAGCAACCTACTGTAAAATGACTAAAGAAATAGCTATTACTACCAGATTTGTAGCTTTTCTGCAATGTTTTGGGATTCCTTCAAAACATATTTAATAATAAAGCATACTACAAAACTAAATGAAAAATTAGGTAATGGGGGAGAACAAACAAGATGGTGGATTGGGAGGAAGTGCAGTGAGGAGCTCCATCAGCAACAACACAGAATACCAGACCAAGCAGGCTCAGGGGATGGTGCCAGAACTCTGAACCACATATAAAAGAATATTTAGAAAGACGGCTTATAGCTAGGGGAATTTGTAGCAGAAGAAAGAAATCCAGTGCTTTCTAATTCAAGATGCTCAACTGCTCCCAGAGCCGCCATCTTGGGCAAGACCAAGTAAGGGAGGGATCAGAGCACCCATGCCTGACAGAACCGCAGAGATAAAGGTATGGGCATTCTTTTTTTTTCTTTTTTCTGTATCTGTGCATTGGTCTATTGCTGTCTGCACACCTCCATTCTGGTGACTTGAAGGGAAGCCTGAGCAAGTGGACATCCTACCCCCACCCCCAGAGGGTTCTACAACGCATGCACACAAACCTCCTCAAAATTTAAAGAGACAGTTTCCACTTAAAACTAAATGGCAGTGCAAAACAGCCACAGCTGGCCCTGAACTGTTTATCACTAGGAAAAAAGGCATGAATGGGGGTTGTGGAGCAAGACAGGCAGACTAAAAAGGAAATAGGCTGAAAATTAAATCCTGAGTTATGTCATAATGACCAATTTCTCAAGAAGGAGAGTGAAAAGGGAAGTCCATCTCCTGACCACATCTACCTGGAGGTGATCAGAAACCATAAAAAATACTAAAATACACACTCATCTAAGTATTAAGGCCACAACTAACTCCTGAAATATGCTCAAAAAACAGAAACAGATGACCATATCAGTACATGTCCAGAAATCAGATAAAGTGACTAAGGCAAATGAGCTGGAGGTAGACCTACACTCCATACTGGAAGATGGGCAGGCTTTGGAAATGCCTGAGAAGGAACTCAGAAAAATGATTATTATAAAATGTATCAAAACACTATACAATGGAGTTGAGAAAAATAAGGAAGAAGTCAGGAAAATGCTACAGGAACAATCAAATAAGACAGATAGATATAGCATTGGAAACAATTCAAAACCTACAGAAAGAGGTCCAAATGATTAATAATAGAATA
>NW_006408560.1:5142725-5144008 GCF_000296735.1 Chrysochloris asiatica
TATATAAAACCCTGAAAGAAAAAAACTGCCACCCAAGAATCCTCTACCCAGCAAAGCTGTCAATCAAATATGATGGTGTAATCAAAACATTCCAGAATAAACAGAAGCTAAGGGATTTTGCCAAAGTCAACCCTGCGATGAAAAACATCCTAAAGGAAGTTCTGTGGACTGAGAAACAACAAGAACAGACAGCAAACAGAGATAGATGTACATGGCAGCATCACCCTGAACTCAATCGACAAATGGAACTGTCAAGAACAAAACAAAATGATAAGAACAGAGGATCTGGGAGATCAGTCTATGATCAAAACAATTACAATGTGAAAGATGGTAAACACAGAGGAACAGAGATCCAGGTGGTGATAAAGTCAGGTAGATTACAGGATAAAATAGACTGTCTTAAATGGAAGGAAAAGTCAATGGAATATAAGGTAACCACAACAGTGGGGTTGGGGTTGGGGTTTAGTTCGGGTGTTGGGGAGGACAATACAAAAAGGGGGAGGAAGTGGAAGAACAAGATAGATAGGGGAACACTGAGATAGGTTTGCATGGCCTAGTGGGACAGAGGTAAATAGTGATGCAGCTCAACCTTGGAACAACACGGCTCTGGGATACAGGGATCTAGGCATAGTTTGAAAAGGGGAAAGAATACTATGAATATTGGTTTCTCTTGCCTACTATTGTAAAATAGACACTTGAGTAGGATAGAAAGGAATGTTGGGAAACATGATTACAGAAAACTTGTAAGCCCATCTTCAGCCTATAACTGACTGGAATACCTAAATGGGGTTCTAGAACTTGCCCAGTGAAATAGGCCTCTTGCAGAGCATTTGCAGAGTATAGAACCTTAGGTGGAATCCTGAATCCCATCCAGAATCTTCTGAGGTGGGACATTCCCACTAGCAAGAACAAGCAGACCAGCCTGGAACAGCTAGAGTGGCAGAAGATTCATCTTCAAAGAAAGACCATCAGGAAAAACCCAAAACAAAAATGACAGCATGACTGGCTACCACAAGAATAAGCAAGCTGTTTACGAGGAAGCCATCAAGGCAAGCAATCAAGATCCTTCAGGACAAACTTCCCTCTAAGACTGAACCTCAAAGGGAACACATGAGCAGGCATGTAAGCTTGCTGGCGACCACATTTGGTCTACTGGTGTGTGGAAGAGGGGGAAAGGCAGCGACCACAGTCCATTGACTCCTGTTGACCTGGAGATGAGAGAGAGAAGAGGAAGGGCTGGTTGGTCCAAAGTATGGTGAGACCTTGGGGCACCTGAGCCCGTG
>NW_006408560.1:5144642-5146964 GCF_000296735.1 Chrysochloris asiatica
TCACAATTGTAAAGGTAGAAGTTTTGTAAGAAAAACGGGAGTGGTTAATCTTACAGTCCAGAAACAAAGGACCCTAGGACCATCAAGGGAGAAGAGCACAGGCAGAATACAGGACCTTATCCAAAGAAGCATCAACGCCAGAGATGGAGGCAGAGATAGGTCATGGAGAGGGGGAGGGGCTGAGGACTCTAGATTCATAGGAAGAGAGGGACTAAGAGCTGGTGGCCAGGAGGCAGACTTGCAGATGTGCCCTTTGGAGGTGTAAATTATAATATATGCCTGAGTGTTTTTTTGTTTTGTTTTGATTTTTAAAAAGAGCTAAAGTGAATAGTGAGAAATACTGTTAACTGATGGTACATGGAGGGGATTATAATCATTATAATGAAACAAGGTGTGTGATTTGTTTAATGTAAAACTGATGATCTGCCCTATAAACTATCACTCAATCCGCAATAAAAACCTTAAAAAAGGGGGGAGTAGAATAGAGGTAAATACTGTTGACTGATGGTACATGGAGGGGATTGTAATCATTGCAATGAAGCAAATTATGATTTATGGAATGTAAAACTGATAATCTATTCTGTAAACTTTAACACAATTCACAATAAAAATTTCTTTTAAAAAAAACTCACATAGGAAAATGAAAAAGTAGGTAATGGTTTGACTATCACTGGGCAAGTTTTCACAAACTTTTGCAGGCCATTTTAGGGCTCTGGGGATGAAGAACAATAGTTTGTTGCTGGTCTCAGGTTGGGAAAAGAAGTTGAGATCATCAGCATAGGAGCAGATGCCTGAATATTACTCAAGGTTTTCTGTCTGTCCACATTTCTGCTTCATCTTCCCTGACAAATCATTCCAATTGTTCTCAAAATATTTGCCAAAGCAAAGCCCCATCTGTAACAAAGCCATCCAATCAAAACCTGCATCCAGCTTAAAATCACTCACATTCTTTAGATTACAGATCTGTCTGTCCCTGCTTCTTCCTAAACCAACCAGGCACCTGGGGCCTCTTCAGGAACAGATT
The DNA here is from genome assembly GCF_000296735.1 of Chrysochloris asiatica. NCBI lineage: Eukaryota > Metazoa > Chordata > Mammalia > Afrosoricida > Chrysochloridae > Chrysochloris > Chrysochloris asiatica. The sequence goes on from NW_006408560.1 coordinate 5,145,667, forward strand.
TAGTTGCTATTATATTTTAGAGACTGTTGCTGACTTTTGCATGTGACTTCCTCTCTTCTCTAAGCAAGTGGCTAAAATGGTTATAGAGAATTCAACTGGGAAGTAACCAGTTATGTTTGCAGCTCTTGCCATGAATAACTCAGTGGCATCATAGTCCCCTGAAAAGTACCATAAGGTTCTGGTGCCTGCTAGTCTTAAAAGAATTTAGCAGTCTCTGCAATGAACTGAATGTGTAGAAACACAAAATCTATTAATAGTTGCCTCTGAAGATGTCTGTGCAGCTATGAGTGAAATAATCTCTGTATTTTTATGGGTGATATGACAATAATACCACCTATCTATACCTATTGTCAGGGTATGTTTGAGAACAAACAGTGTATACTTAGAGTGTCTTGTATAGCCACATTGCTGTATTTACTCAGTGCTTGGTGGGAAAGGGCGATTTAAAATCCTAGCCCTGCTAAAATATAACCCATTTTCATTGAGTCAATTTCACTCATTTGTTAGCAGTAGAACAGCTCCACAGGGTTTTTTTGGCTATAATCTTTTTCTTTCTCTGGTAGCGTAGTGGTTACGAATCGGGCTGTGAACCTTAAGGCCGGCAGTTCGAAACTACCAGCTGCTCCGCGGGAGAAAGATGAGGCGTTCTGCTCCCGTAAAGATTTACAGCCTCGGAAACCCTGTACAGGGTCGCTATGGGTCGGAACCCACTCGATGGCACTTAACAACAACAACAACAACAACTTATAATGTAGTACCAAACCAGGAAAACCTTGTGGGATCACTAAGAGTTGGAATTGACTTGACTCGATTGGTTTTGTTTTGTTTTTATAATTGTTATATACAGTTGTGAAGTCCTGGTGTAGTGCAGGATAATCACTGGACAACTAATTGTAAGGTCAGTGGTTCAAACCCACCAGTTGATCTTTGGAAACCCTATACAAGGTCACTATAAGCTGAAACAATTCAATGGCAGTGAGTTTGGTGGGTTTATTATTAATAGTTGCATTGTTAATAATCATGCCACTTCAAACAACATATTGAATTGTGTAACTATATAAAATTATTATCATTGTAATAGCTGATTGAGTCCTGGTGTGGTACTGTAGGATAAAGCTCAGGGCCGCATGGTCAGTTTGAACCACAAGTCGATGCTTCAAACTCACTAGCCGCTCCTTGGAAACTCTATACAGGGTCTCTATAAGTCAGAACCGACTCAACAGCACTTAAAAACAACAACATTATTAACAGTATTGGAACACTGGTAGTGTAATGGGTTATTCATTGGGTTGCTAACC
>NW_006408560.1:5147394-5155591 GCF_000296735.1 Chrysochloris asiatica
ATGACAGTTGTTTTGGTGGGTTTATTATTGACAATTACATTATGCATAAGAGTTTGTGTCTAGTCATTTATTCATTCTTCAACACACATTTGCTGAGCACATACACTACGCTGATCTCCATATGTGAGCAGACTGTACAGTCTGTGCCCTTAGGGAGCACAGAGTCAAGTGGGAAGACAGACAACTAACCAGTCCTTATAAGTGTGAAGACTTATAAGTGACTTAAATTTCAATGGAGGTCATTATTATTAGACAACTCAATTTGCTCTAGACTACTAACCTAAAAGTGAGTGGTTGAAACTCACCCCTAGTAGCACTGCAGAAGGCTTGGCAGTATGTTTCCATAAAGATTAGAGATAGACAAGAAAACCCTGTGAAAGAGTCCAACTCTGTAACACATGGGGTCACCATGAGTAGGAATCTACTCAACAGTGACAGGTTTGGTTTGCTTAAAAAACTCTAGGGACTGCGAGTCAGAAGATTTGAGACCTGGATCTCCTGCCTACTGACTCCATGAGATTCGAGAAAAGTCGCTTGACTTCTGACTGCCTGGATTTCATCAGCATTCTCTGAAAATCAGCATAGCAACATCTGCACATGCTCTCTCATAAGGAGGCTGTAAAGTCCAGATGAGATCATCAATGTGAAATCACTTAGGAAATATATAGATGTGACTTTTGATTATTGCAGAAGTCTGTACAGGATTTGAAAGTGGTGATTTTAGTTGTCTTGATCTCTCTGGGTTCATTACAAGTCTGTCTCACAGCGCTGACAGAAGATGTCTGTGTCAGTCCCCAGTGGGTACTGGAGGGTACCAGACATTCCTGACCCATAACTACCTGCCTCTGCATGCTGGCCTCCACCATGCCCTGTCCAACATTTCCAACAGTACACTGGATGAAAACACAAGAAGAGGTCTCTCAAATGCACAACACAAATGAAACTGAGAATAGAAAATACCAAGAATGACCATTGGAATCCAAAATGATCTTCCCAGAATAACAAGATGAAATATAGTTAAGAAACATATAAAGCCCTGCATTTAAGATCAAAATACAACAACACAAGTGAAGCAACTTCCAGATACTGATTAACTCTTCTTCAGGCATTTCACATAGGAATAGTATTTCATTGTTCACAGGGCACGTGCATCTCATTTAGTCATTAAGCAGGTTGACTTTTGTAAGTCCAGTTTGTTAGATAAAATTTCACTCTGATTTATCCTTTTGCTTACAAATCTAGTATTTCCTGACTTCTTGTTGTTGTTGTTGTTAAAATGCCGTCAAGTTGGTTCCGACTCATAGAGACACTGTAGGGTTTCTGAGGAGTGGCTGGTGAAATTAAACTGCCAACATTGCCGTTCAAACCAACCTTGCAGTCTAGCTCATTAACCCACAGCATCATACCAGTACTACTGAGTTAGGTTTGAGCAAGTAATCTGAGAAACTGGGATATATGAAGAAGGACGAAGCATCCGGATTGAAGGAAGACTCATGAACAGCCTGCTTGCTGAAAGCTAAGAGGATCTGAAACACTTACTGGTGAAGATTAGACTTCAACAGAAAACAAAATTCTTCACAATTGGACCAATAAGCAGTATCACAACAAATGGAGAAAGATTGAAGTTGTCAAAGAGTTCATTTTACTTGCTGGAAATTTCCATCAATGCCCATGGAAGCAATAGTCAGGATATCAAACAACATATTGTATTGAGCAAATCTGCTCCAGAAGAGACCTCTTTAAAATGTTAAAGAGCAAAAATGTCACTTTGAAGACCAAGGTGCACTGGACCCAAGTCTTGGTCTTTTTAATCACCTCATGTGCGTATGAAACCTGGACAAGTAAGGATGAACAAAGAATTTGTACATTTGAATTCTGGTGTTGGAAAGAAATGTTAAATATACCATGGACTGCCAAATGAATGAAGAAATTTGTGTTGGAAAAAGTATAGCCAGAATGCTCCTTAGAAGGATGGTGAGACTTCATAACTCACGTACTTTGGACATGTTACCAGGAAGAACCAGTCCCTGGAGAAGGACATCATCCTTGGTAAAAGGGAAGGTCAGCAAAAAAATAGGAAGACACTCAACAAGATGGATTGACCGAGTGGCTGCAACAATGAACACGATTGTGAGGAAGGGACAGGACTAGGCAGTGTTTTGTTCCATTGTACATAGGGTTGCTATGCGTCAAGACGGCATTTAACAACAACAAGTTCTATTAAGTCTGGGCTCATGTATATCTGGACTCATGTTATTGTGTGATGTTGAGTTCAACTCATAACAACCCTATAAGACAGAGTAGTGCTTCCAACATCGAGTTTTCTAGACTGTAATCCTTTTCAGAGCAGATCGCCAGTTCTCTTCTCTCATGGAGCCACCTGTGAGTTCAAATCACCAACATTTCAGTTAGCAAGCAAGCACCTAACTACTGTGCCACCAGTGCTTCTTAAGTGCCATCGAGTCGATTCTGGCTCATAAGGACCCTGTATAGGATTTCTGAGGAGCAGTAGTGAGCTTGTACTGCTGACTTCGCAGTCCAACGTATTTACCCGTAGTGCCACACCAGGACTCCATTGCTAAGTATGTTATTTTGTTGTTGTTATGTGCCACTGAGTCAATTCTGAGCCATAGCGACCCTGTGTAGGGTTTTCAAAGAGCAACTGGTGAGCTTGAACCATCAACCTTGCAGTTCAAACCAACTTTGCAGTCCAGTGCACTAACCCACAGCGCCACACCAGGACTTCATTACTAAGTATAGCTGTATTCTAATCCTTGTTACACCTAAGAGAGTCAAAAGTGTATAGCTCAGCGTAGATAAGAGAGGCTTTAGGTGGGGCTAGGATCCTGCCTTTTCTTTATTCTTCACCTTCTCTAAGAAACTTTCCCAAGTTTCTCCCAGTTTTTAAACTAGTTTCAACTCAGTTGAAAGTAATATTTTCTTGGCTATAGTCCCACAACACCTTGCAGGTCTGTGTAGCACTGTTGGCCTTCATAAACTACAGCCAATTATCCTGTACCAATCAATTCACATTTCCCAAACTCAGATCCATGTCTTATACCTTTTTTAATCTATAATATGATAGCAGAGATTTTCAAATAGTTGTGGTGGTAGTGTGCCATGGCATCAGTTTTGACTCACAGCGAGCCTATATAGGGTTTCCAAGGCTGCAAATCTTTATAGGAGCAGAAAGCCTCATCTTTCTCCCATGGAACTGCTGGTAGTTTCAATCTGCTGATTGTTTCATATGTTTCATATAGTCCTACTTTCCCCATTCTCAATTTTTAAAAATCTTTACAATGGGCATAATAATGTCCATCTCATAGGGGATTTTCTGAGTATTAAATGCTGCCAAAATTCATAGGTTAAATAAATATTAATTCCCTTCCCCTTTAATTTCTAGCTCATTGCTTTACTGTAAGCATCAGGGAGTTTCTTTAAATGGAAATAAAAGAACAAGATACCCTCATTCTAGTCTTCCCAAGTTCCTGTCCAGAGATCAGATATCAGTGGCTTTTGGTCCCCATCAACCCATAGTCCCTGCAGACTTTTGCAGTCCCTGACTAATCCCCAAAGTCATAGCAAGGCAGCTGTTTTTTTCTGGTTTAAGTCAACCATGCAGGGCTATTTGAGAAGCCTACAGTTTCATTTCCCTCCCACGACCCTTAATGGCACAGAGACTGGGCTCTGAGGACTCACAATTATTTGCAATTCAACAAATGTTTAACTGCTTACTATATTCCGGGAATTGTGTGAAGGCCAAGGGGATTTAAAAGTTGAACAAAGCAAAATTTTATCCTCAAGGAACTCAGTCTACTGAGAGTTGGAGAATACTCCTTATACAAACTAGTATCTCATGAAATAAAATGTGATAGCAGCCAAAAAATAGTTACACCTCTGGGCTCCTCAGAACTCCAAAGTGGGAGATCAACTCTTGAGATGGGGTCAGAAAAGGTTCTGCAGCAATCGTAGCATTTGAGTTTTGCACACTTATAAAGGTTAGTAAATAACTATGGGTGTCGATAGAATCCCTGAGCGGTACAAATGGCTAATGTACTTGACTGCTAACCAAAAGATTGGAGGTTTGAGTCCACCCAAAGAAACTTTGAAAGAAAGACCTGGCATTCTATTTCTGAGAATTAAAAGTCCCGTGAACCACAGTTTTAGCCTCATACACAAGGGGTTACCATGAGTCCGAATCAACTCAATGGCAATTGGTAAAATAAGGTGAGAGAGTGAAAAGGGTATTTCAGGTAGAAGGGGTAGACAAAGTAAATCATCAAGGTGGAAAAGAATGGAAAGTATTTCGTTCACAATTAAGACCAAATTTTGGCCTGAGCACAGGACACAAATATTGTAGTAGCATCCAAGAAGTGTGATGTAGCAGGCAGCTTTAGAAGCATCTCTGACTCCATCCCAGGTGATTAGATTATAAAAGACCTACTTCTATGCTGTTTACACATTCCTTCCTCTTTTGCTCACTTTGATGAAGCCAGTTGCCACATTGAAGCCAGTTGTCCTATGGAGTGGCCCAGTTGACAAGACATTCATGGTGGCCTCTAGCTAATAGCCAGCAAGGATCAAAAGTCCTTAGTTCTACAGCCCACATGACACTAAATCTTACCATCAACCACTAGGAGAGCTAGCAAGCAGAGTCTGCTCCAGTCAAATCTTGAGATGACTGTGGACCTGCCTGACACCTTCACTGCAATCTTGTGAGACATCCCGAGCTAGAGAACCCTGTGAAGTCACATTGGAATGATTCCTGACCCACAGGCACCATTAAATAGTAAATGTGCATTATTTTCAGACGCTGAATGTTGGGGTCATTTGTTATATAGCAGTAGATAACTAATAGAAAGGACCAGAGCTAAATTTTGGAGAACATTCCATAGCAGATCTTAAATCCAGACAATTGTGAGATATAATAAGTTGTGATCAATGACATGATCAAAAACAGGGTTTTAAAAGACTAATCTGGCAGTGGGGCATGAGGAATTGGAACATGAGGAATGAGACTGCCTTCAAGTTAAATTGTGATGAGTACATGATTCCCTTATGAGAAGCCACAGTGGCAATGGAAAGGAGAGGGGAAACATGAAAGATACAAATTAAACTAATCTAATCTTTGCATGGAGTCCTGGTATGGTGTTGTAGGGTAAGCAGTGGACCACAAGGTCAGTTTGAACTGCAAGGTTCAAACCCACCAGCCGTTACTTGGCAACCATATACAGGGTCGCTATGAGTTGGAAACAACTCGACAGCACTTAACAATAATAATCTATATATATGGAATGTCAGAGTGAACCATATCTGGAAAATGAGTATGACAATAGCCTATCTTGTTGGATTTTTTGTGAGGATTAATTTATAGCCATATGACAAGTAGAAGGTAGTCAGCAAGATACGTATTTTAATTATGTTTTCTGGTGGTACCCGAAGCCTGTTGGTGAAGTGTCATGAATTCTTCGACAGATAACCTCTTTTTAGCAATTATGAGTATTTGGGTATATTAGGGGTCTGGAATGGGAGCCAAAGACTTTACCTTAGACCTTGAATAAGTCTTTGGTAAATTCAGGCAAGAAAAAAATGTATATACTTCTGTCAGGATTAAATGAATCAAGGACAGAGACTGGTTCTCCTAGCATCTCAACAAACACATGAAGAAATGCTCAAAATCATTAGCCATTGTTGCTGGGAAGTGTCGTTAAGTTGGTTCTGACTCATACTGACCTTGTATAGTGTCGAGGTCCTATGTCGGGTTCTAGCCTCAACAAGGAAGTGTGGGTGTCATGAAGAAGGGAGATCTGGCGGCGAAAGGGATAGAGACAGAGAGAGATGAAATATATACAAAAAAGACAGACACACCGATATGATGCAAGCTGGCAGGTAGACAGAGCTACAAACATATTGCCGAGCATTGCCCAGCATTGCACAGCATTGCATGCAGAACTCACTCTACCTCAGCCTTTTATTCTCTTTTTTAGGGAGGGATTTATTACAAAGGAAGTATGTAATTCACAAAGGGAGGTTGTCACAAAGGGAGGATGTGATTAAGACAGGATACAGAACTGAAATGTGATTAATCATTCAAAACAGGACATAATGATTCACAGGAGTAATTTTTAAATATTTTCATAGTTTTTTCTTAACAATCTAACATTTTTATTTTTACAGAAAAAAGGTTCAATCAAGCTGTTATATATTAATTTTTAGGCTTAAATGATCTAGAGTAGCGACGTGTGGTTTCTTAAGGATACATAACATAAAGCAAGGTTCCTGAAAGGAGCCAAGCTGTCTCTGTACACTTTGCAAACTTTTGTTTGTGAGCAAGATCTCAGGCACTGGGCTTCATTTATCTATACATAAAATGCTACATTGTTCTTAATTATCACATTCCTATATACTTTCAGGAGGAAGAAGAGCATCTGGGTTAAACTAATTCAATGAGGCTGCCACTAATCAACCCAGGGTCTGCGTATGCTGTCCCCAGCAGTATAGGGTTTCTGAGAAGCAGATGGTACATACCCATGTAAATTACTAACTAGAGGGTAGTTGTTGTTAAGTGCTACCCTCTAGTTGGTTCCAACTCATAGTGACTCTGTATAGGGTTTCTGAGTAGTGGTTTGTGAGTTTGAACCACTGACCTTTCAATACCCACCTTGTGGTCCAGTGCTTATCCTATAGTGCCACACCAGGGTGGACACATATTATCTTGGGTGAAGGGGAAGGCAATATACAATAAGGCAGAAGTCAACAAAAAAATTTGTGAAGATTGCAATCAATGACCTAAAATCAAATGCATATGTGTTATTGAATGAAGAAATGATTGGCTCTGTAAACATCCACCCAATTCACAATAAATTTTTTTTTATAAGTTGTGGGGGTGTGCGTATGCCTGTGTGCACATAACATAAAGAGTTGAGAAATAAGTGCCATAGGAGGAAAATAAATTCATTTTTATATAGTATACAATCTACATTTTTCCAGGATGTAATAAATCTACTATTTCTAAAAACAAAACAAAAGCAAGTTCATTCCAGAAATGAACTTGAAAAGGCCCCTGGAGGCTCCTAGTAGACGCCATCTCTCTGGGAGGGAGATGGTTTTTTTCTCCTGATTTCATGAGCCTGGAAAATCTGTCCTGCTAACTCTTCACCTCAAATCCTGTCATATCCACACCTTCCTTTGCTTTCTGCTGCTGTCCCTGAATCTAGGTGTCCATGGCACTTGGATTATTGTGAGATCTCCTACCTGCTCTCCTTGTAATTTATCTTACACAGTGACCCAAATTAATTGTCCCAAAGCACCTCTTAGCTCATGACAAGCCCAACTATAAGATTTCACTGCTACCAAGTCAAGTCCAAAGTCTTGAGCATAGCTCCTGAAGGAGTCCTCCATGCTATTCCTCTCTCTACAGCCTGGGGACTCTTTCCAAAAGTGGTGCCTTGGTCATGCCTAGTGCATTGGCATTGCTATGTCCTTTGCAATGTTGTTTTATTTCCCAATTTCCATTTATCCAAGTGTGGGCAACCTCCCAATCATGACTTGTTTTCTCTATCTCTGTGAAACCTCAGCAATCTGTGACCACTCCTTCCTCCATACTTCCATAGTAATTTTGTTCTCCACCACTTGTCTAACCTTTACTACCCATTATTGATGATACCAAGGAGTTCCTGGTGGTGCAAACAATTAACCTACTGGGCTGCTAACTGAAAGATTGGAGAGGTGTAAGTCCACCCAGAGGTACCACTCCCGAGCACCACTGTGTGGACAGATGGACAGATAAGTAGATATGGTGATCTACTTCTGAAAAACCATCCATTGAAATCCCTAAGGAGCGTTGGGGGTTCAGGACCACAATCTCAGGGGACACCATGGTCAATTGGCATAACATAATCCACAAACAATATCATGGCACCTCAGTGTAAAGAAAATGAAAATCCTCACAAGTGTACAATAAATAGCATTATGGAAAATGGAGAAAAAATTGGAGTGAAAGTCTGAGTTTTGCTTGGATCCACAATCAATACTCATGGAAACAGCAGTGAAGAAATACAATGGCATCGAAAGTGATTCCCTCTTCCAAGGGGCTAACTAGTGCTCATCTCATGAAAGAAGCAACTTGGAATAAAGGGGGCATACTCAAGGCTTTCTGGAGAGAAGAGGATATTTTTTCTTTTGCTTTCCTTTGGCT
>NW_006408560.1:5155709-5164561 GCF_000296735.1 Chrysochloris asiatica
GATAGATAGATAGATAGATAGATAGATAGATAGATAGATAGATAGATAGATAGAGATAGAGAGACAAATAGATAACATTTTTAAAAAAGAAATCAAATGACATATTGTTTTAGGCAAATCTGAAAAACACCTACTTAAAGTGTTAAAGAGCAAAAATGTCACTTTGAGGTGTGCTGGGCCCAAACTATAGTACTTTCAATCACCTCATATTCATGTGAAAGTTGGACAACGAATTAGAAAGACCATAAAAGAATTTATACCTTTGAACAAGCAAATCTGTCAGAAGAAGTACAACCAGAATGCTCATTAGAAGCCAGGATAGTGAGACTTTATCTCTCATACTTTGGACAAGTTTTCAGGAAGGACCTGAATTCCTGGGGAAGGATATTATGCTTGAAAAAGTGGCGGGGCAATGAAAAGGAGGAAGACCCCCAGAGAGATGGAATGATACAGTGGCAGCAACAGTGGGCTCAAAATTAACAACAAATGTGAGGATGGTACAGGACTAGTCAATGTTTTGTTCTATTGTACATAGGGTTGCTATGAACCAGAATCAACTCAAAACGCTTGAGTGACCCTCTAAGTTACCACTATTGGTCTTTCCCTGTCTGGAGGAAATAAAAGTGAAGAAAACTGAAGATGCATGGAAACAATTAGATCAGTGAACTAATGGGCCATAAGAACATCAGTCTTCTCAGTGCTGAATTCAGAAGAACTAGATGTTGCCTAGCTGTCACTGCTAACTGCTCTGAAAAGGATCACATTAGAAGGTCCTGAATAGAGAAGGATGGAAGTCAAAATCATAAATATGACCAGGTTTACTGGTCAAATAGAGACTCGTGAAACCCTTGAGACTATGGTCCTTAATCACCCTTCAGGTCTGAAAATGAACTCATCCCCATGGTTCAACTTTCAGTCAAACTATAGGAAAGTTTATAAGAAGAACAACAGCACTAGAGAGATATGCGTATGCCTTAGAAAACTCAACCACCGGATATTAAAGGGCAGCATTCACCCAACAGCAAAGTTTAGAAGGGTTAAGAAGAAAGGAGGAGTGGAACTAGGAAACATAGGGAAGAAATGGAAAAAATGATGTTACATTGTGGGGATTGCAATCAGTGACATGAAACAAAATGTGTGTGATTTGTTGAATGGAAAACTGATATATTCTGTAAGCCTTCACCCAATTCACCATAAAAAGTTTTTTTTAAAAATGTTTTGTTACTTTCATGTATAGAAAACTTAAACACATCAATAATAAAAAGATAAACAATCCAATTTAAAAATGGACAAAGGACATGAACAGATATTTCACTAAACACATCATCTAGGTAGCCAACAAATACATGAAGATATGCTTGTGATAATTAGTCATTGGGAAGATACAAATCAAAACAACAATAAAATATCATCCCACCCTGGAAATTGTAGCAATGATAAAATTAAAAATTAAAAAAAAAAAAACAGAGAATAACAAATGCTGATGAGGGTATGGTAAGATTGGAATCCTCAAGCACTGTTGGTGGAATTATAAAACAGTACAACCACAGTGAAAAATGGTAAGGTCCTTGAAAAATTGCTATGGATTGAATAGTATCCCCCAAATACGTGTCAACTTGGTTGGGACATGATTCTTAGTATATTACATAACTATATTTCATTTTGTGATCTAATTAATTATCCTATGTGTTGAAAATCCTCACCTCTATGATGTTAATGAGGCAGGATTAGAGGTAGTTATTTTGATGAGGTAGGGTATAACCTACAGGATTAGGTGGTTGTTTGTCTGTTTACTTTTTATCATGAATTCAGTGAAGATCTACAGAGCAGATCATCATTTTTACATACAACAAGTCATACACTTTGTTTCCTCTCCCTTCAGTATAGCATCACTTATTCCACTTCCTCCCTGTGGTTCTTGTTTCCATTCCTCCTTCTTTCCCAGCTCCTCTGAATTTTGACCTTGGGTAAATGCTGCCCTTTGGAGCTCACATGGTTGACCATTATATGGTGTGGGTACCTCACTGGTGTTGGTGTCCCCTTATATATGTAAACCAGGTTGAGAATTGAGCCACATGGATGAGTTCAGTTCCAGACGTGAAAGGAGACCAATGGCCATAGTCTCAGATTCTACCAGTCTCTATCTGACCAGTATGCCTGGTCTTTTTATGATTTTGAGTTTTGTTCCCTATTTTCTCTCACTCTATCCAGAACCTTTGAATGTGACAGCTTTCAGAGCAGTTGGTCATGGTAACCAGGCACCATCTAGTTCTTCTGGTCTCAAGGACATGGAGACTGATGTTCACATGGTCCATTAGTCCAAGCATCTTCAATTTTTATCACTTTTCTTTTCTCCAGACTGGAAAAGACCAATAGTTGCACCTTAGATGTCCACTCATGAGCTTTTAAGACACCAGTCACTACTCACCAAAGTAGGATGTAGAACATTGTCATTGTGGACTATGTTATGCCAATTGACCCTAGCGTCCCCCAAGGTGTCATACTATGGTCCTGAACCTCCAGGTCCAGTGGCTCATTACCTCAAGGTGTTTGGTAATGTTGAAGAAGTTTTCATAATTTTGTCTCCTACATGTCCCACCACATTCATAGATATATTTTCAGCAAACGTAAATACCCAAGTATAAATAGCCTATGTCAAACCTTTATATATTTGTGGGTATACTCCCACTCTCCCTCCCACCTCCCACACACATTCAGTATGTGTATCTATCTATTTATCTATCTATCTATCTATCTATCTATCTATCTATCTATCTATCTATCTATCTACCTGTATTCACTGAAACTATAGGACCTCACCACTGGACCAATAAACAGCATTCTTATCAATGGAGAAAAGATTGAAGTTGTCAAGGACTTCATTCTTCTTGGATCAACTATGAACACTCATAGAAGCAGCAGTCAAGAAATCAAATGACGTATTGCATTATGCAAATCTGCTGCACAAGAACTTTTTAAAGTTTTGAAAAGCAAAGATGTCAACTTGAGGATTAAGGAATGCCAGACCCAAGCCATGGTATTTTCAATAAGCTCATATGTATATGCAACCTGGACAGTGAATAAGGAAGACCATAGAAGAATTGATGCTTTTGAGTTATGATGTTGGAGGAGAATATTGAAAGTGCCATGGGATGCCAAAAGAACCAGCAGATCTGTACTGGAAGAAGTGCAGCCAGAGTGCTCCTTGGAGGCCAGGATGGCAAAACTTCATCTCTCATAATTCATGCATATTGTCAGGAGGGACCAGTCATGGCAGAAAGATATCATGTTTGGTAAGGTGGAGGTTCAGAGAAAAAGAGGAAGACCCCCAGCAAGATGGATTGGTCAAGTGGCAGCATCAGTGGGCTCAAGCATGGCAACAATAGTGAGGTTGGCCCAGGATCGGGCAGTGTTTCATTCTGTTGTGCATACAGTCGCTATGAATTGGTACTGACTTGATGGAACCTAACAACAATAGGATTGTGTATATAACAGTATTTACTTCTGTTCCCTTTAACTCTTGCACTCTTCCATGTCTTCCCCTGCCTTCATCATTCTCTGCCAATCTCCCTCTTGTATATTGCCTTCACCATCACCTAAGTTAGCATATGTCTACCCTCTAGCCAGTGAATTACTTCTCCTTCCCTTCCACCCTAGTAAGGATTAGATTGTTTCTTAAGTCAATCTCTCTTGAGATATAAAAGAAATCAAACAAGCCAGCAGGGAACGGACCTCTTACAGTCAAAAAAGAAGAGCCAGGAGCAGAGCTTGTCCATTAGTCCCTGAATTGAGAAACTCCTAGACCCAGGGAAAGACTGACAACAAGGACATTTCCCCAAAGCCAACAGAAAGAGAAAGTCTTCTCCTGGAGTTGGAACTCTGAATTCAGACTTCTAGTCTCCTAAACTGTTTAGTTAGCTTCAATGATATCAAAATAATATCAAAAAATTATGCAAGCTATTTATTGATCACTTATGTGCCAGGTACTTTGCATACAATAACTCATTTGTCCTTATAAAATCTCCATACAATAGATATTGTCCTAATTTTTCAAATGAAGACACTGAGGCACAGAGTAATTTATCCAAAGTCACACGAACCAGGAAGTGCCTAAAATTCAGGTCTGTGGAACTCCAGTGCCATTATTGTTTTTATATTATATCATGTGGCTTCTCATTCACTTGGTCATTATTCACTCATTAAATAAGCACTCATATTGCATCCATTGTGTGTCATGCACTGTATGTGTTATCAGACAGTTGGTGATGTATTAGACACAGACACAGGCCTCAAAGTACTTTGAGATCTGTTGCTTTGCACCGTCATTTCTGATTTTATGTACTGTCTTTCCATGCCTAGTGTAGGATCTTTTCCATCAGACTGTAAGTGCCTAAGATGAAAGATTGGAGCCTCTCTTAATCACTGATGTATTTTCAATATTTACCATGGTACCTGGTACTCAAAAAATATATATTTGCTAAACAATTGAACAAATGGGTTAATAACTGGATAAACATTAAAGGGAAAGAGGTGTGAAATATAGAAGAGAGAGAAGACAAAAGTTAAAGTCCTCCATTTTCATGTTCCAAGATTCCCAAGAACAGTACATAAATGCAGCAGTTTGAAAACAAGCATAAATTCAGTACTATTGTCACTGCTTAGCTGATGGATGGGAGTCAAATCATTCCCATGTTGGGTATCTAGCCCACAGGGCTGATTGATGGACCCTGTACCATGTCCCCACTCCCACATCAGGAAGAGAAGACTTTAGGTTCAGTGTTCCCAAGTTCAATAGCCTTTTCTTTTTAGCCTTTAAAAATTGCTGAGGCATGAGAAATTTCCGTTCTCTGCTGGCATCTCTGCACTGTGCCCAGAGAAACAATCATATCAGGTTCAGGAAGGCAAGGGCCTGCAAAGGCAGGGAAACAGGAACTGTCCCCACGGATGTCCTCTCAGGGGAGGGAGCCAGGGGCCAGGAACAAATGCTGTGTGAAAAGGAAAGCCAGACTTCACCCAAGGTTCCAGGTTGAGGAGTCTTCCATCCCAGCTGCCAGCCTGACCCTCAACTGCAAAGTTCAGGAGTCACAGAGCCACACGTTATTCTTAAACACACACGCTCTTCTGTCCCTGCTCCCAGCCTCCTAAACACACATACACACACCAATTCCTCTGAGAAACCTGGCAGAGGGTAAGGAGACAGGTTGTTCTGCAGAGTACATTCCAACTTCTTAGCCCAGGTCCTCACATCCGAAAAGCATTCGTCTCCTTCTCTATACATCTTCATACACCCAGCTACAGCTCGGCTGCTGTCTTCACTGTCCCCAGTCATCCATCCTGATCCATCCTTCTCATCTCCTTCTGCATACTCTCTTCCCTTCTCCTCTCATTATTGTTGTTGCTAAGTGCGGTCAAGTCAGTTCCAACTCATAGCAACCTTGTATAGGGTTTTTGAGGAGCAGCTGGTGAGTTTGAACTCACAGCCTGCAGATCAAACCTACCTTGCAGTCCAGTGCTTATCCTACATCACCACACCAGGAGTCCTCTCTTCTGATTAGCAAGGTCCTCAAACTGATCTTTGCTCTTAACACTTTAAAGAAGTCTTTGGCAGTAGATTTGCCTAATGTAATTCATCATCTGATTTCTTGACTGCTGCCTCCAAAAAGTTAATTGTGGAGCCAAGCAAAATGAAGGTTTTGACAACTCCAGTTATCATGATGTTCTTTATTGACTAAATTGTGAGGACTTTTGTCTTCTTTACATTGATGTGCAATCCATGCTGAAGGCTGAACTATATTATCTTCAACAGTTTTTTAAGTCCTCTTAATTTCCAGCAAGCAAGGTTGCATCATCTGCATATCAAAATTGTTAATGAGTCTTTCTATAATCCTGACATCATAATCTTCTTTATATAGCCCAGCTTCTCAGGTTATTTGGTCAGCAGATTGAATTAGTATGGTGAAAGGATACAATCTTGGAGCACAACTTTCCTGAATTTAAACCAGTCAGTATTCCCTTGTTCTATTTGAGTAACTGTCTCTTGGTCTATGTACAGATCCTCATAAGCATAATTAAGTGTTCTGGAATACTTGTTTAGTCTGAAATTGATCATCAAATTATCATGCCATCAAGATGCATTGATAATTTCTGGTGATTGGAATACAAAAACTAGAAACAAACAGGAAGAGTCAGTAGTTAGAAAATATGGCCTTGGTGATGGAAATGATATTGAAGATTGCATGATAGAATTTTGCAAGCTCAACAACTTATTCATTGCAAATACCTTTTTAAAACAACTTAAAAGGTGACTATACACATGGACCTAACCAAATGGAATACACAGGAATCAAACTGACTATATCTGTGGGAAGAATTTTTCATACATGTCCATTTTCAGACTAAGGAAATTCTGCTGAGCATTTTTATCATGAATGGGTATTGTAATTTTTCAAAATGTTTTATATTTATTGAGCTAATCAAGTGGCTTTTCTTTTTTATTCTGTAATGTAGTAAGGTGTATTGACTGACTTTGTAAAATATTAAACCATTCTTTTCTTTGTGATAAATCATATTTGGTCTTAATATAGTATCCTTTTTTGTTATTTTCATTTTTAATTATCTTTTTAATATATTGTTAGATTCAATGTGTCAGTATTCTGTTGACAATTTTTGTACCTATGTTCTTGAATGATAATGGTCTTCAGTTTTCTTTTCTTTTAATGTCTTTTTTATTTTTTCTGGTTTGGGGATCAGCATAATGCTGGCTTTGTAAATTGATTTGTGAAGTGTTGTTCTCTCCACCTCTGTTTTCAGAAACAGTTTGTATACGAATGCTATTATTTCCTCCTTAAATAAGTAATAACATTCACCAATCAAATCATCAGGGCCTGAAGTTTCCTTTGTGAAAGGCTTTTGATTATGACTCCAATATCTTCCATTGAAATACTATATGGGTAATTCAATTTGTTTTATTCTTGTTGAAAAAATACACAGCAAAACACATACCAATTGAACAAAGTCCACTTTACAATTCAGTGACAGTGATTAATTATATTCTTCAAGTTGTACAACCATTTCCACCCTCCATTTTGAATTGTTCCTCCTTATTAACATAAACTCACTGGCCCCTAAACCTCCTATCCCACTTTTGAATTGCTGTTAACAGTTTGATCCCATTTAGATGGTTCTTTGGGAAAGCAGAGTGCTCAGGGCAGACACTCTTTACTAAGCTGAACTATCACTTAATTGGAGTCCTGGTGTGGCGCTGTAGGTTAATGTGCCAGACTGCAAAGCCGTTTGAACTGCAAGGTCAGCGGTTCAAGCTCACCAGCTGCTCCTAGGAAACCCTATACTGGGTCGTTATCAGCTGGAACCAATTCAACGGCACTTCACAACAACAATATTACTTAATTGAGCTATCACTTAAAATACTTCAGGGAATATTTTGGGGTTAAATTTAAAGACTTAACTAGGGGTTTATCCAGCCTAAATGTCTCCATGAGAACTTTGAGTATATTCTATATTTCCCCCCCTTTTGACCAGATTCCTCTACAGAATACTTGATCAGAACCTTCAGTAATGACAGTAGCACATTATCCAGTTCTAGTCTCATGGCAAAGGAGGCAATGTTCATGAAGACAATTAACCACACATTCCATTTTCTTCTCCTCTTACTGAACTTTTTCTGTTTAAATCTAAATTCTAACATTTATTGACAAAAAAAAAATGTCCGTTCTCTTGTCCATATTGTCCTTTTTAATAATTGTTGTTAAGTGCTGTCGAGTTGATTCTAACACATAACAACCCTGTATAGGGTTTCCGAGGAGTGGCTAGTGAGCTTGAACCACTGACCTTGTGGTTCATTCAAACCAACATTGCAGTCCCGTGCATTAACACACAGCACCATACCAGGACTCCTTTTTAATAATAATAACATCTATAATGATGTTGGAGTCCTGGTGTGGCACTGTGGGTTAATGCATCAGACTGCAAAGCCGTCTGAACTGCAAGGTCGGCGGTTCAAGCTCACCAGCTGCTCTTTGGAAACCCTATACAGGGTTGCTATGGGTAGGAATCGACTCAACAGCACGTAACAACAACAAAAATGATGATGTTATCTCTTTCATCTCTGATATTGGCCTTTTTAATATTTTTTTCTTGATTAATCTTGCTACAGGGCTATGAGTTTTACTAATCCTGTCAGGGACCAAACTTTTTACCTTATTAATTTTTCTAGTTTGTCATCATTTGCCTTATTATTATGGATTTCTAATTTAGTTTTGTGGTGACCAAAGAATATATCCTGTCAGATATTAATCTTCTGAAAGTATTGAGAGTTATTTTTCAGCCCAGCACATGTCCATATTGATGAATGTTCTATGGACACTTGAAAAAAAAATTATATTCTGCTTTTATAGGATGGTGGTAGTTGTGTGCTATAGAGTTAGTTCCAACTCATAGTGACACTGTATAGGGTTTCAGAGGCTGTAAATCTTTATGGGAGCAGAAAGTCTCATCTTTCTCCTGCAGAGAAACCGGTAGATTTGAACTGCTGAGCTTTTGGCTAACAACGCAGTTCGCAAACCATTATGCTACCAGGGCTCCTTCTTACAGGGTGGAGTGTTCTATAAATGTCAGTTAAGTCAAGTTGTTGATTATGTTATTCAAAGCCTTTTTATCTTTTCTGATTTTTTTTTTTTTTTTGGTCTATTTCTTCTATAAACTACTTAGAGATGGTTATTAAAAACTCCTACTATAATTGAGTATCTATTTTTCATTTTAGTTCTGTCATGTTTTGATTCTATTATTAGATGCTTCTATACTTAGAATTATCATGTCTTCCTGACAAATTGACC
>NW_006408560.1:5169381-5172613 GCF_000296735.1 Chrysochloris asiatica
TCTTTTTCAGTTTTTATTGTGAATTGAGTGAAGGTTTGCAAAGATCATCAGTTTTACATTCAACAAATCATACACTTAGTGTCATCTCAATAATTGTAATTCCCTCCATATAAATTCAGTAATCCCACTTCCTCCTTGTGTTTCTTGTTTCCATTCCTCATTCTTTTCCAATTCTTCTGAATTTTGTCCTTGGGATAAATGCTGCCCTTTTGATCTTAACCAGTCTGTGGTATATATATTTCACTAGTATTGCCTCCACCCACCCACCCTGTATCTATTGCTTGTCTGGAAATTGAACCACAGGGGTGAGTTCAGTTCCAGACCTAAAGGATGACCATGGTCCATAGACTCAGGGTTCCACCAGTCTATCTGACCAATAGGACTGGTCTTTTTATAATTTTGATATTTGTTCCATATTTTCTCCCACTCTATCCAGACAGGACCTTCTAAAGTGATGCCTTCCAGAGCAGTTGATAGTGATAGCCAGGCACCATCTAGTTCTTCTGCTTTCAGGGTCTTGGAGACAGATGTCCTTCTGGTTCATTTGTCCACTGAACTATTTATTTCCAAGCAACTTCAATTTTCATCACTTTTTTTTCCCCCTTCAATCAGCAAGAGACCAAGAGTTGCACCTTAAGTGGCTGCTCATGAACATTTAAGATCCCAGTCACTACGCATTAAAGTAGGATGCAGAACATTGTCTTTGTGGAATGTGTTATGCCAGTTGACCATGGTGTCCCCTGAAACTATGGTCCTGAGCCCCCAGGTCCAGCAACTCATTCCTTCAAGGTGTTTAGTAATATCTCTAAGAAGTTTTTATAATTTTGACCCTGTATGCTCCACCATTTTTATGCATGTGCTTACAGCATGTTTAGATGTGCTCTGTCAAGCCTTACTATAGCTGTCAGTGTGCTCCTACTTTTCCTCCCAACCCATTCAGTCTGCATGTCTATTCATGTAGTTATCCATATATCACTGTTATTGCAGGATTATGTATGAGGTGAAGTAAAAAAATATCTGCACTCCAGTTATATTAAAATACCCATCCATGTCCCCATGTAATGACAACATTGAGCATGCATGTGAAATGATTCTGTCAAATAGATGAGTGAAAGAGGATGATGTGGCAAATCATTTGCAAATCAACCATGGCTCTGCCTATGAAATAATCCATGACAGACTTGGGTTTTGAAAAGTTTGTGTGAGATGGGTACCAAAACAATTTATAGGGAAGAGTACAAACAGAAGCATTTGCACAAATTTGGACCAACACTCAAAGGAAGGTGAAAGTTTCTTTAAAAATATCTTTACTGGTGATGAGCCATGGATTCATCACTATGAGCCTAAGAGTAAATGGCAGAGTATGAAATGGAAACATCCTCAATCGCTGACCAAGAAAAACTTAAGAAGTCAACCACCAACTGGAAAATTGATGCTTACAGTTTTCTGAGATCCTCGAGAGCCAGTGTTAGAACACTACCAGGAAAGCTTCAACAATCAACAGATGTTCACTAAAGAACTGAAGCATAAACTTCAGATTAAACACAGAGGACTGCTATTGTCATCTTGCATGACAATGCACGTCCAAACACATCTGTCCACACTGTTGATAATCTGCAAAAACTTCGTTTTGAGGTGTTAAAGCATCCTCCCTGATCTTGTTCCATTGAACTTTCACCTGTTTGGTCCCCTTAAAGCTGGTGTGAGAACAGAGATTCATCTCTGATGAAGAAGCGAAAACAGCAGTGCATTCGTGGCTCACAGTTCAGCTTAAAACATTTTTTAATAAGGGGATATGAAAGCTTGTTGACAGTTGGACAAAGTGTATTGAAAAGCAAGGAGATTATGCCAAAAAAATGATGACTTGCCTCTTCTGCTGTTGTTAGGTGCAATAGAGTCAGTACCGACACATAGCAACTTTATGCACAGCAGAACAAAACACTGCCCAATCCTGGGCCAACCTCACTACCGTTGCCATGCTTGAGTCCATCGATGCTGCCACTTGGCCAATCCATCTCTTTGGGGGTCTTCCTTTGTTTCTCTGACCCTCCATCTTACCAAACATGATATCCTTCTCCAACGACTGTCCCTCTTGACAATATGTCCAAAGGATGAGAGACGAAGTTTGGCCATCTTGGCCTCCAAGGAGCACTCTGGCTGCACTTCTTCCAAAATGGATCTATTGGTTCTTTTGGCAGCCATGGCACTTGCAATATTCTCCTCCAACACCATAACTCAAAAGCATCAATTCTTCTACAGTCTTCCTTATTCACTGTCCAGCTTTTGTATGTATGGTTTTTGAAAATAACCATGGCTCGGGTCAAGCACACCTTAATCCTCAAGCTGACATCTTTGCTCTTCAACACTTTAAAAAGGTGTTGTGCAACAGATTTGCCTAATGCAATATGTCGTTTGATCTCCTGACTGCTGCTTCCGTGAGGGTTGATAGTTGATCCAAGAAGAATGAAGTCCTTGACAACTTCAATCTTTTCTCCATTTATAAGAATGTTGTTTATTAGTCCGGTGGTGAGGATTTTTGTTTTCTTTTACAGTGAGATGGAATCCATACTAAAGGCTGTACTCTTTGATCTTCATCAGTAAATGTTTTAAGTCCTCTTCACTTTCAGCAAGCAAGGTTGTATCATCTGCATATCCCAGGTTGTTAATTTTTCTTCCTCCAATCCTGATGCCATGTTTTTCTTCATATAACCCAGCTTCTCAGATAATTTGCTCAGCTTACAGGTTGAATAAGTATGGTGAAAGAATACAACCCTGTTGTACACCTTTCTTAATTTTAAACCATTCAGTGTTCCTATGTTCTGTTCAAACAACTGCCTCTTGGTCCATGTACAGATTCCTCATGAGCATAATTAAGTGTTCTGGAATACTGATACTTCACAATGTTGTCCATAGCTTGATCCACACAATTGAAAGCCTTTGTTTAGTCAATAAAGCACAGGTAAACATCTTTCTGATATTCTCTGCTTTCAGCCAAGATCCATCGGACAAAAGCAATGATATCCCTCATTCCACGGCCGCTTCTGAATCCAGCTTGAACCTCTGGAAGTTCTCTGTCAATGTATGATTGTAGTGGTTTCTGTATTACCTTTAGCAAAATTTTACTCGCATGGGATATCAAAGAGATTGTCCGATGATTTCCGCATTCCATTGGGTCACCTCTCTTTGGGAAGGGCACAAATATGGATCTCTTCCAATCAGTGGCCCAGATAGT
>NW_006408560.1:5174218-5175227 GCF_000296735.1 Chrysochloris asiatica
GGTATTAACTGGGCTTCCCTGTAGGCACATGGATATTATCCTATCACAGACAACGTTGTACCTCATGACTGATCCAGATATGTTCTTTTTGACAATGAATGCAACACCATTCCTCTTCAATTTGTCATTCCCAGATTAGTAAACCATGTGGTTGTCGGATTGAAAATGGTGAATACCAGTCCATTTCAGCTCACTAATGCCTAAGATAGTGATGTTTATGCGTTCCATTTCATTTTTGACAACTTCCAATTTTCCGAGATTCATACTTCGTACATTCCATGTTCCAATTTTCAATGGAAGTTTATAGCTGTTGCTCTTCATTTTGAGTTGTGGCCCATCAGCAAATGAAGGTCCCACAGACTTTTGTCCCACGGGCTTTACACCATTCGCGTTATCACAGTCAACTCTACTTTGAAGAGGCAGCTCTTCCCCAGTCTAATTTTGAGTACCTTCCAACCTGAAGGGCTTATTTCCCAGCACTATATCTGACAGTATTTCTCTGCTATTCATAAGGTTTTCAGTGACTAAAGATTCAGAAGTAGTTTGTCATTCTTTCTTCCTAGAATGTCTTTGTCTGGAGTGCTTCTAAGATGGCGGATCGGGTAGACGTGCAGTAACGAGCTCCGTCAGCAACAACACAGAATACCAGACCAAGCAGGCTCAGGAGATGGTCCCAGAACTCTGAACCACATACAAAGGCATATTTAGAAGCTTGGAAGGCTTACAGCTAGGGGAATTTGTAACAGAATCAAGAAATCCATTGCTTTCTAATTCAAGACACTCAGCTACTCCCAGAGCCACCATCTTGGGAGAGACCAAGCAGGGGAAGAATCAGAACAGCCACGAACGCCTGACAGAACCGCGGAGATACAGGTGTGGACATTCTTTTTTTTTTTTTTTTTGGTATCTGTTCATTGGTCTCTAGCTGTCTGCGCACCTCCATTTTGGTGACTAGAGGGGATGCCTGAGCGAACGGACACCTCACCCCCACCCCTGGAGGGTTCTACTA
>NW_006408560.1:5175707-5177384 GCF_000296735.1 Chrysochloris asiatica
TGGTCTCATACAATCTTTGTCCTTCTGTGATTAACTAATTTCACTCAGCATGATGCCCTCCAGTTTTATCCATGTTATGAGCTGTTTCACAGATTCATCATTATTCTTTAACATTGAATAGTAGTATTCCATTGTATGTAAGTACCATTCTTCCATTAATGGGCATTTAGATTATTTCTATCTTTTTGCTATTGTGAATAGTGCTGTGATGAACATGGGTGTACATATATCTATCCATGTCATGGCTCTTATTTCTCTAGAACATGTACCAAGTAGTGGGATTGCTATGTCATATGGTATTTCTATTTCCAACTTGTTGAGAAAGCACCATAGTGTTTTCCAGTGTGGTTGCACCATTTTGCAATCCCACAGGGTTGCGTTGAGTTGGAACTGACTCGAAGGCAGTTAACAACAACAACCAGAAGTGTTTAAGAGATCCAGTCTCTACAAATCCTCACCAGCATTTATTGCTTTCTGTTGTTGTTGTTTTAAACTTTACTATTAATGCTGGGTTTACATGATACCTTATTGTTGTTTCATTTGCATCTCTCTAATCTGGTAGCGTAGTGGTTACAAATTGGGCTGCTAATCTTACGGTCAGCAGTTCAAAACTACCAGCTCTTTCATGGGAGAAAGATGAGGCTTTCTACTCCCATAAAGATTTATAGCCTCGGAAACCTTATGCAGGGTCGCTATGAGTTGGACTCCACGGCACATAGCAACAACAACAATGACCAGTGATCACAAGCATTTCTTCAAATGTTTGCTGGTCACCTGAATGTCTTCATTGGTGATGTGTCTGTTCATGTCCTCTGCCCATTTGTTAATTGGATTGTGTCTTTTCTTGTTGAGGTGTTAAAGTTTTCTATAAATTTTATAGATTAGTCCCTTGCCTGGTATGTCATTGCCAGAATAATTTTCCCAAAAATTTTTGGGCTCTTTTTACTCTTTTTGTTGTACGTAAGTGTCTAATTTGTAGATGGTCCTAGTCATTTAGTTTGTTTTCTGCTGTCTGTATGTTTTCAGTTATGTTTTATAGTATATTTATGCCAAGTATTAGGGTCTCTGAGTTTGTCCATATTTTTTCACTGATGATCTTACAGTTCTAGATTTTACTTTTAGGTCTTTGCTCCATTTTGAGCTTATTTTTGTATATGGTGTGAGATACAGCTCTTGTTTCATTCTTCTGCAAATGGATATTCTGTTTTTGACCATTTGTCAAAGAGCCTATCTTTTCCCCATAGAATGTGTTTCAGCCCTTTGTCAAAGATCAGCTGACTATAGATGTATGGATTTACTACTAGGTTCTCAATTCTGTTCCCTTGATCTATGTACTTTTTGTTATACCAGTACCAGGTTATTTTGACTACTATGACTGTGTAGCAGATTTTGAGATTGGAAAAAGAGAGGTCTCTTAATTTCTTCTTCTTTGCTTATTCAGGGTCTCTTTCCTATCCATATAAAGTTAGTGATTTGTTAGTGGTTTGTTTTTCCATCTCTTTAAAGACAGTTGCTGCACTGAGATTGTATCTGTAGATCACTTAGGGTAGTATTGACATTTTCACAATGTTAAGTCTTCCTATTCATGAGCATGATATATTCTTCCATTTATGTAGATCTCTTTGGTTTCTTGTGGTAGTATTTTGTCATTTTCTTTGTATTGTTGTTGTTGTTGTT
>NW_006408560.1:5177934-5179008 GCF_000296735.1 Chrysochloris asiatica
TGTCAACTTGACTAGGCCTGGATTCCTACTAGTTTGGCAGTTAAGAGATAGTAATTCTCCATGATGAGATTTAATACAAGTAATCAGTTTCCCATGAAGTAATATGATGTTATCAGCCTTGTTGTTGTTGTTGTTAAGTGTTGTCGAGTTGGCACTGACTCATGGTGACCCCACATAGGATTTCCGAGGAGCAGTTAGTGAGCTTGAATCACTGACCTTGCAGTTCAAACCTACCATGCTTTCTAGAGCATTAACCCACAGCACCTGTTGTAATTATCCTATGTGTTATAAACCCTCACTTTATGATGTTAATGAGATCAGAATTAGGTTATAACTTAAGTCAATCTCTTTTAAGATGTAAGAAAGGAATGAGAGCCAGGAGTGGATACCTGCATTGGGAAGCTCAGATCCAGGGAAATACTGATGCCAAGATACATGGAGATTTCCAAGTCATGCTGGAACTAAAAGGCTGAAGAAGACAAGAACCTTTCCCCAGAGCCAGCATTCTGAATTAGACCTTCTAACCTCCTAAAAGCATGAGAGAATAAATTTCTGTTTGTTAAGGCCATCCATGGAGGGGATTGCAATCAAATAATGAAGCCAAGTATAGTTTGTTGAATGTAAAACTGACAGTCTGCTCTGCAAATTTTCATTCAACTTGCAATAAAAAGTTAGAGGGAAAAAAAAGAGAGAGTATTCCAGAATACTTCACTGTGCCCATGATGAACCTGTGCATAGACCAAGGAGTAGTCATTAGAACAGAAGGAAATATTGAATGGTTTAATATCAGGAAAAATGTATGTCAGTGTTGTATCCTTTCACCACACTTATTTGACCTATATGGTGAGAAATAGTCTCAGAAACTTGATTCTATGAACCACAGCATGGCTTCAGAATTGGAGAAACACTCATTACCAACCTGAGATTTGCAGGTGGCACAACCTTGCTTGCTGGAAGCAAAGGGGACTTAAAATGCTTACTGAAGAAGATCAAAGACTAGAGCCTTTAGTATGGCTTATACCTGAATGTAAAGTGAACCAAAATCTTCACAACTAGACCAATAAATAACATCAT
>NW_006408560.1:5179618-5199652 GCF_000296735.1 Chrysochloris asiatica
TAACTCAACAGCACTTAACAACACAACAGCAAATCTTTATGATTTTTCTTCTTTTTTTGTTTTGATAAGATTTATAAATGTTCTTTGAGATAACCTGCAGTTTGTTAATCTTGTCCCAGGTTTAAAACAGTTTTTTATAGCTTAGAATCTACTTGACTTCTTCACCGGATGGAAATTCTATAACCACACTAGTCCCTTTGTTTGCTCTTAGTTATCTTGCTGATAAATTGATATATCTGGTTCTCTATTTTCTATCTTGTAGGTTTCTTTTACTTTGGATACTTTTGGCTTCATTTCTGGGTGGTATTGTCATGTAAATTAATCTCAGATTGGTGTCTGCTTTTGTTGGTTCTCTGTCCAAAGAACTCCCTTTAGTATTTTTTGTAAATTTGGTCTGACTTTACAAATTCCTTTAATTTCTGTTCTTCAGGAAATGTCCCAATTTCAGTGTTGCATTTGAGGGACATATTTTCTGGGTACATCATTATTGGTTGGCAATTTTTTCTCCTTCAGTGTTTTATATTTGCCATCCCATTGCCATTTTATCTTCATGGTTTCTGCTGAGAAATCAGAGTTTAGTCTTATTGGTTCTCCTTTGGAGGTAACTTTTCATTTTTTGCATGCTGTTCTCTGGATTATTCCTTGTATTTAGTTTTGAAAAGTTTGATTATATGTCTTCATGATTTTCTTTTGGGGTCTATGCTATTTGGGGTTCATTCAGCTTCTTGAATGTTTATCTTCTCATCTTTCATGATCTAAGGGAAGTTTTCTTTCAACAACTCTTCAACAATTTTCTCTGTGCTTATTTTTCTTCCTGATCTTAAATTCCAGTCATTCATAAGTTTTTCTTCTTGATGGTGTCACACATAAATCTTAGGCTTTCCCCCCCCACCCCCCTTTTTTCTGAATTTTCTCTTCTAGCAGACTAGTGTTGAAAGAACTGTCTTCAAGGTCACTAATCCAGACTTTCATTGAATCAACTCTACTCCTTTGCCCCCTCAGCATATAATTCAGTTCTGAAATCTTAGTATCGATCTTCAGGATTTCTATTTACAGTCTGTTGTTTCTAGTTTTTCATTTATTTTGCCTGTTTGTTCTTGTAGTGTTTTCCTGAATTCTTCTAAAGTTTTTCTGTGTTCTCCTTGCTTTTATTTGTAGTTTTCTCAATCTTTCTTTCCATCCATGGCAAGTACCTAATATCATTTTTTTATAATTCTTTATCAGGTAGTTCCAATGCCTTTTCTTTCTCAGAAATGTTTCTGGCTCTGCAGTTTCGTCACTTGTTTGAGCCACTCAGTCTTATTTCTTTACGTGAACTGAATTTGTCTGTTGTCTCCAAGACATTGTGGTGTCATTGTATTTATATTTAATTGATGATTTATGTTGGTGTGTTTTTAGGCACTCGCCACTTGCCTTCTTGTAGATGTGAAAGAGGATGGAAGTGTGTGCATAGTTCTCTGTTCAGGATGAGTTTGACTGGTGTTGCCTGCTGTCTATCATTAATCAAGTGGTACAGGAGCTGGTAGATGCTCTTGCCTAGTGGGTGGAGTTTTAGGGAGTGTGGTGTGGCTGGACTGTATGGGCTTGGTTGTTGACTCCTATTGGGTGGGGAGTAGAAAATTTAAAAATCAATTTTTTTGAAAAAAAACCCACCAAAAATAAAAGAATAAAGAAAGGGAAAAAACAGGCAACAGCCAGACAAAAAGAATATAATAACTAAATAGGGAAAGGAAAACAAAATGTGGAGAGAAAATACAAAGAAAGATAAACAATAAACTCAACTAGCCAGAGGGAAGAAGAAAAGAGATAATGATGTTGTTAAGTGCCATCAAGTAAGTTCCAACTCATATCGACCCAATATAGTGTTTCCAAGGAGTGGCTGGTGGATTTGAACAATCGACCTTGTGGCCCGAAGTCCAGTGCTTATCCTACAGA
The DNA here is from genome assembly GCF_000296735.1 of Chrysochloris asiatica. NCBI lineage: Eukaryota > Metazoa > Chordata > Mammalia > Afrosoricida > Chrysochloridae > Chrysochloris > Chrysochloris asiatica. Next base: position 5,181,554 of record NW_006408560.1, read on the forward strand.
GCTACACAAAGAGTCTAAAGAGATAATGTTGATGTTAAATGCCATCTAGTTGGTTCCAACTCATAGCGATCCTGTATAGGGTTTCTGAGGAGCCACTGGTAAGCTTGAACCACCAACCTTACAGTTCAAACTAACCTTTCAGTCTAGCACAGTAACCCAACAATCAAGAGGGAAAGAAGAAGTGGGGAGAGAGAGAAAGAAACAGAAGAAATAAGAAATGCAGAGAAAGAAAGGATTTTTAAAAGGGTGGGGGAGGAAGAGAGAAAAGGGGGGAGAGAAAAAAAAAAAAAACAACAAAAGGAAAAAAACTAGAGCCTCAAAGAGGAGAAAACTGTGTGGGACAGGGTAGTCAGTATAAGTTGGCTCCCTCTGCTAGCCAAGGAGCTCGTGATAGAGTAATGTGTAGAATTTCTAGTAGCATAGTGGTTACGTACCGGGCTGCTATCCTCAGGGTCAGCAGTTTGAAACTACTAGCTGTTTCGTGGGAGAAAGGTGAGGCTTTCTGCTCCTGTAAAGATGTATAGCCTCGGAAACCCTGTACAAGGTCGCTATGAGTCAGAACCAACTCCACGGAACATAACAAAAACAACAGGTGTTATCTATGGTCAGGAAACCTAATCCAAAAGTAGTTCATGCAGGCCCTGATGGTAGCTGAGGTCAGAGTTTTTGTTCCCAGAAGGAACTCTTTCAGGCCCATAGGGCAGCTGGGGGCAGGGTGGCTGTTTATGGGAGTTCCTGCTGAAACTAGACTGGTGTGGGACCCACCCTGTGTCTTCTGTTGGTTTGAAGAGGTGGAGTTCACGTACCTCCAGATTGGGGTGGTGGTGTACCAACCGCCCAACTCACAATGGTGTGACTCCAACTTTTGGCAGAGCAAGGATTGTGCAGGGGTGGGTAAGGGTGGGGTGGGGCTGGCTGCACCTCGAGTCAACAGGAGAGTGTGGCGAACAAGAGAGAATTGTACCTTTCTCATTGCCAGTCACCATTGTGCATCTGTAACATCAGCACGTCATCTGGATCCAATGCTGTTTGCAAAATTTGAAGGTGTCCACGCTGAGTCAGGCCAGCCAACAGTTGCCTCTCTCAATATGCTTCTTCAGCTTCTTCTAGTCAGTATTCAATCCACTTCTCTAACCTTTCCTCAGAAGCTCACGGTTCCAGGATTATCAACTGTATCGGTTTCATTTGGTGTCTCATATCTTTTAGTAGAGGGTCTTTGTATCGTGTCTGTCTAGTCTACTGTCTTGCCACAAGTTTACATACTCTGGATTCTTTGATGGGTGCCTACAACTTGTTTTTGTTGTTGTTAAGTGCCATCTAGTCTATTATAGCTCATAGCAACTCTCTATAGGGTTTCCAAGAAGTGGCTGGTGGGTTTGAACCACTAACCTTGCAGTTCAAATCAGTCTTGCGGTCCAGTACATTATCCTGCAACACCACACCAGGACTGAACTTGAAAATGTGGCGTTCACACAGACAGACAGTATTCATGAGCACAGCATCTTCCAAATAACGCACAGAAACCCAGAATAAAAAAGGCTATCGCTCTGTAAAAAAAGAGACAAAAGTTTTGCAAAATCACACCTCCAGGATGCATCACATTATAAATGCCCTGTAAATACAGTAATCTGCAGCACACACCCATTTCTTCCATTTCAGTTATACAGGTGTATGCGCTTTCAGTGAGAAGGCAGTTGCCAAATAAATGTAGGTGGATCATGAAAGTGTTAAAAGTTTTCTGTCTCCTCAGTCACCATTTATTTTCTGCTCTTGCCATTATTCATGCTCGATGTTCTGGTACACTTTACTCTATTTCAGCACCAATTATCCAATCCTGAATCAGCACCACAGCCATCTTTAGTTTCACCAAATGCAAGCCTCTATTTAGACAGAATTAGATGCTGTTTTGACTGTGGAATTTAGACTAGCCTGGTGTGCATATACATCATGCATTTCTTTCAGGAGAGTTTTTTGTTGCTGTTGCTTTTTTAAATCTAGACTTGCTAGCATATCATTAGTATATTATTTGCTAGTCTAGATACCCAAGATTTCGTGGCGCCAAATGTTGATTCCTTTTTCTGTTTATTTATACATTTTGTTGTCTGACCTTCTAAGAAGTCCAAGTCACTGCTTGTTGATGTTGAGTGAGACAAATTATATTTATTCATTTATTCAACAAACACTTTTGAGCACCTAATACAGTAAAGTTCCTGCAATGACAAATAATTCATATATGAGATACTGGCTTTCATTCTCCATTCAGCCTTCATTCTCAAATTTAAGAGGCTAAATTTAGGAAGAAGAGATGAAATGCAGAGAGAAGGGAGGCCAGAGGTAGGATAAAGGGAAGTTTGCAGGCAAATTTGTCTTAGTAAATGGAGATATAGAGGGTTAGTTCTATTATCTGCAGAATTCTTCTGGACCTATCTATTTGAATTGGACCAACAATAGAAAGCCACTAACAGGGAAGTTTCTGAAATCTTGCTGCTGCCCTGGAAATTCCAACAATGGAACCCAGAAGCGAAGCATCCCCATCAATATTTAAGGCAACTGCCACCAGGAGGTGCCAAAACACAGCCAGGTGCTGATGATTTGAATGGGAATTCCCTGCAGGCTAGTTGTGCTGGCTGGCCCCAGTTATTTCATTAGCTTAACAATGTGACCCCCTTATTTTTTTATTACTGAATTTCTCTGGCTACAACTTAATGATTGGCAATTTTTTATTAACACTACATTTCATTAATATGCCCTCAGAATTTACAGTTTATTGGAGTCAGGCAAATTAACCAAAAACTATCATGCAATTTAATAAACGCTTTAAAACAAAGTTAAGTCAAAAAGTATTGCTACCAAGCTTTCAGTTTATACATGCACTGGTATATGTCTAACAAAACATGCTTAAACATATCTCTGCAATCAGTGGATGACTGTACAAGTTCTCTGAGTAATACACTTAGTCTCATTAAGGTGCCTTCAAAAAGTCTTATTAGCATGCCTAATGAAAAAGTGGTTTCTAAGGGGATCTTCCAGGCCAGTACAATTCAAGACAGAGAGGTCAACTCATCAGAGAGGTCAACTCATTATAAAGACTGCTTTGGGATTCCCCAAATTTGATAAACTTTCTCAAAGGACACAGGATGATCACAGGGGCTTATTAGGAAGATGTTTTAAGAAAACTGAAAACTGCATTAATAAGAAAAAGGCCAGAAAAGTTGCACCAAGGAAATTGTTTCCATCATGACATTGCACCTGCCATTTTTGAAGGTAGAAAGACTTGTCCTAGGAGAATTTCATTGGGAAATCTTACCCCATCCACCTAGTGCCCCGATCTTGCTTCTTAAGATTTTTTTTTGTTCCCCAAACTCAAAGAACATTTAAAAGGATCACAATTTCAGGCTCTTAAAGCTGTCAAAGCTGAGTCCTGTTGTGGCACTGTGGAATACAGCACTGGATTGCAAAGTCGGTTTGAACCGCAAGGTCAGTGGTTCAAACTCAACAGTCACTCCTTAGAAACCCTGTCTGTACAGGATCGCTATGAGTCACAACCAACTCAATGGCACTTAATAACTACAATAAAAGAACAGAGAATTCTTCAGGACTGAGTTGTTGTTGTTGTTGTTGTTAGGTGCCATTGAGTCAGTTCTGACTCATAGCAACCCTATGCACAACAAAACGAAACACTGTCCAATTCTGCACCATCTTCACAGTTGGTGTTTGCGCCCATTGCTGATGCCACTGCGTCAATCCATATTGTTGGGGGTCGTCCTCTGTTTTGCTGGCCCTCCACGTTACTAAGCATGATGTCTTTCTCCAGGGACTGGTTAATCCTGATAGCATGTCCAAGGTATGAGAGATAAAATCTTGCTACCTGGCTTCTAAGAAGCATTCTGGTTGTACTTCTTCCCATACAGATTTGTTTGTTTTTCTGGCTGCTCATGGTACTTTTAATATTCTCCAACACCATAATTCAAGTGCATCAGTTCCTCTATGGTCTTCCTGAATCATTGTCCAACTTTCACATGCATATGAAGTGACTGAAAATACCATGACTTGAAAGGTTAGAGAGATGGAAACATCACTTTCAGAAGTGTATAGACCTAGATAGAAGAGAAGTTAAAAACCAGTAACTCCACATTTTGATATTTGGGTTTAATAAAAGGTTTCTATGATTGTTTTAGCAATATTTTTTTACTTTCCCACATAGAGGTATGGATAGAATAGGATTCTCCCAATGAGAAAAGAGTATTATTGATCTGCTTTGTTTTTCATATTTTTTTCAAGACACTAAAGTGACCATCTTCGTTGTAAAGCTTTCAGGTTTTGAATAGGTTGTTAAGAAGGCTGATTTTTAGATCTGTGTTAGATCAACAATGCATGTATTGAAACAAATACCATAAACGCATTAACCACCATCCCGTACTGCTGTACAATTTCCTTTCATGGGTTGTGTTTTGTGTTATCACTATTTTGATTTTTATTTTAATTGTTCTCATATTAAAGTTAAAGCCACATGAAGACCATTGGTAAATAAAGTCAATTAACTTCTTAAGCAGGTATAAGCATGAACTATTTGACTAAGCCAGTGGGGGGGAAAAATGGCCAGTTTAGGGAGGTTTTGAAAATCATTATGCTTAAAACTAACATAGGGTTGGGGAAGATCCCTTAGGGACTAAAGCTTTTTTTTATTTCCAAGAATAGAGGCTATGACACCAGGTAAAATCATACAGTGTGGGGTGTTTACCATTTCACAATACAGCTGGAGAGGACTCAGAGAAGAAGGCTTTCCAAAGTTGAACTCTTACATGCAGTATGAGATGAAAATAGATCAGAGATGGTCTTCTTAATGTCTTCACCTCACCCTTACTCTCTCTGAACAGTTCCTTCACTACTTCTCCTTTCAATCTACTTTAGCTGTCAACCAAACAGTGTGTCTGCTTATAAGGAAATGTTCCAACCCCAGGAACGGTTATAATAGGGTCTCAAAAATGCAATTTATAAGCAGGAATTTACAGCAAGAAACATGAAAGGCACTAGGCTATACATAAACCATGAGGCATTTCTGCCAAAATCCTTTTCCTTAAAAGGTTGGATCTAATTATACAGGAAGTCATAAAGGGGATAGAGTTAGCATGAATGACCCCAGAGTTTCGTATTACCAAGAACATTGGTGTCTCCCTAAACAGAAATAACTCCTGCTTGTCAATGAGCTATGTGTCTCTTTTTTCTGTGACCCTCGGGATCTTGGTTCTTTTAATCCTCTTTTATATTTGCCATTTATGTGTCTCCCCTGACTGATTATAGTTTATCTCAACTCTGATGTACATCTTTTGACCCCATCTAAAAGTAGAAATCTTATTTCCTAGCGGCACAAATGCGGGACACCAACAATTCCTCCTATAACCCTCTCTAATTCACTAGACTCAGTAACCCTTTGCTACACAGAACTCAAAGACAATATTCACAGGGATAGTGTCTATTAGGGAAGTTAAGAGGTTACAATTCAGGGTCAGAAATGTCTAGAGCACAGTTGTTCCAGTCAGCTGCTGATAAATGTCCCTAAGCCACACCACTCTACCATAAGCCTCAGCCTTAAGGCCCTCGGCTCCAACTCCTTAGGGCATCAAACCTAGTTCCCCCACTTAAGTATCTGGGAGTACCTCACTCTACAAAACAAGTTTCCTCCCCAAAGTCACTCAACTTTGCTTGCTTTGTGGGCTGGGAGGTCCAAAGATGCATTCCACTCCTGGCTCTTCTTCTTTGATGGTAGTGACATTCCCCCTCCTGCTTCTGATATGGCTTAGTTTAAGGCCACGTTAGAGTGCCAAGCTTTCACAATTACAGTGAATTCTGTTCACATCCATGGCTGAATCATGTCATCCTATCAGGAAAAGAGTTGTTTGGTGGGAGCTACAAAGACAAGGCTAGAAGACATGTATTAAATATTTCAATACACAGCACTAAACTTTCATTCCAGAATCCACCCAATAAAATATGATACATTTGAAATGACGCAAGATCTACTCCCACTGGTTTCATTTTAAAGCCCAATCATAGGCTCTTCCCTTTGTCATTGTTGTTGTAAAATGCCATCAAGTTGGTTCTGACTCCTAACAACCTTGTATAGGAGTTCCAAAAAGCAGTTGGTGGGTTTGAAGTGCTGACCTCATAGTTAGCAGTCCAGTGCTGATCCTACAGGACCAGATAAAGCAAATAGTGCTACGGAGTTGAACTGTAGCTGGTATATCTATCTCTACCTATATTCACCAGTGTCTCAGTGTAGCACTGTAAGATAAGCACTGAGCCGCAAGATCAGTGGTTCAAACCCACCAGCCGCTCCTCCAAAACCCTATACATGGTCACTGTGAGTCAGAACTGATTCAATGACACTTAACACAACACACCACTCACAAGAACGGGTACCAGGCAATGGGAATAAAGAAAATAACCACACAGTTTTCAAGTTCAGATGAGTCTAAGTATCAATCCTAACACTGCCACTTCTTAATTCTGTGGTCTGGGACAACTGAATTAATATGTCTAATATCCACCCTTCATCTGTAAAATGGAAATAGTAAGATATACTTTATAGGTCTGACACGATGATTAAATGAGATGATGTTTGCAAAAGTAGCTGCCACATAATATGTATTTACTAAAGGAGTCCTAGTATGGCACTGCAGGCTAATGTGATGGACCACAAGGTCAGTTCAAACTCACCAGCCACTCCTCAGAAACCCTATACGGGGGCACTATGAGTTGGAACTGACTTGACAGCACTTAATAACAACAACAATAACACCGTGTAAAAGGAGCCCTGGTAGCATAGTGGATTACAAGTTAGGCTGCTAACCACAAGATCAGCAGTTCAAGTCTACCAGCTACCCCTCAGGAGAAAGATGAGGCTGTCTGCTCCCCATAAACATTTACAAACTTAGGAACCCTATACAGGGTCACTAGGAACCAGAACTCCTAAGTCTTGCTGGTTAAGCACTTGACTGCTAACTGAAAGGGTCTTGGTTCAAACTCACCAGCCACTCCTCAGGAGAAAGATGTGGCAGTCTACATCTCTAAAGATGACAGCCTTTGAAACCTTGTGGAGCAGTTCTGCTCTGTCCTATAAGGGCGTTATGAGTTGGAATCTACTCGATGTCACTCAACAACAACAACTATAGAATTAGAAAAGAGGGAACCCCTGGGTAGTGCAAACAGCTAAAGTGCTCAACTGCTAACAAAACGGTTGGAGATTCAGTTGACTCCACAATGCCTTGGAAGTAAGACCTGGCAATTTATTCATAAATCCAAATAATCAGCCATTAAAAACCCTATGAAGCACAATTGTATTCTGAGATACATGGAATCACCTTCATTTTAAATCGACTCAAACACAGTTATTTGTTTGTTTTTAAGTCTTAGGAAAGAAGCTATTCTAGTGTTAGTTCTAGTTCCTCATAGCATCATTGTTCCCATCTTCATATATCTAAACCTTAGAATGTAATTGGTTAATCAGGAATAAATTGTGTCAGTCCCTGATAGCATGAGTGATGGACAGTAGCAGACCTTTCTGCTTATAGTTTTGATCAAGAAGTTGTATGCTTTCTCAGTTTTTGTCACATTTCCAACCAAATGGATGATGAGTTAATCCAGCGGAACAGGCCTCTATTCTCCAGTGATTGACAACACGACTTCTCAACCCATTCCTGCCCCCGCCCCATTCACCAGGTAGAGTTTGAAGAAAGAAATCAGTAGCCTTAAACAGGACAAGGTCAGGCAGAACCTGAAGCCCAAGCTTAAAGCAAGAGCAACCCTGGCAACTTTTTGTTCTGTTAGATATAAGGTCACCGTGACACAGAGCCAACTCAGTGGTAACTAAAAACAACCTCATGCCCATACCGTGATGAACCATGAGTTCATCAGAGCACAGATTGATCCATTGCTTGGTTAACACTTTACAATGTTCAAGTTTTTCATGTTCCTAACCCACTAGCAAAACCAATTCTTCATTTTACATCTGTTCAGAACTCTTTCTCCTTCACTATAGCAATCTTAAATGATTAGTTATGTATATTATTTGTTCAAGGTCTGTCTCTAGGAGGACCGGGTCCATGTCTAACTAGTTCAGTATTGGATTTTTAGCTCCTATGGCCTCACATAAACTACCAAACAAAAAAGAACCAAACCTATTGTCGTAAAGTGGATTCCAACTCAAGGAGATCCCATGTGTTACAGAGTAGAATTGAACTTCAGCAGGTTTTCTTGGCTGTAATATTTCATAAGTAGATATTAGGAAAAAAGAAGGGGAAAAAAATAGATCATCTGTTGGGTTGGTTCAAACCAGAAAGCTACTAGGTGCAAACTGTTCGACGAGCACAGACAAGGTACTCAAGAAATGTGTGTGGAATGAAAAGCACTCGAATGTCAATCACCTTAATAAAATCTTTTTCATTGAAATGACACTGTAAGATAAGCACTGAACTACTATCTGCAAGGTCAGCAGTTCAAACCCACCAGCCACTTCTCGAAAATTCTATACAGGGTCTCTCTATGAGTCAGAACTGACTCGAGGTCACTTAACAATGCTGTTAAGCAACTGGATTAGTTGGAAAATTAATCGACTGCAAAGCAAATATCATGACATTTTCCAGAACCAAAAGCAAATGTCTTTGTTGGGTAACCCAGACTTCTGGAGGCAGTGGTGGTGGTTGTATGCCGTGGAGTTGGTTTCAACTCAAAGGGACCCTGTGTAGGGTTTCCAAGGCTGTAAATCTTTACAGGAGCAGAAAGTCTCATCTTTCATCCTCGGAGTGGCTAGTGGATTCAAACTGCTGACCTTGAAGTTAGCAGCTTAACTCATAACCCACTATGCCATCTGGGCTCCTTAGTCCAAACTGTCATTCCACAGATCATCAGAAAAGGATTGCAGACACTCCTATTCTTCACTTCTAATGAATCATGGTCCTATTGAAGAAGTCAAAAGAGGATTTTCTTCCAAATTTCATTTTATCAGTTTTACTTAAACATTTCTCAACCCTAATAGGTGGTTTCTCCATCCAGATTAATTCTTCTCACTTTTTAGAAAGATTGATACTACATCTCTGTTATTCTGAGTTTCCTAGCCTTCAAGACTCTCCCTTAAGGGTGAAGTGACTGATTTACAAGTTTTCAAGAGGGAGTTTAGTTTAAGAGTGTGTGGGGACGATAGAGTCCCCACTGAATAGTTTTCATCTTGTCTAGATGGGTCTGGTAAAAAGAGATGGGAATAAGATTTTTAATGATTCAGTAGTGAGCAATTGTTATCATGACTAATTCCAACTGTCACAATTGTAAAGGTAGAATTTTGCAACAAAAATGGGGGAGTAGTTGATCTTACAGTCCAGGAACAGAGGACCCTAGGACCATCAAGGGAGAAAAGCACAAGCAGAATGGGAGACCTTATGCAGAGAAGCAGCAATGCCAGAGACAGAGGCAGAGATGGGGACATGGAGAGAGGGAGCAGCTGAGGACTGTAGATTCATGGGAAGAGAGGGACTGAGAAATAGAGGCCAGGAGGCAGACTTGCAGAATGTGCCCTTTGATGGTTTAATTTATTATATATACCTGAGTGTTTAAAAAATAAATAAATAAAAAGAGCTAAAATAAATAGAGAGAAATACTCTTAACTGATGGTATATGGAGGGGATTGTAATCATTGTAATAAAACAAAGTATATAATTTGTTGAATATAAAACTGATGATCTGCCCTGTGAACTTTTACTCAATTCACAATAAAAACTTAAAAATTAAGTAAATTAGAAATTGCTTTAAAAAAAAAAAAAAGACTCTCCCTTAAGAAGACAGTGGCACAATTTAGAAACAGGCTTATCAAAGTAACTCAAAACCTAGAAAGCACCCTAAATTCATAATATGTATTTTGAAACATTTAGAAAATGTTTAGATGTTTCTAGCTTGTCCTTTTCTGATTACTACCCCTTACTGTTTTATTTTGTGTATGTGTTACCTATAAAACCCACTGTAGTCTAGTCAATTCTGACTCATGAGGCTCCCACATCTGGGATTACAGAGTAGAACTGTTTTCTAGGGCTTTCTAAGCCATAATCTTTATGGAAGCAGATCACCAAACCTTTCTTCCAGAGTAACTGCCGACCTCTAGGTTGCTGCTGCTGCTGCTGCTGCTGCTGCTCTGTGTGCCACAGAATCGGTTCTGACTCAGAGTGGCTCTGTATGTGGTTTCTGAGGCTGTAAATCTTTATGGGAACAGAAAACCTTATCTTTCTCCCATGGAGCCTCAGGTGGATTCTAACTTCTGAACTTGCTGTTAGCAGTCCAAAGCCTAACCCGCCGTGCTACTGTTCTTAAGTGCTGTCAAGTCCATTCCAATTCACAGCGACCCTGTAGAGGGTTTCTAAGTAACAAATGGTGAGTTTGAACCACGAACCTTGCGATCCAGTGCTTTATCCTACAGTGCCACACCAGGACTCCATGCTACTAGCAGTAGGTTAGTAGATGATTGCAAGTCATTTGCACCACCCAGGGGATCTTACTTTCCTGTCAGGGCGGTGTGATGGAAGCTAGGAGATGTGCTCTATTCCTGGCGTCACCCTGACTCTCTGCAGCTGTCCTAAAGCTGCCAACACAGCTGAGTGACATATCAGTCACACCATCCATGGCTTGCCCTGTCCAGGAAGTGCCAAGAGATTTTTTGGTTAAATTTTATATTTCAGTGCAATTGGTGTGTGGCTGGAAAAGAGTTCCTGGCTTTGTGGTCTTTGGACAGGGCATGTAAGCATCTTTCACCCATTCCATCCACCCATTCCATGAGACAATACAGTCTTTCTCTCTACATTGTTGTTGTTGTTAAGTGTCAAGTCGGTTCCGACTCACAGCGACCCTGTATAGGGTTTCTAAGAAAAGGCTGGCTGGTTTGAACTGCCAACCTTGTGGTTAGTAATCCAGAGCTTATCCAATAGCATCACACCACATTTTGTTGTTGTTATTAAGTGCCATCGAGTTAGTCCCAACTCATAGCTATGCTGTATACGGTTTCCAAGGAGCAGCTGGTAAGTTTGAAATGCCAACCTTGCAGTTCAAACCGACTTTGCGGTCCAGTGCATTATCCGGCAGCACATTAATCCATATTAAAAGATACAGAGCCGCTGATGAAAAAGTGCCACATGCCAGCACCTCAAAATGGTCTGCTTTCTGGACTCTCTGCAGCCCATCTGGCATCTCAGCTCTGTTCTGAGTCTCTGGACCCAGCATCTACCAGTTGTACAAGCAACAAATGCAGATTCATCTTAGTACAAACTAAGTCGAATGAGAAAATAATTCTCCTGCTAAAACAAACAGCGTAGCATTCCTGAGCCAAATGCAGATCGTTTTGGATAATTAAGCCCCCGCTCCACAGGCAGCGATGGCTAGCCTTCTTTGGGTTCCTGTGATGTGCCAGAAACTGTTTTCAGCGCTCCACCTACAGTAGTGCCTTCAGTCCTAACAAATACTTTAATGACGTAGGTGCTACAATTATGGCACATTTCTCAAATGAGGAAAGTAGGCACAGAATGGCTCAATGGTTTCCCTGAGGTCACATACAGTAAACGGAAGAGCTAAGATTTGAACCAACCAATTTAGCCATTAAGCTCTACAATATTTCAAGAAGATGACAGTGATCATTTATGTGGGTTTGAACTACAAGGTCGGTGGTTCAAGCTCACCATCTGCTCCTCAAAAACCCTATACAGTGTTGCTATGGGTCGGAACCGACTCGACGGCACTTAACAACAAACAACAACACTAGGCCAAATATTATACTCAGGTTATCGCATTTAATCCCCATAACTATTGTTCCCATCTAAAAGAAAATAAAACTGAGATTTAAAAGATAGAGCTAATTTGCCAGATATCACTCAGCACTGTAAGATAAGCACTGTATGGCAAGGTTGGTTTGAACCGTAAGGTTGGTGGTTGAAACTCACCAGCTGCTTCTCAGAAACCCTATATAAGGTTGCTATGACTTGGAACTGACTTGACGGCACTTAACAGCAACAACAAGTAAGTGGTAGCATCAGTGGTAGACAGCTGTGGCTCTTTATTATAAGCACTGGACTGTGGACCACCAGGTCAGCAGTTTGAGCCCACCAGGCACTCTGTGAGAGAAAGATGGAGCTCTCTACTCAAGCAAAGATTTAAAGCCTCCAAAACCCTATGCAGAGTCACTATGAGTCAAAAGCATTTTGATGGCACTTAACAAGAAGTAAGTGGTAAGTTGAAAGTCAGACTGTCAAATTATAGAACCTGGGAGCAGAAAAATATTAAATCATGTTGAAAAAGTCAACAATGCGTTCTAACTTCAGACTTTTCCATGCAAAGCACTCGTCGTTTAGAAAATGACAGTTGTCATCAAGTTGACAACCAGTCATAGGGACCCCATGGGTGTCAGTGTGGAACTATGTGCCATAGAGTTTTTAATGGCTGAGTTTTCTAAAGCACATTACCAGACCTCTCTTCTGAGTCATCCATGGGTGAACTTGAATTTGCCAACCTTTCAATTAGGAACCAAAAGCATTAACTCTGGGCTCCACCAAGGTGGTGTCCTCTTCGTTACAAGAGCACGAAAATGAGAGAGGAAAGTCCTCTGAAGTCTCCATTCTAACTGGCTTACATATAGAAGATGGGATAAATGAGCTGATGAATAGAAGGCACCTTGGGTTTCTGTGGAGACTGACTAGAATTGTTGTTGTTGTTATTAACTGTCATCCAGTCAGTTCTGACTCATAGCAAGCCTGTATAGGGTTTCTGAGACTTAAAATCTTTGCGGGAGCAGAAAATCTTATTCCTCCTAGAGCAGCTGGTGGACTTGAACTGCCCACCTTGTGGTTCAAAGTGTAGTATTTATCCTACAGAACCACTGATTTTCAATTATCCAGGAAACATTTAGAGAACATGTACATGGGCAGGTGGCTCACAACAGAGGAATCCCTCTCCCAACCACCTTCTGTGGTCTCAGAAGCTCCACCAAACCTACCCTGAGCAAAAGAGGCTTCCTACAACACCATCTGTCTATGACCTACCATTGGTTAGTGAGTTAAATCCATGCAATCTCAGCCATGAGTATTAGAATAGATTCTCTATCACCCCAACTATAATGGCCCCAGGATGTTTCATCTCCTGTGCCTCTAATTTCAGCAATCAGTGTCTACCATCTGCTTTGTCTTCACATGAGTCTCACGCTCCACAACATACTCATACTTCAATATTTAAATTTAAATATTGTCCCTGTACCAATTAGGGATTTGATGAGAAAGCTGCACCATGAAAAATGAAGCCCAAAGAAGAAATGATACATTCGAATTGTGGTGTTGCTGAAGATTATTGAATAAACTAAAGAACATACAAATTTGTCTTGGAAGAAGTATAGCCAGAATGCTCCTTAAAAGCAAAGACGGCAAGACTTTATCTTTCTTTCTTTGGAAAAGTTATCAAGAGAGACAAATCGCTGGAGAAAGACATCATGCTTGGTAAAACAGTAGTTCAGAAAAAAAGAAGGAAGACCCTCAAAGGATTGTATTGACATAGTAACTGCAAGAAGGAGTTCAAACAGAAATGATTGTGAGGAAGATACAGCCTGGCAGCCTTTAGTTCCGTGGCACATAAGGTAGCTACGAGGGAGCCACTCAACGGCACTGAAAAGTGTCAGACTGGAGGAAATGGGGACAGGCCTGAGAAAGAAGGGGTGGTTTGTAGCAGAGACTCTTGTGATTCTCAGATTTGGTTGTTTGGGGGTTGGGAGTTGTAGGGAGCAGGACAAATATCTCAGTGATAAAAGGAGCTAGTGAGTAAGAAGAAAAGAACAAAAGAATGGGGGTGGGGGGGGGCGCGGAGTATTCTCTGATATGTCCAGCTCCAACAGCATTTAACAGGGTGAGAAGGCAGGCCATACAATAAACAGTCCCCAAGTTAAAATGCTAAGGAGCTCTGGTAGCGTAGTGGTTACGAATCGGGCTGCTAACCCCAAGGCCAGCAGTTCGAAACTACCAGCTGTTCCGCGGGAGAAAGATGAGGCGTTCTGCTCCCGTAAAGATTTACAGCCTCGGAAACCCTGTGCAGTGTCACTATGAGTCGGAACAGACTCCACGGTACTTAACAACAACAACAACAAATTAAAGCCCTGGTCTCTTTCCTTTACATTTTCTGTCCTTCTAAACTCTCCCATTCAGACTGTGTCCAGCTATGCTGATGTGATGAAGAGAGTTCTTTCACTACTCTCTTGCCAGACCTGGAAGCAGCTTCTTTCTTTGACTGCAGTCCCTAAAGGTGTTGGAAAATCATGGATGGAGCAAAAGCGAGACAGCATCGCTCCCTAGTGGCGAAATCCAGACACTTTCCTGGGCTCCGGTGGCAGGGGTGTGCAATGGAATGGAAATGATTTCCTCGGAACCTCAGACTGTTAAATGATTTATGGTGTGTCAGAATGGTGAGATCGCCAAAAGGCTTCGTCCTGCTCCCTCTAACCTCGCAACCAGTTCTCGACATAGATGAGCTAGGCCTTTCTGGAATGTCTATTTGGGAGAAATATTTCCCTGTATTTAGTGGGTCAACAGATCAGGACTGGAGTGGAAAAAAAGGGTTCTGATATTTTTCGTTTCCATTTCAGTCCATTCTGTGATCTTGAAAAAGACTGATGTTTATTCATTTTAAATCAGAACAAACAAAACTCTCCCAAACCAACCAAACACCTATGTATCCCTGGTGGTTATGTGCCATGGAGTCGGTTCTGACTGGTAGCGACCTCCAAGGCTGTAAATCTTTACGGGAACAGAAGGCCTTATCTTTCTCCCGTGGAACAGCTGTTAGTTTTGAACTGCTGACCGTGAGATTAGCAGCCTGATTAGTAACCATGACAATAAATCACCTTTTTAAACAAAAGAATGAGAGGTCCAGAGAATCACGCCAAGCCTGGGGCATAATGAATTTTGTTCAAGCCACTGATTAAGCACTCATCTGCTAAGCAAAAGATTTGCAGTTTTAACCCAACCCGAAGTGCCTCCTTCAGAAGACGACTAGTGCTCTGCTTCCAAAGGACATAAAAACCCCTATACAGAGTAAAGCTCTACCCTCATTTTACCCCCATTGCTGTCGAGTTGATTCCAACTCACAGGGACCTTATAGAACAGGGTAGGAACGGTCCCATAACGTTTCAAAGACTGTAATATTGATGGAAGCAGAATTAAACTGCCGGTGAGCAGGAAAGCACTCAACTGCTATCACACTAGGGCGCTTTGCGGAGCCACTAAAAACCAAACCCAAACCCACTGCCATCTGGTTGATTCAGACTCATAACCATCCTAAATAAGCTTTCTGTGACTGTAAATCTTTACAAAAACAGAAACCCTCCTCTTTCCCCCTCAGAAAGGCTAGTGACCTTACTGTTAGCAGCCCAACACCTAACCGCAGCCACTACGACGCCTTTGCAGAGCCACTTGTTGTTAAGTGCCATCGAGTCGGTTTCTACTCATAACAATGCTGTGTAGGGTTCCCAAGGAGCAGCTGGTGAGTTTGAACCATTGACCCTACAGTTAAACTGACCTTTTGGTCCAGGGCTTATCCTACAGTGCCACACCAGGACCCTTATAGCATCACTTCTTGTTGTTGTTAAGTGCCAATGAGTCAGTTCCAACTTCTTAGCAACACTGGGTTTCCAAGAAGCACCTGGTAGGTTTGAACTGCTGTCCTTGTGGTTCACAGTCCAGTGTTGCTCCTAGTGTCATGCCAGGAGTCCACTGGTTGGTGGTGGTGATAATGTGCTGTGGAGCCGGTTACGACCCATAACAACTCTGTATAGGGTTTCTGAGGCTGTAAGTCTTTATAGGAGCAGAAAGCCTCATCTTTCTCCTGCAGAACCTCTGGTAGTTTTGAACTGCTGACCTTGAAATTAGCAGCCTGACACGCAACCACTATGCTACCAAGGAGTCCACTTCTTGTTGTTAAGTATCATCAAGTCGGTTCTGACCCACAGTGACCCTGTATAGGGTTTTCAAGGAACAGCTGGTGAGCTTGAACTGCCAACCTTGTAGTTCAGACTTTGCAGTTCAGTGCATTAACCCACAGCACCATATGGGTTTAAATAGCAAACCTTTCATTTAGCATCCAAGTGCTTAACTGTTGCACAACCATGACTCTTTTGGTGGGTGAATGTCTGGGGCTTGAACTCAAATACCAGGAGAGGAGCATTGAGCACTCTCATCACTGGGTTGTATCACCTCTTTTCCCCAAGCAAATACCATTCATTCTTCTGGCTGTTTCTCTGGAATTGCTCAAGGCTTTGCTGACACATGGAGGTCACCCTTCTACCCTCATCTCCTCTGCCTCTTGAGGGAGTAAGTGGGAGGGCAGCAGAAAATGTTCAGGACATGGCTGAAGGGGCCCCTACATGACAGTGCAGAGCCTGACCCACCCTGGTCAACACAAAAGCAGGGAGAGAGATGCAAAAGGGAATGAGGAGCCAGCCTGTTTCCATAGATACAGATTTCAGTTGCATTTTATGACAGCCATGCCAGACTGCCTGGAGAGGCATTGTTTGGATGCCTGGGGACCTGCACAGAAAGAAAATGAAGTAAGAAGAGATTTTAAAACAACAACAACATGTTTCAAGTGGCTTCTCTCCCTGATTCAGGCCAAGCACTTTCCTACCCTCTGGTCTTTTAGGGAGGCTGATGTTTGACTTCCTGGGTTATAGCTGCATTTGGTCAAAAATGCAACTGATGGTGAGGATGGTGCTAGACCAAGCAGCAATTTGTGCCATGGTACCTGGGGTTGTCTTGAGTCAGGAGTGACTCGACAGCAGCTAACAACACCAAGAATATCCTTCCTTTTTCGAGAATTAGAATTCCCATCTCTGCTTTGCATCCTTGACACACTCTTGCACTTAAAAGTAAAATGGGTTTTGTTACCAGGATGTAACCCTATACAGTTTAGGGTCCAACTAACATGCTTCACTGGGTCTCCAGAGGGCACGTCTGAACCCTATGACTGTGGAAATGGCAGGCAGCTTAGAGGTCCCTCCTGTAGGGCGCCCACACCCACCCCTGCTATGTCCAGAGTCCCCTCTTGCCTGAGAAAGTCTAATCTAGCTCTGATCTATGTTGATGGGTGGGCTATAACAAAAGGGCTTGGATCCTAAAAATACACACACAAAAAACAGACAAACCAACAAAAACACTCACCTTGGCAGGTCATGTCAGAAGCACAAAAGTTGGAAATCCTCAGCCCTGGGGCAACAGGGTGGGGGTGGGATGGGCAGGGACCATCAAACTAGAGCATTTCTGGTTATTTAAAACTTCCACAGGTGTGAACAAGCCAAGGATTGAGTTTCAGAGGCTGGACAATGGGACATGGTGGCACAATCTCACAGTCAAGGCTCAGGATGAGGCTAAAAGGAAGGCAACAAACTACCTCAAAAGTCTGGGCCTCCTTAAGAAGCTGCTAGAGCCAAGGAGGTAGCAATTCCATCACTGTGTTTAGAAGAAAAGCAAATGTCTCCAGGGCTAAAGACCAAAAGATGACAGCTTTGTGGTCAGCTGACTTTGTTCCCACTCATGGTGCTTGCTCAAGACTAATACTCGTGTATGAAATCACAAAGAGCCAGAACCACCGTCCCCATTTCCTGTTCCTTTTTCCCTGCAATTTTTACCTCCTGGAACAATGTGGGCTACTCACCCTATGTCTGCCCATCTGTGAAAATCACCTTTATTAACTCTGAGATGCCTTGTTTACCCTTTTCAGGGACTCTCAGTGGACATTCTCCTGTATCTTCTGTCCCATATGAGGAAGAAGAAGAAATAGAAAAAAAGGAAGGTAGGTAGATGGATGGAAGGATGGATAGACCAGTTACCAGCTGCTGTGGAGTAAATGCCAACTTGTGGTGACCCCATGTGTTACAGAGTAGAACTTTGTAGATCACCAGGTCTTTCTTCCAAGGTTCCTCTGGGTGGATTTGAACTTCTAGCCATTTGTTTAGCAGCTAAATGCATTAACTATTTGTACCACCCAGGGGCTGTAGATATATACATCTATATGTGTAGATAGGTATATATGTATATACTATAT
>NW_006408560.1:5199752-5202338 GCF_000296735.1 Chrysochloris asiatica
CTATATATCTATATCTATATATCTATATATAGATATATAGATATATAGATATAGATATAGATAGATAGATACAGCCCCTGGGTGGTATAATATAGGAGTCCTGGTGTGGCATTGTGGTTTAATGTGTCAGACTGCAAAGTCGTTTGAACTGCAAGGTCGGTGGTTCAAGCTCACCAGCTGCTCCTTGGAAACCCTACAGGGTCACTATGGGTTGGAATTGGCTCGATGGTACTTAACAACAACTATATATATATTATCTTTGGCAGAAGCTATCCCTGGAAGGAGCTAGACTCTAAATGCAATCTAAGCAGCTCTAGACCCTCAATCCCAGGCCCCTGAAGTTCACAGTCAAAAGGATTATTAGAACTCAGCCACTACTGGGGCTTCTCCTATAGCTACTATGTGACTGAAACAGGCTTCAATTCCCAGGCCTCTTGGTGACCCTTCATAAGGACTGCCATTGGGACTTTGCAGGGAGATTGCTTACCCAAGTCTCCTGTGGGAAGTTCAGAAATTTCAGAGGTTAATGTGGGAAACAGAAACATAATGCTCATTTAAAATTAAACCTTACTTGAACTCCTGGTTTGGCACTGTAGAATAAACACTGAACAACAGAAAGGTTGGCTGTTCAAACTCACCAGCCCCTCCTTGGAAACTCTTTGAGTTGGAACCAACTGAACAGCACTTAACAACAACAACAACAACTGGAGCTGAGTGTATAAAATGAACTACTCTCCGTACTCCCAGATTCAAACCATCCACTCCCCAGACATTCATTTTCCTTTCCTGCTTGTACATTTCCATCTCCTACTTTCTCACCTATCTAGAATATCCTTCCTCTTTCCACTCATCACTTATTCATTCCTTCACTCATTCATTTAACAAAAAACCCACTAGGGAAACACCTAAAATGGGGCTAGAACTTGCCCAGGGAAGGAGGCTTCCTTCAGAGCCTTTGCATTGCATAAGATCATAGGTGGAATTGAGATCTCCATTTGGAATCTTCTGAGGTCGGAAATTTCCACTTGAAAGGACAAGCAGACCAGCCTGGAGCAGCTAGACGAACAGAAGATACTTCTTGAAAGAAAGACCTACAGGAAAAATCAAAAATAACAACAGCAATAATATTGACTAGTGCAAGAAGAAGCAAGTTGTTCGCCAGGGAGCCAGCAAGGCAAGCAGTCGGATCCCCTCAGGGCAAACCCCCTTCTAAGACTCAAGGGGAATACACAAGCAGGCATGTGGTCTTGATGGTGACCACATTGGTCTACTAATAAGGGGAAGTGGGGAGAAAACATCAATGAAGTTGTGAGCTAAATCTGACCACGTTCAATAGTCTCCGGTCCACCTGAATTAAAACCTGGTTGTCCAGCAGTATGGCGAGACCTGGGGACTCCTAGACCCAGGGACAGGGACATGAACATAGAGGACTAGAGCAGAGAGCAAAGCATCCAGCTGATATGCAGTAAGGGGAGATGCACAAGAACACCCACACTTGCAGATAGCACCCATTTGACCTGACTTCAAAAAACTCCACTAGAGGATAAAAGAAGAGGAAAAAGAGTAATCCGCTACAATTTGATGAACTTGACCTATACTTATGGATGTAGTAGCTCAAAAGAGGTAATGAATCTTTACAGCGAGGATCATTCCCACCCTCTCAGTACACGGGGTTGACAGGGATGGGCAACTTAGACATTGGCTACCCAAAATTGGGGGACTACAAAGGCATGGAGTGACTGGCTTACAAGCTTTCAAGAGGGAGCCTAGTACCAGAGGGCATGGAGGAAGATAGAATCTCCACTGAGTGGTTTCCAACCTGTCTGGACGGGGCTGGTGAAAGGAGATGGGGATAAGACTCTTGGGGTTCAATAGTGAATAATTGCTATCAGGACTGATTGTGAGTGTTGCAAATGTAAAGGTAGATTTTTTGTAACAAAAGGAGGGGAGTGGTTGATCTTGCAGTACAGAAGTGAAGGACCCTAGGACCATCAAGGAGAAAGAGTGGAGTGTGGGACTATCCAGAGAAGCAGTGACACCAGAGATGGAGGCAGAGACGATGACGTGGAGAGATGGAGCAGCTGGGGACTCTGGACTCCAGGAGGGAGCGGGACTGTGTGCTGATGGCCAGGAGGCAAGCTTGTGGGGTGTGCCATTTGGTTGTTTGAATGGTTGTATATTCCAGAGTGCTTTGGTGTACATCCAAAAAACAGGGAATGAAAGAAGCAAATGCTGTTGAATGATGATGAATGGAGGGGATTGTAGTCATTGCAATGAAATGAACTACAATAGGATAAATATAAAGCTGATGTTCTCCCATGTAAACTACCACCCAATTAACAATAAAAACTTTTTTTAATATATATATAAAGCAAATGGAAGCAATGAGGAGGTCCAAAGGCTCAACAGAAATTTTGGTAAGGTGGAGGGTCAGAGAAAAAGAGGAAGACCCCCAACAAGATGGATTGGTCAAGTGGCAGCATCGATGGACTCAAGCGTGCCAACAGTAATGAGGTTGGCCCAGGATCGGGCAGTGTTTCGTTCTACTGTGCATAAGGTTGCTATGGGTCAGTACCAACTCGATGG
>NW_006408560.1:5203413-5210608 GCF_000296735.1 Chrysochloris asiatica
GTTAGGGAAAGATTACCTGGAGAAAGCAAATCCCAAACTGAGTCTTAACGATAAGTAAGAGTTGGGAGTAGAGGAAGCTGCATGGTTCAGGCTGCGAATGCCTTAGATCATAGATGCTGGAAGGTCATGTGCAAGGTTTTGAGTGGCAAGAGATGAGCTGTAATACTGGTAGGTCTTTGCACATTTCATTATAATACTTTACTTTGTCTTCTTGAGCTGCACTGTGAAATTTTCTGTTTAGGTCTTTTACTTTATCATTTCTTCCAGTCACTTTAGCTTCTCTGCACAGAGGGTCTCAGATATCCAGAAGTGGTTCTTGAGCCTTGTTTCATGAAGCTCCAGGGCTGCACCAAGGTGTCTCAGCAATAGGATTAAGGGCCTCTTACTCTCAACCTGGAAAAGGAGCTCTGGTAGCGTAGTGGTTATAAATTGGGCTGCTAATCTCATGGTCAGCAGTTCGAAACTACCAGCTGTTCCGTGGGAGAAAGATGAGGCTTTCTGCTCCCATAAAGATTTACAGCCTCAGAAACCCTGTACAGGGTCACTATGAGTCGGAACTGACTCCACGGCACATAACAACAACCTTCAACCTGGAGTTCTAGTGTGACGCTAGCTGCCGCAAGGTTGGTAGTTCAAACCCACAAGCCGCTCCTAGGAAACCTTATGCAGGGACGGTATGAGTCTGAATGGATTCAACAGCACTTAACAACAACAACAGCACTCAACTTGAGTATAAGGTTTAATTTCAAATGAACACTATTTCTGTGGGTGGTGTCAAGTCACCAAAAAAGGAACCAAATCTGCTGTCATTGAATCAATTCCAACTTATGGCAACCCCATGTTACATAGTAGAACTGTTCATTAGGGTTTCTTGGCTATAATCTTTATGGAAGCATCCAACTGCCTGGCCTTTCTTTCATGGAATCACTGGGTGAATTTGAACAACCACTCTGTTGGTTAATAGCCAATTGCTTGTGCCACCCAGGGACTTCCACGAGTTTTAAGTGTGGGAGGACATGATCAAGTTTGTGTTTCAGAAAGACCACTCTGGCTTCCTGGCCTCATTCCATCCATTCCTCAGGTTAGTCTGTTATTGCCTACAGTCTCTGACTGGAATAAATTATTTACAGCAAAAATAAAAGCTGCTTCAGTATATCTGTGATCGTTGTTATATTTATTTTACGTAAATTAGTTGTTGTTAAGTCGATTACAACTCATGGTAACTTCAGGTGTGCCAGAATGAAACTGTGTTCCGTAGAATTTTCAGTGGCTGATTTTTAGGAAGTAGATCACCAGGTCTTTCTTCTGAGGCACTTCTGGGTGATCTCAAACTCCAATTTTTTCAGCTAGCAGCCAAGCAGGTTAACCATTTGCACCACCCAGTGGCTCCTTATTTCACCCAGAGGAAAGAAAATGAAAATCCCCTATTGTGTTGATGACGCCATCTAGTGGTACAAATTTTTCATGACTGCAAAAAGAACCAAACCTGTCCTGCATAACTGTTAAGTCCTTTATTGTGTGCCGTGGAGTCGATTCCGACTAATAGCGACCCTGTACAGGGTTTCCGAGGCTGTAAATCTTTACAGGAGCAGAAAGCCTCATCCTTCTCCCGCGGAACAGCTGGTAATTTCGAACCGCTGACTTTGCAGTTCACAGCCCGATTCGTAACCACTACGCTACCAGAGCTCCTTTGTTAAGTCATATAGATCTGTTAAGATTCTATATTAAATTATTGATTTAACCTTCAAAACAACTCAGAAGTATATGATGTTGTATGTCACAGGTCAAGATAATATGGGATAGACAGGAAGCAATATTTGGCATGGCCTCGGTGGACCTGGAATCATATTAGGTGATTTACATGAAACTGACACTTAGAAAATAAAGATTCTAAAGTCCTTCCTGTTTGAGAACCCAACTAGATTGAACATAGTAACTGAGGTTTTCCTGCTGCTAGAGCCAGGTCTCCCCCATAAATCTGGTCAGATTCAAATCCTTCACTTGAGTCCAAAAGAAAATAAGTAGTAAATGATGAGGAAACAGGTTAACTGGCCCAATGACAGCTATTTTCTTTGTTGTGAATAGCAACCAAAGCATAGTTATGGATTAGACATGAGGGTAAGTATTGGGAAAACAGTTACACTCAGGACATAGCAATCTGAGCCTGAAGCCTAATAAGGCACCTTCAAAAGAGTGGTTGCTTTTAGTATAGCAGAGAGTGTTTGTCAGAGACAGAAAGTATCCAGGAATTACAGTTGGAGAGTCAGGATTTATATAGTTGTGTAGAGGTCACTGTCTCTGCACTGCCACTCATCAAGCTCCTGTGTATTGTATTAGTCTCCTATTGTTGCTGCAACCAATCTCCACAAACTGACTGCCTTAAAACAACACACATTTGTTATCGTACAGCTCTGGAAGTCAGAAGTCTGAAATGGGTCTCACTGAGCTAAAATTAAAATGCCTGCAGGATTGCATTGTGTTTTCCTGTGTCCTTAGCTCATGGCTCCCTTCCCTCTGCAAAGCCAGCCCTAGCTGATTTGAGTCCTTGTCATGCTGCTGTCTCTCTGGTGCTTCCCCTTCTTCTTTTAAGGAGACTGATTGCATTTGGACCCTCCTGGATATCCAGAATCCCCTCCCCATCTCAAGATCAGATGATTAGTAACCTAACTTCCAACTGCAACTTTCATTCCTCTTTGCTGTGGAGGTTAGCATATTCACAGGTCCCAGGGATTAGAATGTGGGCATCTTTGTGGGACCATAATTCTGCCTACCCTGTACTTTGAGACAAAAGAGGCTGAGTACCTATAACAGGGCCTCTCCAGCCAGTGGGAACCACAGCACTGTTTGAGGCCCAAGAGAGAGTGATGACAGCCTGTTGCTAAGTCTGTCTGTCGAGTCCGCTCTGACACACAGCGACCCTGTATAGAGTTTCTGAGGAGTGGCTGGTGAGTTTGAACTGCCAACCTGGTGATTCAAATCAACCTTGCGGTGCTGCACTTAGCCTAATTCAACTTCAACAACCACTCCTCAGAAACCCTGTGAGTCAGAACCAACTCGGTGGCACACAACAATAAAACAACGACAAAAGGAAGAACGGAGTACTGGTCAGGTTCCTCCCTGAGCGCCAGCCCATTATGCTACCTCAAGTAATTGGCCATAAAACCCAAAACCAAACATGTTGTTCTCCATCCAGCATTCTGGGAAGCACAAAACATGCTCGTTGTTAAATGCCATTAGTTGGTTCTCATTCAAAGCGACCCTGTATAGGGTTTCTGAGCTGGTGGGTTTGAACTGCTGACCTTGTGGTTCTCAGCACAATGCTGATCCTACAGCACCACATTGGAGATCATTCTTCCTTTGTTATTGTTGTTGTTGAGTGTCGAGGAGTTGGTTCCTATAGACACCCTAATAGCTTGCACCTCTACAACTACTTCCATGATCTGCAGTGGGTGTACCTGATCCTGGAATATGATCCAAGAGGCAAGCTGTACAAGGAGCTGCAAAAGAGCCACAGATTAGATGAGCAGTGCATAGCCTCCGTCAGGTGGCAGCAGGGAGGGCTCTGGGGTTCATGTGGGCCGGTGACTGGCAGTATGAGTGGTCCTTCCTTTATTTTCTCATAGGATAATGGAGGACCTCGCAGATGCCCAAATCTACTGCCATGAAAAGAAGGTGATTCACAGAGGTATTAAGCCAGAGAATTTGTTGCTAGGGCTCGGGGTGAAGTAAAGATTGCAGACTTCAGCAGTCTAAGGTAGGTAATGGTAGGGTGGGGCCTGGATGCCCAATGCAAATGATCCACTTTAATTCATCCCACGCATAAGACTTAGATACATTCTTGGATCTGTGTTTTGTTTTGTTTTTGAGTTTTTATTGAGTGATAGTTTTCATCCTATCATATTTCGTTTCATTGCAATGATTACAATCCCCTCCATGCATCATTATTCAACAGCACTTGCTTCCAATCCCTCTGGTTGTTTTTTTGGATGTACACCGAAGCACTCAGGGATATATAACCAATCAAACAACCAAAGGGTATACCCTGCACGCCAGCCCCCTAGCCTCCAGCGCACAGCCTCTCTCCCTGCCTGAGTCTAGAGTCCCCAGCCGCTAAGTCTCTCCACATCCTCATCACTGCCTCCATCTCTGGCCTTGTTTTTGCTGCTTCTCTGGGTCCCACACTCCACTCTTCTCTTGGTTTATTGTTTTAATAGTGCCTTTTTCAAATGGTGTTGGGTGCCAGTGAGTTGATTTAGATTTGTAGCGGCCCTGTGTAGAAAGGAACAAAACACTGTCTGGTCATGCACCATGCTCACAATTATTGTTAGTTTGAGTCCATTGTTGCAACGACTGTATCAATCCACCTTATTGAGGGTCCTGTTTTTCACTGGCCCTCTACTTTACTAAGTATGATGTCCTTATACAGGCACTGGTTAATATGCATTTAAAGAGTATGGCTCAATTTTACCTTCTGTTTTCTGATCTATTTTAATGTATAAAGCTTTACCCATAAGCTCCCATGCAAATAAACTAAGGACCTCATCACCATAATTCTTGCAGTCTTAATTTCATGATGTGAGCAAACCATAATGTGTTTGATGATCCCTTCCTGATGCACCATGTTGTTGTTGTTGTTAAGTGCCATCGAGTCAGTACTGACTCATAACAACCCTATGTAAAACAGAGCAAAACACTGCCCTGTCCTGGGCCAACCTCACAATTATTGCCATGCTTGAGCCCATTGATGCTGCCACTTTGCCAAACCATCTTGCTGGGGATCTTCCTATTTTTCTCTCACCCTCCACCTTACTAAACATGATATCCTTCTCCATTGACTGGTCCCTCCTGACAATATGTCCGAAGTATGAGAGACGAAGTTTGGCCATCCTGGCCTCCAAGGAGCATTCTAGCTGCACTTCTTTCAACACAAATCTTTTGGTTCTTTTGGCAGCTCATGGCACTTTCAATATTCTACTCCAACATCATTAACTCAAGCATCAATGCTTCTAAGGTCTTCCTTATTCACTGTCCAGCTTTCACATACATACGAGGTTATTGGAAATACCATGGCTTGGGTCAGGTACACCTTAGTCCTCAAGCTGACATCTTTTTGCCTTCAATACTTTAAAAAGTTCCTGTGTAGCAGATTTGCCTAATGCAATATGTCGTTTGATCTCTTTACTGCTGCTTCCGTGAGTGTTGATAGTTGATCCAAGAAGAATGAAGTCCTTGACAACTTCCATCTTTTCTCGGTTGATAAGAATTGTTTATTGTTTGATAAGAGTTGTTTATTGGTCCAGTGGTGAGGATTTTTGTTTTCTTTACATTGAGATGCAATCCATACCATTTAGTTTGTTCCAAATCATTCATTTGATGCTTATTTTGGGGCAAACATCCATGATCAAGAGTGAAAGAATTATATGAGTAAATTCTAAAATAACGGATTGGTGAATCCAAGTGCTTCCTTTCTTTGGAACCTAGATCCCATCCAGGCCAAACAGGCATTTTCTGTGGCGATAAAGGTGGGACTTTCAGCCTTTTGTAGCTACGTCACCTGCATGAAACAGTCCTTCCCAGCATGCCCTTCTTTACCCTTCTGTAGAAGAAAGACGATGTGTGGGACTCTGGACTACCTGTCCCCAGAAATGATCAAGGGAGGACTTAAGATAAGAGAGTGGATCTGTGGTGCATCTGGGTGCTCTGCTATGAACTGATGAGCAGTCCTCCCTTCAAGAGCCCCTCACAACCTAGACCCACAGATGCATCCTCAAGGTGGGAGGACAACTTCTGGGAATTCCTGAGGGAGCTGGATGATAATTCCTGTTGGACATGAGGTATCTGAGAACACACAAAAGTTGCCTAGTAACACCCAGAATGGTCTCTAGAATGGACTTGAGGAACAGGGAGGTGATCAATCAAAGACATAAACCAGATTTCTCATTCTTCTATCCCTGGTCTCCTAAGATGGATGGAAGTTTCCCCACCTCAGTGCCTTCTGTGGCCCAGGACCTGATCTCCAAGTTGCTCCAATACCAGCCCTTGGAGCGGCTGCCCCTGGCCCAGGTTCTGGAGCACACCCAGAGTCCAGGCCCACTCCCCAAGGGTGCTGCCTCCTTCTACTCACCTGGCTTCCTGAACCTGGTCAGCCCTGTTCCTTTGTGTTTGTTTGAAGGGCTGCCTGACTCTGCTATTGCAGCTGTCTTTTTATAGCTTATCTTTTATGCTGCAAGATACTAATTAATAAAAGTCATTTTGTACCAGGAAAAAATAAAAGAAAAAAAAAGGCAAGCTCAAAGAAAAAAAAGCAACCTCCCCATAAAAAGGTAGAAATGTGCCTCTCTTACTCCACCCACTCATGATCTCTGAATAGAAATACAAATTGAACATCCAGAACCAGAAAGTGATAAGATAAAGACAAGAAGCAAAAGGACACTGATGAGGCAGTCCAGTGCTTTTCCGACAGTGCCACACCAGGACTCCAGGAGTTCTGTGTTGTTGTTGTTAAATACAGTTGAGTCGGTTCCACCCCATGGCAACCCTGTGTAGGGTTTCCAAGGAGCAGTTGGTGGATTTGAACTGCAGCTAGTCATTTGAACTTCAAGGTTGGTGGTTCAAGCTTACGAGCTGTTCCTTGGAACAAGGTCACTATGGGTCGAAATCGACTTGACGGCACTTAACAACAGCAACAACATAGCCATAGGTAACAAAAAGAGTTTATAAATCAGCTAGGAAAAAGCAAATAACTCCTCACTCCCCATTCCCCCTACCCACATAGAGCAATGAATATGAACAGGCAATTCAGAGAGTTGTTGTTGTGTGTCATTGAGTTGATTTTCACTCATAGCAACCCTGTAAGACAGAGTAGAACTGCCCCATGTGGTTTCCAAGGCTATAAATCTCTAGAGACAGATTACCACATCTTTCTCTCACAGAGCTACTGGCAGATTTGAACTGCCAACCTTTCAGTTAACAATCAGGCACTTAACCACTGTGCCACCTTATTGTACCACCAAAAAAAAAAAAAAACACTGCCATCAAGTTGATTCCACTCACAGCACCCCTTTTTGTTTGTTTGTTTGTTTGTTTTTTAATTAAATGTTTTTATTTTGCATTGAGTGAAATTTTACAGGGCACATCATCAGCTTCACATTCAACCATTCATATAGCTTGTTTCATTACATTGATTATTATCCCC
>NW_006408560.1:5211770-5226438 GCF_000296735.1 Chrysochloris asiatica
TCTGGGGTTTATCCAGTTCCCCAAGGATTAAACAGTTCTTAAAGTCTTCTCTGCTGTGGCTGGCTCGCTGGTACTCTTGCCGGGAGCACCCCTTTTTAGACAGAGTAAAACTACTTCCTAATGTTTTCAAGGCTATAAATCTTTACGGAAATAGACAGCCTCATCTTTCTCCCTAGGAGCAGCTGGTGAGTTCGAACCACTGACCTATCAGTTAACAGTCCAATGTTTAACCCACCGCACCACCAGGGCTCCTTAATTCAGAGAGAAAATAATGTAAGTTATATTCTATGATAAATCACATGTACCTAACTATTAAGCATGGTTGCATGATGATGGAATGGGGACGAAGGATTTTAAGAAGAGACTTTTCCTTTTTACTCTCCATGCTCCTGTACTGTTTGAATTTTTTCTTGATGTTCAAGTATGGATACCATACATTTATCATTGTAAAAAATATATGGATACAGGGCAAAGTGAATTGATCTATTTAGAAGTTGTTTGCCACTGTCTTGGTTCTTCAAAACAAAAACAAAATTTAAAAGTTAAAAATAAAAACCTCCAAATGTTGGCTGATTTGGAGCACAGAATATAGGGATCCCAAAAATTCCGAAGGGTCAGCCGCACAGAATTGAATCCCATACCTAAAGGAAACAATAAGGATCAATCAGACTAAACATGAACTTCAGAGTCAGCAGATCTGGTTCCAGTCCTGGCCCTGCCTCTTTCTTTCAATGACTGTGAGAAAATTATTTCACTGCATTGAGTCTTGATACAGTGGCAACCAAGATGCCTACCACTTAGGTTTGGTACACAATCGTTTGTGTATGACATTCTTTCTACCCTTCTGATTTATGATCATGCTATAGAGGGTCACTAGGAGTCTGAATCGACTCAATGGCAGTGGGTTATAGGTTTAAAAAAAACAGTTGTTGTCAAGTTGTTTCTGACACATGAATACCCCATGTGTGTCAGAGTAGAACAATGTTCCACAGGGTTTTCAAGAGCTGAATTTTTGGAAGCAGATTGCCAGACCTTTCTTCTGAGATACCTCTGGGTAAATCCAAACCCTTAGCCTTTCAGTGAGCATCTGAGCACATTAACTGTTTGCACCAGCTGGACTAATATAGTAGCTGGGAGATTAAAGGGAACTCTTCACAAGTGTCTTTAGATCCAAATAAATGTTTCTAGGACCCTCTATTGTTGGTTAAGTGCCCGGAAATGCAGTGATGCATTACAGTGAGGGCTGTAACATAAATGTTTTAAGCAACAAAATCAGGATTGACAATTTTGGTAGTCTGGGCAACCTCCAGCAGCAATTGTAAATGGTGGTGTGCATCAGAAACAACTGGAAGTCTTGTTAAAACAGCTTACTGGGTCCCATCCTTATAGTTTCTGATTCAGGAGGTCTGGGATAGGGCTTGAGAGCTGCGTTTCTAAGATGTTCCCCAATGATGCTGCTGGTGGTCTTGAGGACCACACTCAGAGACCCACTGAGAATCGCTAAGTGAAGCAGACGGTAGCAGCTTCCTCTACCCCTCCTCTGGGATGTTCCTACAATAGCAACAGCACTAGGACACTCTCTGATCTCTCCCCTGGCCAGTGGCCAGTACCTGCAGCCTGTATTCCTTTCTCCAGGGTGACAGAGCATCTGGGAGGACCCTTAACTTTCAGTTGGCAGTGCAGCATGGCAGTTAGAGGAGAATGCTGAGCGCTTAGCTCAGCCTCTAGCCTGTTCTGTCTGTTTTGTGGGCTTAGCATGGGGAGAGGAAGTGTGTTCCCCTTCAGCTAAAGCAGATTGGGAACCATAGCTTTGTTAGAGGAAGAGCCCAGGCCAAGGGGTCGTGCTCTATAGAATTGGTACAATCTGCTCTCATGCATGAGCTGCTCCCCTCAGTAGAGAGCCCTGCCTTGCCCTGACAACCCATCTGTGCTGGACATCCTCTTGTGACTCAAAGTACCCCCTACCCGTGTCCTCTCCAGCCTACCTCTTGCCCCTCAGGGCATGGGAGCCCTTGAACCTCGGTCAAATGGCTGTAATGAAGAAGAATTTCTGGCTCACAAACAAATTAGCTAGGGAGACAGACAGAGGGTACAGACAAGAAAATGTTCACTATTGAACTGTATGCTGGTAAAGCAAAGAAGCTTTTGTCTCTCCCCAATGGTATCCAAGCCTTTTCCCTAATAATGGTGATAGAAACAGAAAACAGTGGCCCATGAGTCAGTTCTCAGTCCTAGTGTGAATCCATGTATGTCAAAGGAGAGCTGCACATTAGGATTTCAATGGCTGCAGCCTGATGTGGTGCTGTGGGTTAATGTGCTAGACTGCAAAGTCATTTGAGCCACAAAGTTGGTGGTTCAACCTACACTGGATCGCTACAGGTCGGAACCGACTCAACAGCACTTAACAAAAACAACCTTTCAGAAGAAACACAAAATCAGGCCTTTCTTCAGAGACACGACTGAGTGGATTCAAATCACCAACCTTTTTGTTGATTAGCAGTTGAATCTTTAATCACTTGCACCACGCCAGGACAGATCAGTAACAGCAATGTTGTTGTTGAGATTGTTGTGAAGTGTCATCAAATCAATTCTGACTCATAGTGCCACATCAGTAGTAATAATAGCAGCTACTATGTATCAAGTCACCTTGAACCACAGGTTGGTGGTTCCAGCTCACCAGACACGCCTCGTAAACCCTATACAGGGTCGGAACTGACTCGACAGCACTTAACAACAACAACATGGATCAGATAGGAGTCCTGGTGTGGCACTGTAGGATAAGCTAACCACAGGTCAATGGTTCAAACCCACCAGCCACTTCTCATAAACCCTATCCAGGGTTGCTGCGAGTTGGAACCAACTCGACAGCACCCAACAAGAATGACAACATCTATGAAGCCTACTATGTGCCTATGAAGCCTACTATGAGTTGGAATTGACTTAATGGCAGCAGATTTGGGTTTTTATTGGGTTTGGTTTTTTGATTTACTATGTACCAAGGACTAAACTCAGTTTTACACAAATTGTTTTATTCAATCACTGCAATTCTTTGAGGTCGACACTAAGAACTGAGGCTGAGACACAGATAATCACTTATGTCAGGCCAGGCTGCTGCCTAATGGTGAAGCCCACATGATCTAGCCTCGATGCCTGGCACTGGTCACTGCTCTTGTTCCTTCCTACAAGTTGGAGGCTGCCAGCTCTGGGCCAGGATTCAATGAGATGAGGTGGGCCTGATTCCCCACAGTCCCTCCACCCTTTGAGAAGAGGGACCTTATAGTCTCTTTACATACTCATGCATTGGGTGTCATGTCCAGGGCAAAGGCTGCACCTTGTCCATTTTTGTGTTCTCTACACAGCCCCAGTCACAGAGGCCACTTAGCAAAAGCCTGAGGCAGAAGAGAAAGGCAGCGTCACAGGCTGGGTGCTAAAGTGTTTGTTTCTTGATGTTGTCAGGGTTTCAGAGGTACACAGGTGAACAAATCATAGGAGAAAAACAATCGAGAGACAAAAATGACCACTTCCCAGCATGTCTCATTCTTGTCCAGCCAGCTTCAGCCCCTCTGGCCTCCCTGCTGTTTAGATCCTTCACCGTGCTCATGCCTCCCTGGACTTCTCTGCCCCCAGTGCTCTTACAGAATCCTCCCTCATCTTTTTAAAAGTCTTTGGTCAAATCTCACCTTCTCATTGAGACCTACCTGAAAACCACCTTCCCTTCATCAGCTTTTCCAGTCCCACTTGTCCTGCCATACTGGGTGTTTGTTGTTGTCATTATTCAGTGATGGTGGTGTGTATCCATAAAGGTTGACAGCCTAGGAAGTCCTATGGGGCTGTTCTACCCTGTCCTACAAGGCTGCTATGAGCTGGAATCAACTCAGTGGCAATGGGTTTGGGTTTTGGTAACATACTATTATATATATATATATATATGTCCCTGGGTGATACAAATGGTTAACACACTCAACTGCTCATCAAAACATTGAAGGTTTGAGTCCACCCAGAGGCACCTCAGAAGAAAGGCCTGACAAAAGTCAGCCTTTGAAAATTACCTTGAAAAAGTCAGCCATTGAAAATCCTGTGGAACAGAGTTCTGCTCTGAAACACCTGGGGTCACCATAAGTCAGAAATAACTTGGCTGATTTAACAGCAGTTGGTTATATAATTCACTGATTCATTGTACTTAATGCTTTTCTCTGCCTCTCCTACTAGGCTGTATACTCTGCTCAGACAAGTCTTTGTTTTACTCATTGATGTGTTCCAACAGCTCAAAAATGAGGGCTCGACACATATTTGTTGAATAAATCTCCAAACCCTGACATTAAGTCAGAACCAGGTGTGAGGTACTCAAGGAAGTGAGCCCCTCCACCCACAGCCTTATCCCATGTTTCGCAGAGATTCATTCTCCCTCACAATCCCAGTCACCTCAGGGACTCACTGAGGACTGTCTCCTCAGACCCTGTAGATCTGTCTGCCCTTCTCTTTACGCCAGGGCTCAGCTAGATCACTCTGAAGAACTCTGCTGCTTGAAAAAGCCTATGTCCATAGCTGGAGGCTCAAGAACCATGGAGAAAGCACACAAGGCTCAGACCTGGGCCACATCTCAGGGTGTTATTTCAACTCTCTGAGCTTGGTTTCCTCGTCTATAAAGTGAGGAAGTTGAAATCAATGATCTCCTCCAGTGTTTTCCAACTCTGAGTTTCCCTGTGGAACGAGGAGAGTATGGATGGGCAACTTTGGTCAAGGCACAGACCAATCCGTGACCCTGGGGCACAGGACAGAGAGGAAGGGGATCATACTAAATAAAACCAACATGTGAAGAGGGATTCGCAGTGTCATATAGGTTAGGCCAGTAGCCACGGTTGGCATAAAAAGTTCTTTACACAAGGAAAGGCAGTTCTTATCATCCATATTTCACAGAGGAGAAAACTGAGGCTCAGAGGGGTTAAGCAAGCTGCCCACAAATAGGAAGCTGAAGAACCATCCCAAGCCAGGTTTCCCAACTACAAATTCCATAATCCTTCCACATACAAATGCCTCATTGACATTTGTATGTGGAAGAAGAGCATCATCATTAGATTATCTAAAATGTCAATTCTCTAACAGTTCTATTTTATTTTAGAAATTCATGACCATCAAGTCAATTTTGACTCATGGTGCCCCCCTGTGTTAGAGTTAAACTGCTCCATAGCATTTTTTTTACTGTAATCTTTATGGAAACAAGTTTCTACAGCGCCACCATGTGGGTTAAAACCACCACCCTTTAGGTTAGCTGCTGTTGTTGTTATGAAGTACCGATTAATCGATTCCCACCCACAGCAACCCTGTATACTGTTTCCAAGGAGCAGTTGGTAGGTTTGAACCACCAACCTTGTGGTTCACAGTCCAGAGCTTATCCTGCAGCGCCACACCAGGATGTTAGTAGTCAAACATAATCCAAAGACAAAATTGGAATTTGCACTCAAATGGATGCATGTCCTATGTTCTAGAAATTTATTTATTAGAGGGGGCTTCAAAAGTTTGTGGAAATATGGAATCAAAAGATCATGAGATTTTTCCACAAACTTTTTGAAGCCTCTCCTCTCAAATAAAACAATATAGCTACCATGAGAAGATATCCCTCTGAAAGATCTAAAACACTGGCTCAGTGATTGGTTCCTGGTAGAAATGGACAGCTCACCTCTCAGTAACAGCTAAAATGAGCCTTTCTCTCCCACATCTCTTAAAACTTCTTCCCAGCTGGGGATTGAGTGTTCATATTTTCAAGGACTTTCTAGGGGCAAACACAGAAGAACTAACAACAAAACAATTCAATCAATTGGAAACTATTAATAGAGTGTTCTCAATGTCAACAGAGTAAGTCAGCAAAGAAAGTCCTAAATATAGAAAACTAGATTTGTTTAAACCTGAGAGACTATAATTGGCTCGGAGGTATGTTGACATTTCCTGTTTTTCCAGAGTCGAACATCTCTCACAAAATAATGACTGGGAGACTAGTCCACCATACCGTGTCAGTCAAGTTGGACTGGGAGGCCTTGGAGGAGGAGAAGTTTGTGGATTGTTATTTTTAAAGAGAAGCTTTGTAGGTTCTTTTTAATATCACAAGTAAAGTGCAAGCTTCAGGAATCCACGTTCGCTGAATGCTCAGAGAAGAGAGAGGGTTTCTTCCCTTCTCTCTTCTGGCTTCTAGGGGCAAAGTCCTTAACAGAGATTCCCTGTGGGATATTGTCTCAGTCAGGCTCTCAAATGTGAGCGTTCAAAAGAAATTAGAAGTCTGTGGGTTAATGCGCTGGACTACAAAGTCAGTTTGACAAGGGTGGCGGTTCAAATTCACCAGCCGCTCCTTGGAAACCCTTTACAGGGTCGCTATGGGTTGTAATCAACTCGACAGCACTTAATACCACCACCAAAATAAATAAAGATTCAGGCTAGTGAAAACTGTAATAAAAATGAAATTTGAGACTCTCACAATGTTAGTACCATCCTCCTTCAAACTGCCACCATCAAAATGCAACAACAAAAAAGACGGAAAATTGGGGTGAGGACGTTCAAGTGCATAGATTTTTTTTTTTTTTTTTTTTTTTCAGGCTTACCCACAAAGATGGTTGGTTGCTTGGTTATGTGCTATGGAGTCGGTTCCGACTCATAGGGACCCTGTACAGGTTTTCCGAGGCTGTAAATCTTTACAGGAGCAGAATACCTCATCTTTCTCCCATGGAACAGCTGGTAGTTTCGAACTGCTGACCTTGCGGTTCAGCAACCCGATTTGTAACCACTACGCTTCCCTCCTTTTAATACTCATATATTGCAGCTTTCCTAAAGCAATCCCAATTTAGCTACTTTGATTCATTGCTTCCACAAAGTAAACTTGCATCCAGTCAGTCCCCCACTCATGACGACGACACACACAAAAAAGCTAAGTGTGGACAGGTCCTAAGCCATCCTGATATGTTCAGTCATGGGTCAGACTGTGATTCATAGAGTTTTTATTGGCTGATTTCTGGGAATCTCCAGGACTGTCTTCCTAGTCCATCATAGACTGGAAGATCCACTGAAACCTGTTCAGCATCATAGCAACACATTGTTGTTGTGAAGTGCCGTCGAGTCAGTTCCAACCCATAGCAACCCTGTGTAGGGTTTCTGAGGAGCAGCTGGTGAGCTTGAACCGCCGCCCTTGCGGTTCAAAAAGCTTTAGAGTCTGGCGCATTAACCCACAGCGCCACACCAGGACTCCATAGCAACACATACACCTCCACTAATGGAGGTCTTCATGCAGTACATTAGCTGGGGAATCAAGCCCAGGTCTCCTATTGTTGTTGTTACTAAGTGCCATCAAGTCAGTCCTGACTCATAGTGACCCTGTATAGGGTTTCCTTCGACAGTAAATCTTTACAGGAGCAGGAGCACAAAGCCTCATCTTTTTCCTACAGTGCAGCTGGTAGATTTGAACCGCTGACCTTGCAGTTAGCAGCCCAATGTGTAACCACTATGCTACTAGGGCTCCTTAACAGAGTATGTTATTGTTGCTGTTAAGTGCCATTGAGTCAGTTCTGACTCATAGCTACCCTAGAGTTTCCAAGGAGTGGCTGATGAATTTGAACCACCAACCTTGTGATTCAAATCGACCTTGCAGTCCAGTGCTTATCCTACAGTGCCACACCAGGAGTCCCTAATGTAGTATAAAATGTCCCAATGGTTGTTTGACCACATTTTCCAAACCAAAAAATGAGACATAAGGTTGTATAAAATGTTCCGATTTTTGGTTTGGAAAATGTGGTTAAATAACCATTTATTTGTCCAAGTCAATGGAGAGGGAGTGAGCCTTAGGGAGATCCAGAAAACATGCACTTGTGTCATCCAAGCTGGCTTCCCAAGCATAATTCTTCATTAAAGCCACATTGGTATTTTACTCATGTAAAATATCTCTCAGGAAGCAGAAACATCATACCTCTATTTCACAGTTGATAGCACTGAAATCTAAAAATGTTAGCTGACTGTACAATCCCTTAATTGGGCTGCAGCTTCTCAAAAGTATGTGTAATTATTAGCAAAACATAGTGGGGCAAAGTTATTACCTTGACAAATGATATCAGAAATCTTTGGGATTTTAAAGTCCCTCTTTTAGAGAGGGAGATTGTGCTACTGAAGATTATGAGACACAAGAACAAATCACCAAGGATGAAGGCTGAAATACCATCTTTGAAAAAAGGGCCAACCCTTTACTTTCACAACTGGCTGTGGCACAGTCTGACTGAGGGCTGAGGAATGTACATGGTGACTCGTACTGTCCCTACGTCCTCAAGATTCTCTAACCTGGTGGTCAAGGCCTCGGGAAATACCCTTAGGCTCCAAAAGGTCTCCTACCTGTAGAAGGCAGATCTGCTAAAGGAAACTTCTGGAGTTTGCAGAAGCCCCATCTAAGCTTTCAGAGATCAACTTTCCCCACCCACCTCCCTTCAATACCCATCACTGCTTTTCATTCTCTGTCTCCTATTATTTTCCAAACATTCCTCCTCTATAAAAGCTGTCTGGCTAGGAGCTTAAAATATTACTGGACAGTAAAACCTACCCATCAGGATAAATTCAGTCATATCTGCTCAGTCATGCAGCACAGTGGGCAGGGGGAGTAGGGGTAGAGAGCTAGGGAGTGGGCTTTTAGGTGACCAAGAGTCCAAAGTGGCCATTGTGCTGCTGAATATCAAGAGAGAAGGAGAGCAAAATAGTTCTCTGGGGGACCCTACTTAGATTGGCAAGTTTTCCTTGGGTGATATTTGTTTGTAGCCTTTCGCCCTTTTTTGTTCCCAGCGTAACCTAAGGACCAGGTACAAGCTTCTTGAAAAGAAAAGTTATCACTAAGGTAGAATCTTGGATTGGGATAACTGGACTTTAACTCCAACTCTGACAAACCTCTTGGAATTGGCCTAAGAGTTAGCAAAGAGTTGGAAGAGATTTGTAATTATAAATGATACAGGAATGTAGTGAGGGTGCGGGTGGTGAGCAACTTGATTCTCTTCAAATTCTCAGAATGATTAACAAGCCCTCTTCAAGTTCTCAGAATGATTAACAAGCCCTCTAGGATTCCAGAGACCTAAACCAAGTATTTGATGTATATGAAAGATTTCTGCACCCTTTTTTCATTCCAAATCTGCCATAGGAGTAATACTAATAACTGTTGAGTATCGTGGGTTCAGGGGAGACGTCTAGCAAAGTGTTGTCCATGTTGGAACATTTATGGAGCACAGGAATGGATCTGGTTCAGGATCATAAAAGTCTGCCTGGGAGTGGTGTTTCTGTTGTCAATGAGAGCTGCAGATTAAGGTGGCTACTCTGGAAACATGAATGGAGTCACATTTACACTCCACTAACAACTGGAAAAGGATTTCATGTTTGGTAAGGTGGAGAGTCAGAATAAAGAGGAAGACCCCCAACGAGATGGATTGACCAAGTGGCAGCATCGATGGACTCAAGCGTGGCAATAGTAATGAGGTTGGCCCAGGATCAGGCAGTGTTTCATTCTGCTGTGTATAAGGTCGCTATGGGTCAGTACCGACTCGATGGCACCTAACAACAACAACAAACCAACTAAGTGGTAAGTGGCCATTTAATCCTTTGGGGAGCTTGTTAACATGGATGTCTGTGTTATATCTACCTCTTTAAAGTCAGGAGAAGACAGTGCTAGATGCCGGAAAGGAAACCCTACTGGACTTAAAATTGAAAGACCAGACTTAACCCTGACTCTGCCTTCACTAGTTGTATGTGATCTCGAGAGACTCACTTAACCTCCCAGTCTGTTGCCCTGCCTGGTGATGGGTATGTTGTTGTTGTTAAGTGTCATCGAGTCACTTATGATGTTTAAATCAGATGTTCTCAAAAATCAGTCTGAGGGCCAGTCCGTGCTAGTCCAAATTGAAGTTTTCAGCAGCCTATGGCAAATATGTGGGAAAAAAGTACTCCTCAATGCAATAAAATTTTCACCAAGTTAACTGGTTCCAATTCAAAAGATTGTCTTTTATTCTAAAGTCATGTTCTTTCTAAGTTTGTAGTATTAAGATTTCACTTTTATGAGATGATGGTGAAAACAGATTATAATCATAGTTGGCATCTTCGTTAAGTTTCTTTTTCATGTCCTTGTTTGGTGAAATAAGGAGACGGCAACCCTATATTGGTCATCCTGTTTATTTGTTGTTGATGTAACTGTCTCTGAAATCCAACTCTGAGAACCACTGGTGTGTCCACAGGTCACTATGAGGCCTGCGATAGATATGTGACAGTGTATCATTTATAATTACAAGTATGTTGTTCTTGTTGTATACGGTTCAATTCCCACTCATAGCAACCCTGTAGGACAGAACAGAATCACCCCGTACGGTTTCCTTGGCAAATGGCAAACTCTTTTCTCCTGAAGAGCGCTTTTTGGGTTTGAACAGCCAACCTTTCAGGTAGCAGCTTAACCATTGTGCCACCAGGGCTCCTTAACCAAGCATAGGGTTTAATTTTCATTATTACCTAACCATCAAGCCTCCGGTAGGATATTCCTGGGAGTATACTGACAGCTTAGGGGTGGAGGCTTCAATGAACTCTTATCAGTTTATTTTCCATCTGCATCTGCAATAGATCAGTTCACTACATTTTCATAAACAAAATAAAATGAGAATTGCCTCTTAGAAGAAGAGAACAAAAGTATCCTTCCTTTGACTTTGATTTCTCCTTGCTCCAATGAAATACTTTGCTTGGATATACTCTGATTTGATCTTCTTTAAATATTGTATTTATTGTTGGAAGCCAGAAACGAATAGTATGATCTCTTGTTGTTGTCGTTATGTGCCGTGGAGTCGGTTCCTACTCATAGCGACCCTGTACTTAGCGCCTTTAAAATTTCTATCCTTAACAACATAGTTGACTCATTTTAAGAACATGAACTTAGAAATATTTTATCCTAAACTACAAACTTCCTAAACTTCCATGATTATAATAAAGTTTGTAACTAGACATAAAAAGAAAAAAACACACTCAATTCTAGCTCTGCAGGGTGAGATGTGGAAGGGCACAGCCATACTGGAAATTACTAATAGAATAATCAGGGGGATCTTCCTGAGGCTTCCTCATGTCACAAGAATCATTTGGCTTTCCAGCTTATATCTTTGATCTGAGTAAACTAGTGTCTCAAAACAGCAGGTTTAGGATTAGTTTACTATTCTTTTTGGTATTTGTCATTTCTTTGCAAGTTCTAAACCTCCCCACTGTTAGCTGCAGTAAAGGGGACTCTAATGCTGGTATGACATATACCCAGGGACTGGAAATTTCAAAATGATCACAATTGGCCCCATCTCCTGATGTCAGTGGAGCCCTCATTCCGTGAAAGGCTTTGTTCTGTGTTGTGTAGTTCACTGAGGATAAAGCCACAATAGTCCCTGCCCACCAAGACCTTTTGATACTAAAGAAGGGGAAACAACAATAATACATATATAATCCTGATAGCCTGTGCTTGGCATACACATTCATTGTGGGTCTGTGAGTGAAGTACATACAGAAACCCAAAAGACTGATACAATAAAATACAGTTAAGGCTGTCAAAATGGAGGTCACCTAGCAATGGGGATATTAACACTTGATTCTGAGTACAATAAAACCCAATTGGATCTTAGTATATACATGAATTGCTGTCTTAACGTGGATTTTAGAGTGAACTGTTGGATATGCAGCTTGGCCTTCTCCCTGGCTCTGCCATCACTGGGCTTTGTGTTTCCTGATTGTGACGTGTGATGCTTCCCACCTGTCTTCCAGACAGTGATAGCAATGGCTGCCACTACTTACAGGACAAGTGGAAGATTTCACTGGAATTTGAGGAAAGTTAAAAACTCAAGCTTAACTAGACACATGAGACTAGTTGCTGATTCTGAGCTGCTGATTTTGAGGACAGGAACCTCACCCTTAATGCCCCATTCCTTACAAAGAATCCTTCCCAATGCAGGACTTCCAACTGGAGATGCTAAAGCCGCACTTACTTCCCAGGAGGAAGGACCCTGCTATTATATATTCAACCTCAGGAGCCTGCTGGCATAATGGTTAAGTGCTCTGCTGCTAACCCAAAGGTCAGTGGTTCAAACCTACCAGAGGGAAGAAAAGACCTGGTAAAGATTACAACCTAGGAAACCCTGTGGGACAGTACTGCTGTGTCCTATAGGGTCTCTATGAGTCAAAATTAATTTGACGGAACACAACAACAACAGAAGCCAATGGAAGAACAGTATGCAGGAACTTCTGGGTGTCAAGAGGAGCAGCACCCTCTGCTCTCCAACAAGAGGCAGACTGCTGCTTCTGTGAGACTCTGAGAGGTTATAGCTGAGTATCAATATCCTGCCACCAGGCACTATCTAGCCAGACCCGGAATCACAGATCCAGGCTCATGGCCTTCCTATTCTGATTGGTTGGTGCCAGCACTTTCAATAAAAAAGTATACATTTTCAATATAATTCTTAGATCCTTATAACACAGAAATCTGATGACATTAATCCCCTGGTTAAAATCTTTCAATCATTCCCCATTGTTCACTGAATAGAATCTGGGTAAGGCTCATTCTTTCTGGACCTTTGTTAGTTCTCCATCTTAATTTTTCTCCATGCATTCAATAATTATTTATAGAGCACCCATTGGGTTTCAAGCACTATTCTAGGAACTTGTGATACAGTGGTGATGAAAACAAGTTTCCTGCCCTCATAAAGCTTACATTATAGTGGAAGAAACAAACATAAGGAAATAAAGAAAGAGCTAATATGTGACGTGGTTTAAAGAAGGAAGAAAAATAAAGCAGCATGAGAGAGCCAGGTGTTCAGCAGGAAGGCGGTTCTATTTTATACAGGTGAGCAGAGAAGGCCTCGCTTAGAAATGCTATTTTAGTGGAGACTTGAAGGAAGCAAGGAGCAAGCCTGATTTGTGTCTGTAAGATGAACTCTCAGCAGAAGGAATGGCAGATGCGAAGGTAACATGCCAGTGAGCTCCAATGAGGCCAGAGTGACTGGGGAGAGGAAGAGAGGGGCGACTGATAGAACTTAAGGTAAGAAATAGCAAAATTCCAGATTGCAGAGGATCTTGCCGACTCTGGGAAGAACATTGGATTTTACACTAAAGGGGAAATGATTGGAGAGTTTTGAGAAGAGGAGTGATATAATCTAGCTTATGTTTGGAGAACAAGACACCTGGGCAACTGTGATCCCAGAGACTCCAGTTAGGAAGCTCCTGCGAGAATCCAGACGAGAAATGATGGTGATGGTGACTTAGGCACGGTGGTGGTGATGGAGGTGATGAGACAGGGTAGAATGCTGGATCAAATTGGAAGGTAGCACTAATAGGATTTGCAGCTGGATTTCATGCGGTGTGTGTGAAAAGGAGGGTTGAGGGGTTTTTTGGCCTGAATAACTGCATGCCCGGGATCATTTCCTGGAGTGGGGAGGTCTTCAGAAAGAACAGGTTTGGGGAAGAACTCAGCAATATGCTGGCTGGTTGGCTGTATGCCATGAAATCGATTCCAACTCATAGCGGCCCTGTACAGGGTTTCCGAGACTGTAAATCTTTACGGGAGCAGAAAGCCTCATCTTTCTCCTGTGGAACAGCTGGTAGTTTTGACCTTGCGGGTCACAGCCCAATTTGTAACCACTACGCTACCAGAGCTCCATGCTCAGCAATATAGAGTATTGGAAATGTGCACACATTGCTCCCTCTGCCTCACCACACTCCTTACTTTCTCAGTCTTGCCCATCTGGCAGGCTGGGTGCCCCTCCTCTGTGCTTCCACAGCCCCTTAGGGAGAGTTTGTCTTAGCATTGATCACAAGGCTAGGTGTTCCCATCTGTATCCCATCACAGACTGTGGGTTCCAGGAGGGCAAGGATTAGACCTCTCATTTCTAATCTCTAACATTTAGTACAGTACTAAATAAATGTTTGGGGAAGAAAGCAAGACAGAAAAGATAACTTTTATGGCAGTGATAGTTGATAAACAATTGAATGGGTAGAATGAGTGATGTAAAGAAAATAAATTCTGTTATTTTCATCTTTAAGGAGCCCTGGTGACGCAGTGTTTAAGTGCTCAGCTGCTAGACGAAAGGTGGGCGATTTCAACCCACCTAGCAGTTTCACATGAGACTTGGTGTTCTGCTCCTGTAAAGACTGCAACCTAGGAAACCTTATGAGGGCAGTTTTACCCTGTCCTATACCAGCTGCTCTGCGGGAGAAAGATGAGGCTTTCTGCTCCTGTAAAAATTTACAGCCTCGAAAACCCTGTTCAGGGTCGCTACGGGTCGGAACCGGCTCGATGGCACTTAACAATAGGGTCGCTATGAATCAGAATTGACTTGATGGCACAGAATAACATCATCTTCATTTTTAGAAGATAAATGAGCTGGCAGGAAGAAAGGACAAGAGATGTACTTTGGAAAATCAGCCAATGAAAACCCTATGGGTCACATAAGTCAGCCCCTATTGTGCATCAAGTCATGATGACTCGATGGCAGCTAACAGTAACAGACGGTATCTTAAATCCTCCTTCCAATTTGTTCCATGTAAATAGCGTTTATAAGAGAGGCCTTCTCTGCTCACCTGTATAAAATAGAACCGCCTTCCTGCTGAACACCTGGCTCTCTCATGCTGCTTTATTTTTCTTCCTTCTTTAAACCAC
>NW_006408560.1:5226538-5242479 GCF_000296735.1 Chrysochloris asiatica
GACAGCACTTAATACCACCACCAAAATAAATAAAGATTCAGGCTAGTGAAAACTGTAATAAAAATGAAATTTGAGACTCTCACAACGTTAGTACCATCCTCCTTCAAACTGCCACCATCAAAATGCAACAACAAAAAAGACGGAAAATTGGGGTGAGGACGTTCAAGTGCATAGATTTTTTTTTTTTTTTTTTTTTTTCAGGCTTACCCACAAAGATGGTTGGTTGCTTGGTTATGTGCTATGGAGTCGGTTCCGACTCATAGGGACCCTGTACAGGTTTTCCGAGGCTGTAAATCTTTACAGGAGCAGAATACCTCATCTTTCTCCCATGGAACAGCTGGTAGTTTCGAACTGCTGACCTTGCGGTTCAGCAACCCGATTTGTAACCACTACGCTTCCCTCCTTTTAATACTCATATATTGCAGCTTTCCTAAAGCAATCCCAATTTAGCTACTTTGATTCATTGCTTCCACAAAGTAAACTTGCATCCAGTCAGTCCCCCACTCATGACGACGACACACACAAAAAAGCTAAGTGTGGACAGGTCCTAAGCCATCCTGATATGTTCAGTCATGGGTCAGACTGTGATTCATAGAGTTTTTATTGGCTGATTTCTGGGAATCTCCAGGACTGTCTTCCTAGTCCATCATAGACTGGAAGATCCACTGAAACCTGTTCAGCATCATAGCAACACATTGTTGTTGTGAAGTGCCGTCGAGTCAGTTCCAACCCATAGCAACCCTGTGTAGGGTTTCTGAGGAGCAGCTGGTGAGCTTGAACCGCCGCCCTTGCGGTTCAAAAAGCTTTAGAGTCTGGCGCATTAACCCACAGCGCCACACCAGGACTCCATAGCAACACATACACCTCCACTAATGGAGGTCTTCATGCAGTACATTAGCTGGGGAATCAAGCCCAGGTCTCCTATTGTTGTTGTTACTAAGTGCCATCAAGTCAGTCCTGACTCATAGTGACCCTGTATAGGGTTTCCTTCGACAGTAAATCTTTACAGGAGCAGGAGCACAAAGCCTCATCTTTTTCCTACAGTGCAGCTGGTAGATTTGAACCGCTGACCTTGCAGTTAGCAGCCCAAT
Organism: Chrysochloris asiatica; assembly: GCF_000296735.1. Classification (NCBI taxonomy): domain Eukaryota; kingdom Metazoa; phylum Chordata; class Mammalia; order Afrosoricida; family Chrysochloridae; genus Chrysochloris; species Chrysochloris asiatica. The sequence continues at coordinate 5,227,630 of NW_006408560.1, forward strand.
GTGTAACCACTATGCTACTAGGGCTCCTTAACAGAGTATGTTATTGTTGCTGTTAAGTGCCATTGAGTCAGTTCTGACTCATAGCTACCCTAGAGTTTCCAAGGAGTGGCTGATGAATTTGAACCACCAACCTTGTGATTCAAATCGACCTTGCAGTCCAGTGCTTATCCTACAGTGCCACACCAGGAGTCCCTAATGTAGTATAAAATGTCCCAATGGTTGTTTGACCACATTTTCCAAACCAAAAAATGAGACATAAGGTTGTATAAAATGTTCCGATTTTTGGTTTGGAAAATGTGGTTAAATAACCATTTATTTGTCCAAGTCAATGGAGAGGGAGTGAGCCTTAGGGAGATCCAGAAAACATGCACTTGTGTCATCCAAGCTGGCTTCCCAAGCATAATTCTTCATTAAAGCCACATTGGTATTTTACTCATGTAAAATATCTCTCAGGAAGCAGAAACATCATACCTCTATTTCACAGTTGATAGCACTGAAATCTAAAAATGTTAGCTGACTGTACAATCCCTTAATTGGGCTGCAGCTTCTCAAAAGTATGTGTAATTATTAGCAAAACATAGTGGGGCAAAGTTATTACCTTGACAAATGATATCAGAAATCTTTGGGATTTTAAAGTCCCTCTTTTAGAGAGGGAGATTGTGCTACTGAAGATTATGAGACACAAGAACAAATCACCAAGGATGAAGGCTGAAATACCATCTTTGAAAAAAGGGCCAACCCTTTACTTTCACAACTGGCTGTGGCACAGTCTGACTGAGGGCTGAGGAATGTACATGGTGACTCGTACTGTCCCTACGTCCTCAAGATTCTCTAACCTGGTGGTCAAGGCCTCGGGAAATACCCTTAGGCTCCAAAAGGTCTCCTACCTGTAGAAGGCAGATCTGCTAAAGGAAACTTCTGGAGTTTGCAGAAGCCCCATCTAAGCTTTCAGAGATCAACTTTCCCCACCCACCTCCCTTCAATACCCATCACTGCTTTTCATTCTCTGTCTCCTATTATTTTCCAAACATTCCTCCTCTATAAAAGCTGTCTGGCTAGGAGCTTAAAATATTACTGGACAGTAAAACCTACCCATCAGGATAAATTCAGTCATATCTGCTCAGTCATGCAGCACAGTGGGCAGGGGGAGTAGGGGTAGAGAGCTAGGGAGTGGGCTTTTAGGTGACCAAGAGTCCAAAGTGGCCATTGTGCTGCTGAATATCAAGAGAGAAGGAGAGCAAAATAGTTCTCTGGGGGACCCTACTTAGATTGGCAAGTTTTCCTTGGGTGATATTTGTTTGTAGCCTTTCGCCCTTTTTTGTTCCCAGCGTAACCTAAGGACCAGGTACAAGCTTCTTGAAAAGAAAAGTTATCACTAAGGTAGAATCTTGGATTGGGATAACTGGACTTTAACTCCAACTCTGACAAACCTCTTGGAATTGGCCTAAGAGTTAGCAAAGAGTTGGAAGAGATTTGTAATTATAAATGATACAGGAATGTAGTGAGGGTGCGGGTGGTGAGCAACTTGATTCTCTTCAAATTCTCAGAATGATTAACAAGCCCTCTTCAAGTTCTCAGAATGATTAACAAGCCCTCTAGGATTCCAGAGACCTAAACCAAGTATTTGATGTATATGAAAGATTTCTGCACCCTTTTTTCATTCCAAATCTGCCATAGGAGTAATACTAATAACTGTTGAGTATCGTGGGTTCAGGGGAGACGTCTAGCAAAGTGTTGTCCATGTTGGAACATTTATGGAGCACAGGAATGGATCTGGTTCAGGATCATAAAAGTCTGCCTGGGAGTGGTGTTTCTGTTGTCAATGAGAGCTGCAGATTAAGGTGGCTACTCTGGAAACATGAATGGAGTCACATTTACACTCCACTAACAACTGGAAAAGGATTTCATGTTTGGTAAGGTGGAGAGTCAGAATAAAGAGGAAGACCCCCAACGAGATGGATTGACCAAGTGGCAGCATCGATGGACTCAAGCGTGGCAATAGTAATGAGGTTGGCCCAGGATCAGGCAGTGTTTCATTCTGCTGTGTATAAGGTCGCTATGGGTCAGTACCGACTCGATGGCACCTAACAACAACAACAAACCAACTAAGTGGTAAGTGGCCATTTAATCCTTTGGGGAGCTTGTTAACATGGATGTCTGTGTTATATCTACCTCTTTAAAGTCAGGAGAAGACAGTGCTAGATGCCGGAAAGGAAACCCTACTGGACTTAAAATTGAAAGACCAGACTTAACCCTGACTCTGCCTTCACTAGTTGTATGTGATCTCGAGAGACTCACTTAACCTCCCAGTCTGTTGCCCTGCCTGGTGATGGGTATGTTGTTGTTGTTAAGTGTCATCGAGTCACTTATGATGTTTAAATCAGATGTTCTCAAAAATCAGTCTGAGGGCCAGTCCGTGCTAGTCCAAATTGAAGTTTTCAGCAGCCTATGGCAAATATGTGGGAAAAAAGTACTCCTCAATGCAATAAAATTTTCACCAAGTTAACTGGTTCCAATTCAAAAGATTGTCTTTTATTCTAAAGTCATGTTCTTTCTAAGTTTGTAGTATTAAGATTTCACTTTTATGAGATGATGGTGAAAACAGATTATAATCATAGTTGGCATCTTCGTTAAGTTTCTTTTTCATGTCCTTGTTTGGTGAAATAAGGAGACGGCAACCCTATATTGGTCATCCTGTTTATTTGTTGTTGATGTAACTGTCTCTGAAATCCAACTCTGAGAACCACTGGTGTGTCCACAGGTCACTATGAGGCCTGCGATAGATATGTGACAGTGTATCATTTATAATTACAAGTATGTTGTTCTTGTTGTATACGGTTCAATTCCCACTCATAGCAACCCTGTAGGACAGAACAGAATCACCCCGTACGGTTTCCTTGGCAAATGGCAAACTCTTTTCTCCTGAAGAGCGCTTTTTGGGTTTGAACAGCCAACCTTTCAGGTAGCAGCTTAACCATTGTGCCACCAGGGCTCCTTAACCAAGCATAGGGTTTAATTTTCATTATTACCTAACCATCAAGCCTCCGGTAGGATATTCCTGGGAGTATACTGACAGCTTAGGGGTGGAGGCTTCAATGAACTCTTATCAGTTTATTTTCCATCTGCATCTGCAATAGATCAGTTCACTACATTTTCATAAACAAAATAAAATGAGAATTGCCTCTTAGAAGAAGAGAACAAAAGTATCCTTCCTTTGACTTTGATTTCTCCTTGCTCCAATGAAATACTTTGCTTGGATATACTCTGATTTGATCTTCTTTAAATATTGTATTTATTGTTGGAAGCCAGAAACGAATAGTATGATCTCTTGTTGTTGTCGTTATGTGCCGTGGAGTCGGTTCCTACTCATAGCGACCCTGTACTTAGCGCCTTTAAAATTTCTATCCTTAACAACATAGTTGACTCATTTTAAGAACATGAACTTAGAAATATTTTATCCTAAACTACAAACTTCCTAAACTTCCATGATTATAATAAAGTTTGTAACTAGACATAAAAAGAAAAAAACACACTCAATTCTAGCTCTGCAGGGTGAGATGTGGAAGGGCACAGCCATACTGGAAATTACTAATAGAATAATCAGGGGGATCTTCCTGAGGCTTCCTCATGTCACAAGAATCATTTGGCTTTCCAGCTTATATCTTTGATCTGAGTAAACTAGTGTCTCAAAACAGCAGGTTTAGGATTAGTTTACTATTCTTTTTGGTATTTGTCATTTCTTTGCAAGTTCTAAACCTCCCCACTGTTAGCTGCAGTAAAGGGGACTCTAATGCTGGTATGACATATACCCAGGGACTGGAAATTTCAAAATGATCACAATTGGCCCCATCTCCTGATGTCAGTGGAGCCCTCATTCCGTGAAAGGCTTTGTTCTGTGTTGTGTAGTTCACTGAGGATAAAGCCACAATAGTCCCTGCCCACCAAGACCTTTTGATACTAAAGAAGGGGAAACAACAATAATACATATATAATCCTGATAGCCTGTGCTTGGCATACACATTCATTGTGGGTCTGTGAGTGAAGTACATACAGAAACCCAAAAGACTGATACAATAAAATACAGTTAAGGCTGTCAAAATGGAGGTCACCTAGCAATGGGGATATTAACACTTGATTCTGAGTACAATAAAACCCAATTGGATCTTAGTATATACATGAATTGCTGTCTTAACGTGGATTTTAGAGTGAACTGTTGGATATGCAGCTTGGCCTTCTCCCTGGCTCTGCCATCACTGGGCTTTGTGTTTCCTGATTGTGACGTGTGATGCTTCCCACCTGTCTTCCAGACAGTGATAGCAATGGCTGCCACTACTTACAGGACAAGTGGAAGATTTCACTGGAATTTGAGGAAAGTTAAAAACTCAAGCTTAACTAGACACATGAGACTAGTTGCTGATTCTGAGCTGCTGATTTTGAGGACAGGAACCTCACCCTTAATGCCCCATTCCTTACAAAGAATCCTTCCCAATGCAGGACTTCCAACTGGAGATGCTAAAGCCGCACTTACTTCCCAGGAGGAAGGACCCTGCTATTATATATTCAACCTCAGGAGCCTGCTGGCATAATGGTTAAGTGCTCTGCTGCTAACCCAAAGGTCAGTGGTTCAAACCTACCAGAGGGAAGAAAAGACCTGGTAAAGATTACAACCTAGGAAACCCTGTGGGACAGTACTGCTGTGTCCTATAGGGTCTCTATGAGTCAAAATTAATTTGACGGAACACAACAACAACAGAAGCCAATGGAAGAACAGTATGCAGGAACTTCTGGGTGTCAAGAGGAGCAGCACCCTCTGCTCTCCAACAAGAGGCAGACTGCTGCTTCTGTGAGACTCTGAGAGGTTATAGCTGAGTATCAATATCCTGCCACCAGGCACTATCTAGCCAGACCCGGAATCACAGATCCAGGCTCATGGCCTTCCTATTCTGATTGGTTGGTGCCAGCACTTTCAATAAAAAAGTATACATTTTCAATATAATTCTTAGATCCTTATAACACAGAAATCTGATGACATTAATCCCCTGGTTAAAATCTTTCAATCATTCCCCATTGTTCACTGAATAGAATCTGGGTAAGGCTCATTCTTTCTGGACCTTTGTTAGTTCTCCATCTTAATTTTTCTCCATGCATTCAATAATTATTTATAGAGCACCCATTGGGTTTCAAGCACTATTCTAGGAACTTGTGATACAGTGGTGATGAAAACAAGTTTCCTGCCCTCATGAAGCTTACATTATAGTGGAAGAAACAAACATAAGCAAATAAAGAAAGAGCTAATATGTGACGTGGTTTAAAGAAGGAAGAAAAATAAAGCAGCATGAGAGAGCCAGGTGTTCAGCAGGAAGGCGGTTCTATTTTATACAGGTGAGCAGAGAAGGCCTCGCTTAGAAATGCTATTTTAGTGGAGACTTGAAGGAAGCAAGGAGCAAGCCTGATTTGTGTCTGTAAGATGAACTCTCAGCAGAAGGAATGGCAGATGCGAAGGTAACATGCCAGTGAGCTCCAATGAGGCCAGAGTGACTGGGGAGAGGAAGAGAGGGGCGACTGATAGAACTTAAGGTAAGAAATAGCAAAATTCCAGATTGCAGAGGATCTTGCCGACTCTGGGAAGAACATTGGATTTTACACTAAAGGGGAAATGATTGGAGAGTTTTGAGAAGAGGAGTGATATAATCTAGCTTATGTTTGGAGAACAAGACACCTGGGCAACTGTGATCCCAGAGACTCCAGTTAGGAAGCTCCTGCGAGAATCCAGACGAGAAATGATGGTGATGGTGACTTAGGCACGGTGGTGGTGATGGAGGTGATGAGACAGGGTAGAATGCTGGATCAAATTGGAAGGTAGCACTAATAGGATTTGCAGCTGGATTTCATGCGGTGTGTGTGAAAAGGAGGGTTGAGGGGTTTTTTGGCCTGAATAACTGCATGCCCGGGATCATTTCCTGGAGTGGGGAGGTCTTCAGAAAGAACAGGTTTGGGGAAGAACTCAGCAATATGCTGGCTGGTTGGCTGTATGCCATGAAATCGATTCCAACTCATAGCGGCCCTGTACAGGGTTTCCGAGACTGTAAATCTTTACGGGAGCAGAAAGCCTCATCTTTCTCCTGTGGAACAGCTGGTAGTTTTGACCTTGCGGGTCACAGCCCAATTTGTAACCACTACGCTACCAGAGCTCCATGCTCAGCAATATAGAGTATTGGAAATGTGCACACATTGCTCCCTCTGCCTCACCACACTCCTTACTTTCTCAGTCTTGCCCATCTGGCAGGCTGGGTGCCCCTCCTCTGTGCTTCCACAGCCCCTTAGGGAGAGTTTGTCTTAGCATTGATCACAAGGCTAGGTGTTCCCATCTGTATCCCATCACAGACTGTGGGTTCCAGGAGGGCAAGGATTAGACCTCTCATTTCTAATCTCTAACATTTAGTACAGTACTAAATAAATGTTTGGGGAAGAAAGCAAGACAGAAAAGATAACTTTTATGGCAGTGATAGTTGATAAACAATTGAATGGGTAGAATGAGTGATGTAAAGAAAATAAATTCTGTTATTTTCATCTTTAAGGAGCCCTGGTGACGCAGTGTTTAAGTGCTCAGCTGCTAGACGAAAGGTGGGCGATTTCAACCCACCTAGCAGTTTCACATGAGACTTGGTGTTCTGCTCCTGTAAAGACTGCAACCTAGGAAACCTTATGAGGGCAGTTTTACCCTGTCCTATACCAGCTGCTCTGCGGGAGAAAGATGAGGCTTTCTGCTCCTGTAAAAATTTACAGCCTCGAAAACCCTGTTCAGGGTCGCTACGGGTCGGAACCGGCTCGATGGCACTTAACAATAGGGTCGCTATGAATCAGAATTGACTTGATGGCACAGAATAACATCATCTTCATTTTTAGAAGATAAATGAGCTGGCAGGAAGAAAGGACAAGAGATGTACTTTGGAAAATCAGCCAATGAAAACCCTATGGGTCACATAAGTCAGCCCCTATTGTGCATCAAGTCATGATGACTCGATGGCAGCTAACAGTAACAGACGGTATCTTAAATCCTCCTTCCAATTTGTTCCATGTAAATAGCGTTTATAAGAGAGGCCTTCTCTGCTCACCTGTATAAAATAGAACCGCCTTCCTGCTGAACACCTGGCTCTCTCATGCTGCTTTATTTTTCTTCCTTCTTTAAACCACATCACATATTAGCTCTTTCTTTATTTGCTTATGTTTGTTTCTTCCACTATAATGTAAGCTTCATGAGGGCAGGAAACTTGTTTTCATCACCACTGTACCACAAGTTCCTAGAATAGTGCTTGAAAGCCAACGGGTGCTCTATAAATTATTATTGAATGGAGGGAGAAAAATTAAGACGGAGAACTAAATAGCAAAGGCCCAAAGAGAAAGAGTCTGGCCCAGATTCTATTCAGTGAACAAAGATTCTATTCAGTGAACAATGGGGAATAATACCATCAGATTTCAGTGTTATAAGGATCTAAGAATTATATTTAAAATATACACTTTTTTATTGAAAGTGCTGGCACCAACCAATCAGAATAGGAAGGCCATGAGCCTGGATCAGGGTCTTAAGAACTGTCTCAGCTGTTAACCCTCTAATTGCTGAAATGGGTCCAAGGAGGCCCACAAAAAGAGGCAGAGAAGTGTTTGTCTTAGTTATTTAGGGTTGCTGTAATAGAAACTCAAGCTGGATTCAGAAGAGGACATGGGACAAGAGATGTTATTGCTTGCACTGGCTGAGTGACCCAGTTTGCACGCATCATTCTGCCAAGTCAATCCCATTTCCATTAGCCATTGCTGTGCTGGGGGCATTACATATTACCGTGTTTAATGGTCTTTTTCTCTACAGATCAATTTTTAGCTCTGTTGAAGCAGCCACATATTACAGATCTCAAAATCTTTTCATCTCATGAAACTTTAAAAGTGTCCTAGTGGACCTTCCTCACTCTGTCACATGATTCCTCTCCAAAACACTTGCTCAATTCTTTGAGGTTAAAAGAGTAAAAATAAACGGCCCTCCTTCTGTAAAGCTATTAAGAAGAGTTTCCATACGACATGGAAAACAAAAAGCAAATATTACAAATACAGGAATTGAAGAATTGTGACATTCCAATCACAAGCCATGTATCTCAGTGTTATAGTAGAAAAAGACCAGGCTTTGGGATCTGACAGACATCTCTGATTCTACAGGCTTGCCTCGTTTTATTGTGCTTTGCTTTATTGTACTTTATAGCTATTAGAGGGTGTTTTGTTGTTGTTGTTGTTGTTGTTGTTTTTACAAATTGAAGGTTTTTGCAACTCTGCTTGAAGCTCAGCACTGCATTTTTCCAACTGCATGTGATCATTTTGTATCTCTGTGTTTTATTTTGGTAATCCTCACAATAGTTCAGATTTTTTCACAATACTATATTGCACATTAAATAGACTCCAGCATCATGTAAACATAACTTTTATATGCACTGGGAAACCAAAAATTCCTGTGACTTGCTTTATTGCATATCTCTGAGGTATGATCAGCTAGTCCTGATATTAAAATAGAAGGGCACACATCAGGAAACCTAAACTTAATTGTAAATTCAAATTTAGTTTTTACAGGTAATGGAAAACAAAAAATATAAGATTGCAAATTTGTAATGCATTTAATAGGATTGTGACCAATAGGTATTTCCTCATTGGAAAGGCTCCTTTTTGTGGGAAGCCTATATGTTTTATACACACTATAGAAAATTGAACATTTGAATTTCTTAATGCACTCTATGAACTGCTGAGAAATTTTTAAGATTTGGGTTTTTATTGTATTTGGAATCACATGGCAATGGCATAGATGCACAGACCAAGTTTGTGGGGTGAAAGAATTATATATATGCTGGAACTTGCTCCAGGCTATATTCTTTAGGAAATCTGTTTAGGAGCATTCCCTTTATTCTTGTGCCAATTTCTCTAGAATCCAAAAGCTATCATCCTCATAATATTCATCTCCCTGTTGCATCTACAAAAGAACACAGCTAAAATCATTGAAATTAAATTTTGATAGTAGTGTATCTAAGCTGTATGAAGTTGTTATTGCACACTTAGAGAGTACAGTATAGTATAAACTTTCATATTCAATATTGTCAAGAGCTGCCAAGTCGGTTCCAATTCATAATTACCCTGTATAGGATTTCCGAGAAGCGACTGATGAGTTTGACCCACTGACCTTGCACTTTAAACCAACCTTGCAGTCCAGTGCTTTGTCCACAAAGCCATACCAGGATTCCTTTATTTGCACTAGGAAACCAAAACTTTGTGTATGATACAGTGGTCTGGAATAAAACTTGCAATATCTCCAATTTAGCTGTCTAATTTTAGACAATTGATTTGTCCTCCTTGAGTCTCAGTTTTCTCATGTGTTGGGATTTAGTCAATAAACAATTTACATGTGAGTACTGTAAATAACAGTAAATAAAGCAGGTGTTGTCCCTACGATCATGGAGATTAAAATCTAGCAAAATAAAATAAAATGAAATAATATAATGTATATCCCAAAGCAGATAGTTAATAAGTACTAGTTCCCTTCCACTTGCCTTCAACCATGATCATTAGTTCAGTTTGCGGTCTTAATTTAAACCCATATAATCATGGGTTTCTATTCATGGTCAACAATGGATCCTTATTTTTATGGAGCCAAGGAATTATACAGATATTGCCTCATTTATCCTTTCAGATCACTTTTTGAAATGAATTAGAACAGACATTACTGTTAGATCCATTTAACAGATGAGGAAGCTAACAGAAGCAGATTCTTTTGTCCTCCCTAGTCTGCAGAAAGGAAACTTTTAACAGATACTGCTAGGATCCCTGGTGGCGCTATGGATTAGGTGTTGGGCTGCTAACCACAAGGTCAGAGTTCAAACCCACCAGCCGCTCTAGGAGAGAAAGACGAGGCTGCGTCTGCTCCAGAAACAATGTAGTCTCGGAAACCTTAAGGAGCAATTCAGCTCTGTCCTATATATAGAATTACTGTGAGTCAGAATCGACTGGAAAGCAGTGGGTTTGGGGTTCTTTGTTTTTGTTTTTTTGTTTTATACCTTGAGTGTTCCAGCAACTCAGAAAGAAGAGGTACTCAAAAGTTAGAGAAAAGAGACTGTGTCAAGATTGCACTGTGGCACTCAGCTTTTGCTTTCTTCCTCCTCTACCTGGGTGAGCAATGGGTGACTTCCTGGGGAACATGTTGTTCTTGTTGTTAAGTGCCGTCGAGTCGGTTCCGACCCATAGCAACCCCGTACAGGGTTTCCGAGGCTGTAAATCTTTACAGGAGCAGAACGCCTCATCTTTCTCCCGCGGAGCCGCTGGTAGTTTCGAACTGCTGGCCTTAAGGTTCGCAGCCCGATTCATAACCACTACGGAAACATATTGGAGGAGGTGAACGAGCACTCCACAGTCATTGGCAGAGTAGGGTTCACTGTGCTGTTCATCTTCCGGATCCTCATCCTCGGCACAGCCGCAGAGTTTGTGTAGGGGGATAAGCAGTCCAACTTCGTGTGTAACACCCAGCAGCCGGGCTGCGAGAACGTCTGCTACACCCACGCCTTCCCCATCTCCCACATCTTCCTCTGGGTGCTGCGGATCATCTTCATCTCCACTCCCTCCCCGGTCTACGTAGGCCATGCCATGCACCACATCCGCATGGAGAAGAAGCAGAAGGAACGAGAAACAGAGGAGCTGTACCAGCAGATCAAGGGCGACGACAATGAGAGGGGGCCCTTGCCCCCCGACCAGGCCAGCATCAAGAAGAGTAGCAACAGCAGCAGAAGCACCAAGAAGTTCCGACTGGAGGGGACCCAGCTGAAGACCTATATCTGCCACATTATCTTCAAGACCCTGTTTGAGGTGGGCTTTATCATGGGCCACTACTTCCTGTATGGTTACCGGATCCTACACCTCTACCACTGTAGCCAGTGGTGGCCCTGCCCGGATGTGATGGACTGCTTTGTGTCACGGCCCACTGAGAAAACCATCTTCATTCTGTTTATGTTGTCTGGCCTCTGTGTATCTCTTACTCAATATTACAGAAATGAGCTACCTGGGCCTTAAAGAGGATCCGGTCCACCTTCACGAAGCGGTAGAGCAGCCACTGGGGGAGATTACAGAGAAATCCCTCCAGTCCATTGCTGTCTCTTCCATCCAGAAAGCTACCATCTCCTTGAAGAAGAGAAAATCGTTTCCCACTATTTCCCTTTGACTGAGGTTGGCCTGATGGAGACCAGTCCACTATCTGCTAAGCCTTTCAGTCAGTTTGAGGAGAAGCTCGGCACAAGGCACCTGGGGGACTTGTCCCAGGTTTATCGAGAGAAGCTGCCATCCTATGCTCAGGTGGAAGTGGGGGAAAAGAAGCATCCTGCAGAGGAAGCAGAATCAGAGACAGGAGAGAAGAGGCAGAAAGCAGAGAAGGTGACCACAGAAGGTCAGGAAGCAGTGGAGAAGACAAAATACAGTCCTCCGGGGTAGGGAAGGAAAATAAAAAAGAGCTGCAGCCACAAATGGCGCCAAAGCAAGGGCTGCTGGCTGAGAAGATGCCTTCCCTGTGTGCAGAGCTGACTGAGGAAGACACCAGACCCCTGAGCAGGCTGCAAAGCCAGCAGCAGGGCCAGGTCAGATATCTAACCATATGAAGTGGTGCCAAAGAAAGAAAACAACCAAGCTAATATAAGGCAAGGTGAAGCAAAAAAAAACATACCGGTGACTCCCACCCCTGGTTAAAAAGGTGCTGCAGTGGAACCATGCCTGCTGAACAAATGGGGTACTGTCCTTCCCTTAGAGAAGGACTAGCAATGGTCTCATCAAAGCTTCCAATCTCAAATGACTGCCCTGCTCTCTACCCCATTTCTCCATAAAAATCTTTCTGATCTGAATTATGGGAGATCACCAAGGAACCCAAAAATACAGCCTGCATTTTCTCTTTCCCCCAATCAGCATCAGTCCAAAGTATGCAAGTCCCTTCTGCTGCCCTCTGGTTGGAGAAGAGGAAAGAAACACCTTTATAAAGTACACTTAATTCTCTAATATGTCTCTTAGACATTGCAGTTCCCAGAGCCTGAAAGGAGAGAGGAGTTAGCTGTCAGTGGCCACCAAGGTAGGAGTCTCTGGATAGTGTAAATGGATAACACACTTAGCTATGAACCCACAGGGTGGAAGTTTGAGTTCATCTCGAGGCTCCTCAGAAGAAAAGCCTGACAATCTATTTCTCAAAAACAACCAGCCACTGGAAACTCTGTGGAGCGCAATTCTACTCTGACACATATGGGTTGTCATCAGTTGAAATTAACTGCATGACAACTGGGGTTTGGGGCCTCAAAGGTAGCAGCGGAACATACTAGAGGCTTTACTTTTCACTGCCTTACAAGTGGTTCACAGCAGACAGAGAATTCTAGAATTCCCCATTAGGAAAAAATGAATGGATTCATTGCCTTTGTCTTCAAAGTTTTCTATCTGTGAAACAGAATTAGTAAATGTATCGCCAGGAAACACATTTATAACAAACTTCCTGGGGAAATCTCTGGTAAAGGAGAGAGGCACTGTTGGGATTATGATCCTGGGTCCTCCACATCCTTGTGTCAGAGCTAAAAGTCACGTGTTAGACTGTTACAAAATAAATACAAAAACTAACTGGACTTTTCACCATCTTTGTTATTTGTTTTGAACTGTCAGCCAAATTGGGCTGCAAAGAGACTACTCCAGGTTCTGGTTATTTTTTTGGCTCTAAGGGACTTCAGAAAGGGGATTGGGACTGAAGAGGGGGGCAGTGGTATGCTAGCAAATCAGTTCTCTCCAGGATAAAGAAGCTCTGATTTGTAGTGTTTGCCAATTTCCTTAGTGTAAATTCTACCACCGTTACCAATTTCAAGTTATCAACATAACATCATTGAACACAGAGTTGGGAAGAGATACATAGCAGTATAGAATTATAAAATATTTCCACTAAACAATAAATATATACCATACAAAGATATAAACAACCTCAAGAACATAGATAATAGCAAAATAATTAGGAAGTGGTGAGCTTTAAGTATTCATTACCTTTGTGCTTCATATATTTTTTTATTTTGCCTTTATGTAATTTAATTTTTTTAAATGTCTGAATTTAACCATCAGCTCATACAATTCCTGAAATTTTAGCAAATGTGTTTTTTTAGCTCTAAAAGCTGGTTCCAGTATATGGGAAGGGAGTGGAGATCTTATTGAAAAAGAACATGAAGCCTTTTTGGATCTGTAAAGATTTGATCAGTTTGTTTCCTCTCTTTACCTATATAAATGTCAAGAAAAATCAAAACAGATACTGATCTAGCCTTATGGAAAGAGGCAAGAAAATTGGATTTGTTCTCTTCCTTATCAATGAGAAATGTAGACAGACTTAAAGTTGTTCACTACAGATAAACATAAATAAGGTAAATCAACAACTTAAAATGAAATTTTGCCAGAAGTTTTGCCTGGGACTGTGTCAATTCCTGCTTCAAGTCCTTCACTGGCTTGTCATTGCCTACCCAACAAATTCTCAATTCCAGAATGTGGCTTGCCAAGTTCTTTATAACTGACTTTAACTACTTAGAAAGAATGTTGTTTTTACCTGCCCAGAATCTAGTCTCCCTTTTCTATAATAGCATCTCAGTTTTACCTAGGGGAAATATCACATTCCCTAATTAGATATAGTCTTAGTGTCACTCTAAGTAATATACTTACCTAATCAGGGAACATTCAGGGAATTTTCTTTCTGGAAGGTGAATCTTGAGTGAAATAACAGAGAGACTGAAAAATGGATGGAGCTGATCTTAACAGAAGCCCTAAAGAGACTCACTCTCTGCTACTTAGATTCTGGGAAGATACTTGGCTCCTCATTTTTCAGATCCAGTTTTTTAGTCTCCCTTCAGTATGATAAGTTACCAAAAGGTTTTATGTGTGTGTGTTTTAAGTTAGCCAAAGCCATCTCTATTGTTAATAGCCATGGTAGTGACACCAAGATAGCAGAAGAATGTACTGGTACATCAGGAACCTGACTGATGTACCACCTCATCGCCCACATCCACCCATACATGCATATTCACTAACCTCATGGAACCATTGGCTGGGCTCCCATATGGACAGGCCAGGAACACTGAGATGAAGGAATGTCATAAAATTTTAGGACTGTACATACTAAGTAATTCACTACATCACAAAATTAATTCAGTGTCCTAAGGAATCATGAAGATTTTTGTTAATTTTATGGCATACATATGCCTAGGAGTTCAAGCAAACTGTGGCACTTAAAAAAAAAAAAAGTTTGGAACCTCAGAAATACTTTCTACTCTAACAGCAGTTACTCCTTACAAAAGCAAATAACTCTAAAACTTAACATTTGCTTCTCCAACTGGGATATGTATAGTTTGCTCAGAGTTATATTCCAAGTCACAAGATAAAATTGCCTGCTGGAGAAATTTTACTCAAATGCTTATAAGGGATAGAAAAATTAAATAATTTGATATGTTTTTTGTTGTGTTTTTTTTTTTTTTTTAAAGCTTTTATTGTGAATTGAGTGATAGTTTGTTTACACAGGAGAACATCGGTTTTGAACTTACCCTACCGTATTTCATTTCATTGCAATGATTACAATCCCCTCCAGGCATCATCATTCAACAATATTGACTTCTATTCCCTCTGTTTATTTATTTTATATGTATATACAAAAACATTCAGGAATATATAATCATTTAAACAACCAAAAGGCACATTCTGCAAACCTGCCTTCTGGCTGCCAGCACACAGCCTTTCTCTTTCCATGAGTCTAGAGTCCTCAGCTGCTCTATCTCTCCATGTCATCAT
>NW_006408560.1:5242603-5303347 GCF_000296735.1 Chrysochloris asiatica
TGCCTTCTGGCTGCCAGCACACAGCCTTTCTCTTTCCATGAGTCTAGAGTCCTCAGCTGCTCTATCTCTCCATGTCATCATCTCTGCCTCCATCTCTGGTGTCACTGCTTCCCTGGTTAGGGTCCCACATTCTGCTCATGCTCTTCTCCCTTGATGGTCCTTGGGTCCTCTATTTCTGGGATGTAAGATTAACTACTTCCCCCTTTATGTTACACATCTTGTACCTTTACAATTGTGACCATCGTAATTAATCATGATAACAATTACTATTGAATCATAAGAATCTCATCCCCATCTCTTTTCACCCAACCTGTCAGACAAGATGTAAACTATTCAGTGTGGATTCTACCATCCCCCACACACCCTGAAACTAAACTCCCTCTTGAAAACTTGCAAGACAGCCACTTCGTGCCTTTATAGCCCTGCCACCCCCCATTTTAGGTAGCCAATGTCTAAGTTGCCCATCCCTATCAACCCCGTATACCAAGAGGATAGGCTTGATCCTTGATGTAAAGACTCCTTCCCTCTCAGTTGGTATTTTGAGCCACTACATCCATTATAAGTATAGGTCAAGTTCATCAAATTATAGCAATTTACACTTGGTTCCTTTATCAAATTTCTTTATCTTTCTCTAGTCGAGCTCTGGTCATCAAGCCATCAAAGCTAGGTCAAATGGGTACTATCTGCAAGTTTGGACTTTCTGTGCATCTTCCCCCACTTCATATCAGCTGGATGCTGCACTCTCAGCTCTAGACCTCCATGGCTAGGTCCTTGACCGTGGGCTCAGGAGTTCCCAAGTCTCCCCAAACTTCCAACCAGCCCTCCCTTTTCTCTCTCTCATCTAGAGGTCAACAGGAATCTATGGAACATGGTTGAACTCAGCCCATATCTTCATTACTGACTTTCTCCCAATTCCACTCACATGTAGACCAATGCACTAACCAGCTAGCTTAAATGCCTGCTCATGAATACCCTTTGAGTTTCAGTCTTGGAGGGGGGTTTGTCCTGAAGGGACTTGATTGCTTCTTTGATGGTTCCCTGGTGATCAGCTTGCTTGTTCTTGTAATAGGCAAACAGACTGCCATTTTTGTTTTTAATTTTTGTTTTTTTTTCCCTGCTGGTCTTCCATTCAGGAAGTATCTTCTGTTCCTCTAGTTGATCCAGACTGGTCTGCATGTCCTTTCAAGTGGGAATGTCCTACCTCCTGATGTTATTTTTATAATGGATAAAATAATGATACTATAAAATACAACACAAAGTTCAAGTGCAATTTTAAGGTAAAAAATTTTAAATATAAAAAAAGAAAGTTCATCTTGTTTCAAGGCTACTCTGGACTACATCCCTAGATTTCCTGGCGCACATGATCAAATTCATTGGAAACATTTGAAGAGGACTACTTTATTTTGGGGGTGGTTTTTTTCCCCATTTACACATTAGTATAAATTAGACACATGAGAGTATATTTTACTAGGAGGATATAAAAAGATAGCATGAAAACTAATACACTTAAGGAGAAAAGGTGTAAAAAGACCTTGGGAGAGGCAAATGGGAAACCTACAGACTAGCCATTCACCTACTGGGCTGTAGAAATGTATAGGTCATCACAGAAGCCAAGCTTGGAGAAGCTTGATAAGTGTCCCAGAAATTGGTGGGACCCAAAGACAGTGACTGCCCTTGCCAGAGAGACCAGAAGGTTTGAAAAAGTGTTTTAAATTCTTCACCACAATATTATTTTACTATAACAAACAAACAAAAAGCCTTAAGGTTCAGATTAAGTAAATCATGGTATGATAGAATATGATTGAGTCAATGAAATTTCTGTAAAATCTTTGCATGCAAGAATGTTCATGATATATTTCTAAGTGGCAAAGAGGATAACAAGATATTTTGCTCATTTTGATCTCTTTTGAGATGAATAATTGTGTATGTATGAGTGTGTAACAAAAAAATGAGATGAGCATGAATAGCTCAGACTTTGGGAATATGTCACTATTGGGATCTTTTGTAGTTGTCAAATCACAATACAGTGATAAAGGTGGGGCTTCTCTAAAAGTAGTGAAAGTTCTTGATGATTGTGATCCTGAAAAAAGGTTAATTCTGGAAGAAATGGGAAGCAACAAGAACTTTCTATCCTGCCAGGGCCCAGAGGTGGAAGTGGGCGGACAGGTGTTGTGGAGATAAGAGTTCATCACTGTCAAGAAAGAGATCTGCCTTGTAAAAAGAGTCTATTGAACATTAAATCCAGTGTGAACATTCCTAGAGGCAGGCAGCAATCAAAAACAGGGGGTAGAGATCCCTTGAGTCACCCTGGCCAGTTCTTGATCAGAGCACTCATGTTACAAAAGGGAAAATCCTGTATGATGTCATTCAAAGCTTTTTCTCTGCTATGCCAGTTTCACTGAGACCCTGATTCCCACTGTGCACCCCAGTAAGCTACCAAGTCAGCCATTTGCCTTCATAGGCTCGCCTAGCATTCTGACTACTTTGAGTCATAGTTAGACACTGTTGTGCTGCTTCCTGATAGGTGCAATCAGAAACACAAGTTTTCTCCCATAGTAGAGCTGCCTCCACTGCTTCCTAGTATTCTAGATTCAGGGACTGGGCCTCTGCTAGGTTGTATTGGCTGCTTCTTGTTGTTGTTGTTAAGTGCCGTCGAGTCGGTTCCAATCCATAGTAACCCTGTATAGGGTTTCCAAGGAGCGGCTGGTAAGGTTGAACCGCCAACCTTGTGGTTCAAACTGACTTTTCAGTTCAAAGCATCAGCCCACAGCACCACACTTGATATCATTCAATTCAAAGAAAAGGAGACACCTTCTGTTGTGTGTAATGAATTTGTGAGCCATAGGTGGCACTGTAGGATAAGCACTGGACTGCTAACTAAAGGTGAGTTCCAAGCTTGGAAGTCCTATACAGGGTCAATATGAGTTGAAACCCACTTGACCACTTACTCAAACAACAGTAGCCTGATTCAGGACCCCTCAAGAGTTGTGCTTCTAGGTTTTGACTACAACCATAAAGCCAATGATGGCTCCTCCCACACAAGGTGATTACCCAGGATTGGAGCCAGTTTCCTGAGCTACCAGGATGACAAGGATTAGCTAGGGCCCTGGTGAAACAAGAGCCTCCACACAACAGTGCATTAAGCCTGCATGAAATGATTACTGAGTGGATGTGGCCACCTGATCTGTATTTGAACAACCCCAACATGGGATACTGCTTGTATTGCGAAGTATTGCATTAAGCAAGACTTCTTTAAATGTTCAAGAGTAAAGATGTCAGCTTGAGGACTAAGGTGTTCCTAACCCGAGTCATGGCATTTTCATAGCCCCAAATGCATGTAAACATTAGACAATGTGTAAGGAAAGTTATAGAGGAATTGATACTTTTGAATTATGTATGGTGTTGGCAAAGAATATTAAGTACCATGGACTGTCAGAAGAACAAACAAATCTGTCTTGAAAGAAGTACAGCCAGAATGCTTCTTCAAAGCGAAGATGGTAAGACTTTGTCTCTCATACTTTCAACATATCAGGAGAGATCATTCTCTAGAGAAGGACATCCTGTTTAGAAAAGTGGAGGGTCAGCAAAAAAGAAGAAGACCACCAATAAGATGAACTGACACAGTGGCAGTAACAATGGGCTCAAACATCTCAAGTACAGGATGGTGCAGGACCAGGCAGTGTGAAGATGCTGTCATACATAGTGTCCCTATGAGTCAGAACCAACTCAACAGCACCTAACAGCAACAAAAGCAACATGAAGTGGGAAAACCCCTACTTCCTAAAATAACTTCTGACTCTAAACGAATTCAACTACATATTTTGAACTAAAATTTGTCTTCATTTACCTTTGTCGTACAATGATGTCTTCTGATTATATCAGTTCTACCCATTCTTTCGCATGAAGACAGACCAGACTGTTGTGATCCATATAGTTTTCTTTGGCTGATTTTTGGTTTTTGGAAGTAGATCACCAGGCCTCTTTTCCTAGACTATCTTAGCATCATAGAAACACTCTGTTCAGCATCATAGCAACATCCAAGCCTGCACTGACAGATGGGTAGTAGCTGCCTTTGAGGTGCATTGGCCGGTAATCAACTTGAGGACTCCTACATGGAAGAGGGGTGCTTTACCCATACTGTGCTGTTGTTGTTGTTAAGTGCCATGGAGTCGGTTCCGACTCATAGTGACCCTGTACAGGGTTTCCGAGGCTGTAAATCATTATGGGAGCAGAGAGTCTCATCTTTCTCCCGCGGTATAGCTGGTAGTTTCGAACTGCTGACCATGACACTAGCAGGCCAATTCGTAACCACTATGCTACCAGAGCTCCTTACTGTAGTTGTGCTTATTTTGTTGTTATAACAGAAATTCACTTTGCTACACAGGTAGTCCCTGACTTCTAAGGAATGAGCAATGACAAAGCACGCTTACTGCCATTTTTGTTTTCTTTTTCTTTTTTTTTTTGGTTTTTGGTACATCATTTTGTTATTAATATGTACAGTATCTAGACTCCTGGTGTGGGAAGAAAGACCAGCAGGGAAAAAAAAGAAGAAAAAAAGGGAGACTGGCTATTACAAGAACAATCAAGCTGTTCGCAGGGGAGCCATCAAGGCCTTTCAGGACAAACCCCATTCCAAGACTGAAACTCAAAGAGAACACATGAGCAGGCTTATAAGCTCGCTGGTGACCATGTTGGTCTTCTTGTGAGTGGACATGGGGGTAAGATAGTAATGAAGACATGGGCTGAGTGTGACCATGTTCCATAGACCCCTGTCGGCCTTGAAATGAGCGAGAGGAGAGAAGAGCTGGTTGGTCCGGAGCTTGGGGAGACTTGGCAATTCCTGAGCCAATGGACAAGGACCTAAGCACTGGGAGCTAGAGCTGAGAGTGAAGTGTCCAGCTGATATGCAGTGGGGGGGACAACACACAGAACACCCAAACTTGCAGACAGTACCCATTTGACCTAGCTTCAATGGCTTGATGATCAGAACTTAACTAGAGGAAGATAAAGAAATTTGATACAGGAAGCAAGTGTAAATTGCTACAATTTGATGAACTTGAACTTTACTTATGAATGTAGTTGTTCAAAATACCAACTGAGAGGGAAGGAGTCATCACATCAAGGATCAAGCCTATCCCCTCCGTACACAAGGTTGATAGGGATGAGCAATTTAGACATTGGATACCTATAATGGGGGGGGGGCTATAAAGGCACAAAATGACTGTCTTACAAGTTTTCAAGAGGGAGTTTAGTTTCAGAGAAAGGGTGCAAGGTAGAATCCCCACTGAATAATTTTCTTCTTGTCTACATAGGTCTGATGAAAGGAAATGGGGATAAGATTCTTTTGATTCAATAGAATTGTTATCATCATTAATTGTGATTGTCACAACTGTAAAGGTAGAAGATGTGTAACAAGTAGTTAATTTTACATTTTAGGAACAGAGGACCCTAGGACCATCAAGAGAGAAGAGCATGAGCAGAGCACAGGACCCTACCCAGAGAAGCAGTGACACCAGAGATGGAGGCAGAGGTGATGGCATGGAGAGATAGAGCAGCTGAGGACTTATAGAAAGAGAAAGGTTGTGTACTGGCGGGCAGGAGACTGGCTTGCAAATGTGCCCTTTGGTTGTTTACATGATCATATATTCCTGAATTGTTTTTGTTTGTTTTGTTTTTTCCTGTGTGTTTTTGTATACATAAAAAAAAAAAGAAGGAATAGAGGCAAATACTGTTAACTGATGGCACATGGAGGGGGATTGTAAGCATTACAATTAAACAAAATACAATTGGTTGAGTGCAAAACTGATGTTCTACCATGTAAACTGTCACTCAATTCACAATAAAAGCCTTTAAACACACACACACATTTTTGGTACATCATTTTGTTATTAATATGCACAATATCTGGACTCCTGTATAACACCGTAGAATCAGCACTGGACTGTGACCCCCCAAGGTCGGCAGTTCAAACCCACCAGCTATTCCTTGGAAACCCTATACAGGATCGCTATGAGTCAGAACTGACTTGATGGCACCTAACAACAACATGTACAACATACAATGCTGAAGCATAATTTGCTGATGTTCTCATTCCCAGATGTAATGTTCCCAACCCCCAAAGACAAATAAACATGGGGTTTATAAAAATACTGCTAATAACAAGCAATAATAGTGCTAGGGTAAAAATGAGATACTCAACTTACCTCAGAATTGACTTATGCAGTTGGCAGTGAATACAGACCCTTACATAAGTCAGGGACTGCCTGCATTCACTTGCCTTTCCAGTTTTCATGGCACTATAGCAAGGATATAGTGGCACTAAGTTAAGCGAAGGCCAGCAGACAGTGGAATCCCCACCAAAAGAGGAGAAATGTGGTCTGTGTAAAGATTGTTGTTATGTGCCATGGAGATGGTTACCATTCATAGTGACCCTGTACAGGGTTTCTGAGGCTGTAAATCTTTACCAGAGCAGAAAGCCTCATCTTTCTCCCGTGGAATAGCTGGTAGTTTCAAACTGCTGACCTTGCAGTTTGCTGCCTTATTCGTAACCACTACGCTACCAGAGCTCCTTTGTGTAAAGATTACAGTTTTGGAAACCCTATGGGGCAGTCACTATGAGTCAGCATCAACTCCACTGGGTTTCATTTTTCTCTCACCATGTTAGGGAGTCCTAGTGTGTAGTGCATTAATATGCCCTGGTGGTGCATCGATTAAGCACTGGCTGTCAAACGCAAGGTCAACGATTAAGCCACCAGCCATTCTGCAGAGAAAGATGAGACTGTCTGCTCCTGTAAAGATTTAGTTTCGGAAACCCTGTATGAGGAGGGGTCACTATTGAGTTGGAATCAACTAGATGGTAGTGGGTTTGATTTGGGGGTTTTCTCACCATGTTATGCAGTTTTTCTTGTAACATTTTGAACAAGATACCTGATTTACGGGCATGGCAAAGCCATGGCGAGCCACTTGAGGGAGAGAGGGGAACATCAATGAGTAGTTTCTATTTGCCATCACAGTTGACATTCTCAGCTGTGAGAGATCACTCAGCAATTTAAAACTAATTGCCCAAGGCGCTATTTTCCACACACGTGCCTCTGCTTACTGTCTAACTCATTATAATAAACCCATTGCCTTACAGTTGATGGCGTTATAAACAAGTTCATCTTATTAGCCAGGACCATTATAAAATAGAAATACCACTTAAAATACGAAATCAGCTCTCAGGTTGCAGCTTTTTCGGCCTCAGAGAGGTAAATGCTACTTTGCATTACATCTATTGAGTATCAGGGCACAGTATCATACCCCGCCGTTTTAGGCCCGGCGGTTTCTAATCAAGCCCCGCCCCCAAACGGCCTCTCCTTGGGTCCGCCCCCTGAGCCCTTAGCTTCCGGACGCCCTGTGCTCGCCCCGCCCACTCCTGCCGGAGGCGGGAAACGAAGAATTTATTCTCTGATTGGCTGACTAGGGACGCAGCTTGATGGCGTCTGCTTGGCAACCTGCTATCCCACCCATGGCTCTCGGGCAAAGGCCTCCAGTATGAGAAGCTTGGAGGCCCGAATGTACTGTGGCTTCAGAGTGGGGAATGGAGGCACGAGTGCTTTTTACACTTCACCATGAGTTTCCTAATCGACTCCAGCATAATGGTTACCTCGCAGGTGAGTCTCGGCCTCCCGCCCCAAGACTCTGCAGGCTCCTTTTTTTAAATCGCTTGTTTGGGGCTTCAGCGCTGTGGGCTGACCCGGATCTCGCTATTTCTGCTCGCTGGTGGCCTGCGATACTCCGAGGGAGTGGGGAGAGTGTGGGGTTTGCAGCGTCTGAGTCCTTCCCCCCCCGCTGTCGGGTGATTGGCCTTCGGCCATCCGCGCCCGTTTCCAGCGCCCATTGTGGAAGTCGGGTCCACTATCGGAAGGGGTCGGCTGGTTTCAGCGCTGTAAGTCGGTGCCCTAAAAAGGGAACGGACCCCAAAACGCGCTGAAGCTTCAATGCACCGCCACTGACCCACGGGTTGGTGACGAGTGTGGTTCCGGGCACTGGGTGTGCGTCACGCCTATCGGGGTTGGCTCCGGGAGACACGTGTGGACTTTTCTAATTGTCAAATCCTGAATCCGGCTTCGAATGTATTTGCCAGCGTCACTTCAGACACCTTCAGAGTATTAAGGTTTTGTTTATGCATCATATACCTTCTGTTTGCTGCCCATCTTTCTGGGACTTCTTCCTGAAGCTTTTTTCTTCCCAACTGGCCACTTTCATTTATTCGTACCATCATGTAAGGCTCTGTGTTTCATCCACTAATGTCTGTTACTAAGTTACTATATTGTACTTATTTTCTTTCTATCCTTTGTCATAGCACTGGAACCCTTTATGTATTTTTTCTGTTTTCATATTTTGAAATACTGCTTTGTTCATGGCGTCTTGGTGTAGTGCTGTAGAATAAGCACTGGACTGCTAACCTCAAGGTCAGCAGTTCAAACCCACCAACCGCTCCCCAGAAACCCTATACAGGTTGATAAGAGTCGGAACCAATTCGACAGCACTTAACAACTTTGTTCATATCCGAAACTCCACCTCCAAGTGCAAACAACTCAGGAAATAATTGTTGGTCCAAATATTTGTAGAAACTCAGTATAATTACATAATTTTTTGCCTTCTCTTTTCACCAATAATTTTATGGTATTGTTTTCTCATAATTGTACTTTTTTCAAATGGTAAATGATAGAAACAGGCCTGTTTGGGGTAGAAACCAGATCTTTGTTCTTTAGTCCAATTTCACGTTTGTTCATGCTGATGATTTGCCACATGTCTATTTGACAGAAGCATTTCACAGGCACGCTCAGTGTTGTCATCAGTCGTATATATGGGCAGGCATTTTAATACAGCCAGAGTGTGGATAATTTTTGACTCAGTCTCATAATTCACATTTAATATTAAATTTAATTGTCAAACCTGTCGTTAAAAATGGGGAATGAAGACCCAGGTAATCCCTTTCCTATTATGTTCTCCATCCAAATGTTTATGTAGCCACCTCATCATCATTTGTTGTTTGTTGTTGTGAAGTGCCATGGAGTCGGTTCCGACCCATAGCGACCCTGTACAGGGTTTCCAAGGAGCCGCTGGTGAGCTTGAACCACCAACCTAGCAGTTCAAGCGGCGTTGCAGTCTGGCGCATTAACCCACAGCGCCACACCAGGACTCCTTTGTTGTTGTTAAATTGTTAAGTGCCGTCGAGTCAGTTCCGACCCATAGTGACCCTGTATAGAGTTTCTGAGGAGAGGCTGGTGAGCTTGAACCACCGACCTTGCAGTTCAAACACTTTGCAGTCTGCTGCATCAATCCACAGCATCACACCAGGACTCCTCTGTTGTTAGGTGCTATCAAATCGATACCAACTCATAGCAACCCTATGTAGAACAGAATGAAACACTGCCTGCTCTGGTACCATCCTCACAATTTGTTTTATTTGAGCTCATTGTTGCAGCCACAGTGTCAGTCTGTCTCCTTAAGTGTCTTCCTCTTTTTCACTGACCCTTTACTTTACCAAGCATGATGTCCTTCTCCAGGGACTGGTCCCTCCTGATAACGTGTCCAAAGTATGAGAGATGAAGTCTCGCCATTTTTGCTTCTAAGGAGCATTTGGGTTATACATCTTCCAAGACAGATTTGTTCATTTTCTGGCAACCTATGATATATTCAATATTCTTCACCAACATCACAATTCAGAGGCATCAATTCTTTGGTCTTTCTTATTTATTGTCTAACTTTCACATGCATGTGAGGAGATTTGAAAAACCAAGACTTGGGTCAGGGGTACCTTAGTCCTGAAACTGACATCTTTACTCTTTAATACTTTAAAAAGATCTTTTATAGCAGATTTTCCAAGTGTAGTATGTCGTTTCGTTTCTTGACTGCTGCTTCCATGAGTGTTAATTTTGAGTCCAAGTCAAATGGAATCCTTGACAGTGTCAGTCGTTCTCCACTTATCATGATGTTGCTTATTGGCCCAGTTGTTAGGATTTTGTTTTCTTTACATTGAGGTACAATTCATACTGCAAGCTGTCGTCTTTGGTCTTCATCAATAAGTACTTCAAGTCCCCTTTGCTTTTAGCAAACAAGGTTGTATCATCAGGTAGACGTTACCTAACCTCCTGCCCCCCAGCCAAAGTAGCTTCCCATCTCAGCCACCTTCCATCTAACTTCCCTTTTTCATTATCTTCTTAGCGTCTTCTTTTCACAAGTATTATTTTATCTATTAATTGTTATCTGTACATTCCTCAAGGTTCTGAATGTAGTTGCCTGATTCTCATATAGATCAGTTGCTGGCACAGGTGTGGCAGTGTAAGATAAGCACTGTATTGCAAAATCAGTTTGAACCCTAAGGTATTGGTTCAAACGCACCAGCTGCTTCTCAGATGAGTTGAAATTGGCTCCACAGTACTTAACAGCAACAACAACAATAAATATTTATTCAGTAAAAAGACAGGTGCATCCCTGAGTGGTGCAAACAGTTTGCACTTGATTGGTAACCTAATGTTGATCATTCTAATCCACCCAGGAGCATTATAAAAGAAAGGCTTGGTGATCTGCTTCCATAAAAATTATAGTCAAGAAAACCTTATGGAGCAGTTCTTCCTCAGTACTGTTTTTCCTGGCCATGAATTGACCAGTGGTTGGTTTGGTAGAGAGATGCCTTAGATGGGTTCTCCAGAAAAGCAAATCCATTGAAGCTTATGTATGTTTATAGGGAGAAAGACTTATAAATCCCAGTGAAGACTTATAAAGTTATTCATGTGGATGTAGAAAGCTTGCAGTTCCAAATCAATGGGTCAGATGTCAGACTGGAGGCTTCTACTGACTCTCATAGCTGCAGAGGCTGATGAAGCCAAGATTGGCTGGTCAGATGCAGACTCTTGCCTTCAGTTAATGAATCTAAGGTCAGTAAGTAAGATGGCAGGCTCTGACTCACAGGCTGTAGGCAGGCAGGTAGGCTGCTGGTTCAAGTCCAAAGAATAGGAGGTCAGGTGCCAAGCCAAATTCAGAACCCAGATCCAGCAAAAGCAAGATAGCTTTGCCATAAATTGGAAGCAGGCCACAC
The DNA here is from genome assembly GCF_000296735.1 of Chrysochloris asiatica. NCBI lineage: Eukaryota > Metazoa > Chordata > Mammalia > Afrosoricida > Chrysochloridae > Chrysochloris > Chrysochloris asiatica. The sequence goes on from NW_006408560.1 coordinate 5,253,690, forward strand.
CCCTAGGAAAGGCCTTCAGTTGATTGGCTGCTCATAGCAGATCTTAATCATGGGGGTGATTATATTAGGTCTTACCATTGGGGATGGCTACAAAACTGCCAGACCATTGAGAATCATGGCCTAGCCAAACTCACCCACAGCCTTAACAATTACAAGAGGTTTGATTAGTTTGGAACCAGGACCCCACCACCATCATTTTCCTATGCATGTGGAAGTTGGACTGTGAATAAAGAAGACTGTACAAGAATTGATGCATTTCAATTATGGTGTTGGAGGAGAACTTTTATCAGAACAAACATCAGTGTTGGAAAAACACAGCCAGAGTGCTCCTTAGAAGCCAGGATGGCCAGACTTCATCTCTCACACTTCAGACATATTGTCAGAAGGGACCGGTGCCTGGAGAAGGACATTATGCTTGGCAAAGTGGAGGGCCAGCAAAAATGAGGAAGACCCCCAGTGAGATGGGTTGGCACAGTGGTAGCAACACTGGGCTGAAGCGTAGCAATGATAGTGAAGTTGGTATAGGACTGGGCAGTGTTTCATTCTGTTGTGTATAAGGTCGCTTGAGTTGGAACCGACTCAATGACACCCAAAAACAGCAATGAACTGAAAGGTTTATTTTAAATGAAAACGATGGATATATATTGAGCCTAGTCAACCTCAGGCAACATCTTGGTTTGCTCACATCACATAGAACCAACCTTAACTTAATATGGCTTATGTAGTTGTTGTTAAGTTGCCACTAAGTCAATTCCAACTGATAGTGACTCTGTGTAAGGTTTCAAAGGAGCAGCTGGTAAGTTTGAACCACCAACCTTGTGGTTCAAACCAACCTTGCAGTCCAGTGCTTTATCCCACCGAGCCACACCAGGACTGCAAGGCTGAAGAAGTTAGAGCCAGGCTCCAATAGGGACCAAATATGGCTTTCAAGATCCCTTATTGTGGAAGCCTGGCTCTAACCTCTTCAACCCTGGCTCTCACCCTTTCCTCACTTGCACTGTGTATATACTCCAGCCTTACTCAACTTGTAGTTCGCTAACCTGGCCATTTAATCTTGCCTCCAGATTTCTATACAGTCCTCTCGTTCTAGACCATTTTCTATACCACCTTTCCACTTCTTTCTCCTGGCTAATTCAGCGTTCAGCTTTCCGATTGGACATTCAAGAAACTTCTCCCAAACTGGACCAGATAGTCCTGTAATGCTCCCATAATACTCCTTGCCCTCTTTCCTTTATAACAGCACTTGTTTGTAGCTACTTACTTGTCTCCTTCATAGATGATAACCTCCCTGTCTTGCTCACTCCACTGTCTCTAGGATCTGTCACAATAGGTACTTAACAAATACTTGTTAAATAAATAAAAAGGTGAACAGTGATTCTTGAATGTGGGGTTTTCTTGTCTTTTCTCTGATAACTGTCCTGTCAGTGACTATTTCTTTGTAGCTAATTTTCAATCTAGATGTCATTTTTGTCAAAGTAACTACTACAAGTCTTCTATACAGTCATAAGACTTATCAGTTCCAAAGTATACACTCAGTCCTAAGGTCAAAGCTGTACTCTGTACAATTCTAATAATAACAACACTTTTTTGAATTAGAGGCTATGTGCCGTCTCTTTTATTTATAAGCCATTTGAAAGTCCTTTTGCCATAATTTTTAGATCCTCTGCAGAGTCCTGGTGTGGCATTGTAGGTTAATCACCAGACTGCTGACCACAAGGTAAGCAGTTCAAACCCACCAGCCATTCCTTGGAAACCCTATACAGGACTGCTAAGTCAGAAATTATAGCACTTAACAGCAACAACAAAAAATCATGCCAGAATTCACATTTACCATGGGCTCAATGAGTTCCCTAGTTGCTTTTTCCCTCCATTTTAGTTTTTCAAAGATATTTTTTAACCTTGCTTTGTTAATATGAAATATTAGTAATTTTAATAATTAGCAAGAATAAGTTTAATGTTAGTAAAGTATTATTTCTTTTTCTTTCATTATTTTGTCCCCTCGTATTGACTTATATTCCTCACTTGTTTTCTTATCCTTGTCTAAAGTTCCATTTCAGAGTGATCTTGGTGACCTCTCTTTATCTGCACCAACTTATAACTCCTGGTTCTAATTGCCCAACGTTACCAGTTTCAATTATAGCTCATAAACCATATAAATGTGGACTCTTAAACTCTCAAATCAATATCTTTCTGTATGGATAATGATTTATGTAGTCAAAAAGGCCTCTTAATCTATTTATCCCTTCCTTTTCTACTTGCTCTGGGTTCCTGGACCCAAGCTTGCTTTCTTATTATATCTTCTTGTTTCTTTACTTTCAGATACAAGGACACTGTATTACTGTTGTGGTTTGTGTACTACTAATGCAGGAGCCTAGAAGCTGCTGGAGAAAATCACACTGCTGTGTAGCACATGGGTTTAGGACTTACTGAATCATTCTTTTTTGCGACTTAAGCCAGCTACTTGTCCCATTCCCCTCTTGGTTACTCTGAATCTTTATCACTCTCTTCAAAGCTCCTTTCAAGATGGATAATGGGTAAGTAACTGCTTAGATGAAAATGCTGGAAGTAGGAGGTCACATCCTCACCTTCCTTACCCTTAGCAGATGATCCTACCGCCTATTTTTCAAGAGAAATGAGGCTCAAAGATGTGACCTCCTACTTCCATCATTTTCATCTAAGCAGCTACCTATATCCATAACCCTTCTCACCTCCTTTCCTCCCATCTCAGAAAATGGGGTGCACCCTATTCCTCCTTGAAGTCTCACTCTCCACTTTTTCCTTCATCTTGGAGCACTTTAATTGTGAATTGGTTAAGAATACAGGCTTTAGAGTAAGAAACACAGGCTTCAGATTCAATCCTGATTCTGATAGTATGTTATTGCTGTTGTTGTTAAGTGCCATTGAATCAGTTCCAACTCATAGCAACTCTGTATAGGGTTTCCAAGACTCTGTGTAGGGTTTCTGAGGAGTGGCTGGTGGGTTTGAACCACCAGCCTTGCCATTAGCAGTCCAGTGTTTATCCTACAGTGCTACACCAGGACTCTTAGCATACTGTATGACTTGGCAAATTACTCAACTTCTCTAAGCCTCAGTTTTCTCTGTGAAATGAAGCCAATAGACCCTATCGTATTACATTGGTACACATGTGGAATGCATAGAATATAGTGAAGTACCATGGGCTGCCAAAAGAATAAACAGATCCGAGTTGGAAGAAGTGCAGCCAGAGTGCTTCTTGGAGGCCAGGATGGCCAAACTTCATCTGTCATACTTTGGACATATTGTCAGGAGGGACTGGTCACTGGAGAAGGATATCATGTTTGCAAAGAGTCCTGGTGTGACGCTGTGGGTTAATGTGGCAGACTGCAAAGCCCTTCGAACTGCAAGGTTGGCAGTTCAAGCTAACCAGCCGCTCCTTGGAAACCCTATACAGGGTTGCTATGGGTCGGAATTGACTCAACGGCACTTTACAACAACAATAAGGTGGAGGGTCAGAGAAAAAGAGGAAGACCCCCTCCCCCCAGTGAAATAGATTGACAGAGTGGCAGCATCAATGGGCTCAAGCGTGACAACAATTGTGAGGTTGGCCCAGGACTGGGCAGTGTTTCATTCTGCTGTGCATAGGGTCACTATGAGTCAGTACCGACTCGATGACACCTAACAACAACAGCTAACAATAATAATAAATTAATAACATCAGTAACTAATCTTCCAGGGTGGTCCATCAGTTCCCTCACGTACTTGTTTATCTCTCTACTGCTTTTTTCCCTTTGGCCTTTAAGCACAGCAAATGTTTTCCCATTTCAGGAAAAAAACCTCCCTGTACCCTGCTTCTCTAGTCTACTGCCTTATGTTTTCTCTCCTTCTCATTGTAGAGTGATTTGTGCTTATTGTCTCTACTGCTTTACCTCCCATTCATCCCAACCCAGCACAGTCTGGTTCCTGCCTCTACCTCACACTTCAAACTGCTTTCCTTATGTTCCTTGTCATAGTTCTTATAACAGAAATACCAAAAGTAGGTGGTGGCTTTAGAGAACAGAAATTTGTTTTCCCAGAGTTCTAGAGTCCCAAGTCCCGGTCTCAGCCATGCTAATTCCTTCCTTATAGGTAGTCTAGGGCATTCCTTGGATTGTGGGGGGTCCTCACATCTTCTCAATTGATGTAGAAAAAGGATTTGACAAAATAAAACACCCTTTCATAATTAAAAAAAAAAAATTACTCAGCAAAATAGCAATAGAAGGAAATTTGTCAACATAATATTTTGGAACCTTCAATGGCTTTACAGAAAGATTAAAAAAAGCAAGGAGAACTCAGAAAAAACTTAAGAAGAATTCCTGAAAACTCTTCAAGAACAAGCAGACAAAATAAATGCAAATTTTGAAATAATACAAAACCTGCAGTTAGAAATCCAGAAGATTAATACTAAGTTTTCAGAAATGGACAATACATTGAAAGGGTAAAGGAGAGGATTCGAAGCAATGGAAGTCCGAATTAGTAAACTTGAAGATAAATCTCTCAATACTAGTATATTAGAAAGACAATCAGAAAAAAGAATGAAAAAATCTGAAGGAAGCTAAGAGTTATGTGGGATGCCATGAAGAAGAACAACTTACAGGTGATTGGAATACCAGAACAGGAAGAGACAATTGTCCGACAGCTGTTGGAAGAAAATGTCCTTAGCATCATGAAAGACAAAAAGATAAGCATACAAGAAACTGAACGAACCCCAAACGGCAGATCCCAAAAGAAAATCACCAAGACATGTCCTAATGAAACTTTCAAAAACCAAAGACAAGGAAAGAATCCTGCCAGCAGCTTGGGAAAAACAAATAGTTACCTACTAAGGACAATCAATAAAACTAAGCTCTGATTTCTCAGCAGAAGCCAGGAAGGCAAGAAGGCAATGAGATGGCATACACAAAACTCTGAATGAAAAAAATTACCAACCAAGAATCATATAACCAGCAAAGTTGTCCCTTAAATCCGATGGTAAAATTTGGATTTTTCCAGATAAATAGAAATTAAAGGAATTCATAATAACTAGACTAGCTTAACAAAAAATACTAAAGGGTGTGTTCTTTGGCTGAGATTCAACAACAGCAGATAGCAGCCTGAGATTACCATACATGATACCACCACCCAGAGGGCAATCCAAATATAGAAGTTTTTTAAGTTAAATAAAACCTCCAAGACTGAAAACAGAGAACCAAAGATATCAATGTATAATGAAGTCAACTACAAAGCAAAAAGAGGGAATGGTGCAGATACAGAACTTTAAAATGGCAAGGAAGTCAAGTAAATTTAAAGATAAAATAATGTTTTAAGCAGGGAAAAAATTCATAAATTGCAGGGTAACCTCAAAGACAAATAATACACCTTCAAATAATATTTATCATAATAAACAAAGGAAAATCACGATTTAGTAAACATTGTTGTTGTCAAATGCCGTTGAGTCAGTTCCAACCCATAACAACCCTGTATAGGGTTTCCGAGGAGCAGCTGGTGAGTTTGAACCGGTGACCTTGTAGTTTAAACCGACTTTGCAGTCTAGCGCATTAACCACAGTGCCACACCAAGACTCCGTTAGCACAACAGAAATGTAATTGAAAAGAAATCCCACAAGCAAAATGAGATCAAAAAATTATGTGGAACAAAGAGTGCAACAGCACCACACACAGAAAAATGACAGCAGCCAATTCATACCTATTGATGATTATACTGGATGTAAATGGAATCAAGAAACAGAGCGGAGAGTCGCAGCCAGGTCTGCTCTTGGTCCACACCGTCCGCCCAGCGTCAGCCACCGCCATGGGAGTGCAGGTGGAGACCATCTACCCCGGAGACGGGCGCACCTTCCGAAGCCGCCAGACCTGCGTGGTGCACTACACGGGGATGCTTGAAGATGGAAAGAAATTTGATTCCTCCTGGGACAGAAACAAGCCCTTTAAGTTTATGCTACGCAAGCAGGAGGTGATCCGAGGCTGGGAAGAAGGGGTTGCCCAGATGAGCGTGGGTCAAAGAGCCAAACTGACCATCTCCTCAGACTATGCTTACGGTGCCACTGGACACCCAGGCATCATCCCACCAAACGCCACTCTCATCTTTGATGTGGAGCTTCTAAAACTGGAATGACAGGAATGGCCTCCTCCCCTAGCTACCTGTTCTTGGATCTGCCACAGAGGGATCTGGCGCCTCCAGACACGCGCACGTGACTCCGTATGGAGCTTTTCCCGACGTTCAACTACACTCTTTCTATAAACATCAACCCTGATTGAATGTGTTATGTCACTCAGCTTTGCTTCTGACACCTCCATTTTCTCTTCCCCTTTTTCCTTGTATGTAAGTGACTTAAACTATATGCCACCCACCTCAGTTACTTATTTTATTTCGTTCTGGTTTTGGGGTGAAGATTCAGTTTCAGTCTTTTGGATCTAGGTTTTCAGTTAAGTATATGATCCAGTATTAACAGCACAATGGGTGAACTTTAGGGATTGGTGTGGGGTGGGAGGAGGGTACAAGAAACTTTATTTTATCTTATTTTTTTGGATGAAACTTTTATTATATATTAAACATTCGTGCTGCTGCGCTGCAAAGCCATAGCAGATGTGAGGCATTGAAGGATGATTTTTTTCTCCACGTTGAGAAATGTCCTTGGGTTGAATTCAAAGCCCTACTCCAAACTGAAGTGGGGAATCGGAGCACCTTTGCCTCCCCTGGCCTCACTCACCTTCCCCTTAAACTTTCTGCCTTTCGAAAGCAGGTGGTTTCCACTGTGGTGTTGGACACCATGGGCCAGCATGGACCTCTTGAAGCCTTCTTTATGGCCTGGTTTGCCTTTTTTTTTTTTGGCCATCCTATGTTTTTTCTAACATTTTCAGGACTTTTGTAATTTTCGTAACTATCAAAAATCCACCACTTCTTAAATTTTAAGAACTTTAGTTGAAAGTTTAAATTGAAGGTGCTGTTTGTAGACACTTAACACCCAACGAAAGCCCAGCCATCATGACAAATCCTTGCGTGTTCGCTAAGAAAATGATGCTGGTCATCGCAGCTTCAGCATCTCCTGTTTTTTGATGCTCAGCTCCCCCTGCTGATCTCAACGGTTTCCTGGCTTTTTCCTTCCCCCTCTTACCCCTTTGCTGTCCTGTGTAGTGATTTGGTGAGAGAAGTTGCTGCTGCCCCACTCCTCCTCCCATCTTCTGCACCACATAAGAATTTCAAGTTTTATTATTGCAATAAAAGTGCTTTATGCTGGCTTTTCTCAAAAAAAAAAAGAAACAGAGCGGAATGAATAAGAAAACAGGCTCTTTCAATATGCTATATACAAGAGACATATCAAAAAAATGGAGACAGCATAAATGCCTATCAACAGAAGAATGGTTAAACTTTAGTACATATGTACCATGGGATACTACAATAAACTGGATAATGATGAATCTGTGAAACCCCTCACAACATGAATGAGCCTGGAGGACATGATGCTGAGTGAAATTAAACAATCACAAAAGGACAAATATTGTCTGAGACCAAAGTTATAAAAAGTGAAAAGATTTTCTTAATGAAACTATCTATGATGGTTATGGGGGTGGGGGGATGAAAGTGGAGGATTATTCACAGGCTAGAGGATATACACATGTTAACATGGGTGACAGTAGGAAATATACAAAAGAGCAAGGTTAGCAGAGGAAAGATGAAGGTAGCCTGAGACACAAGGAGGAATGCAGTAAAGGTGAATAGAGGTAAATACTGTTAACTGTTGGTACATGAAGGGAATTGCAAGCATGTAATGAAGCAAAGTGTATATATATGACTAGTTGAATGTAAAGCTGATGATCTGCTCTGTAAACCTTCACTCAATTCACAATAAAAAAAAATTTTTTCCCAAAGATTAGAGTTGTTATGTGCCATCAAGTTGGTTCTGACTCATAGTGACCCCTATATAGGGTTTCCAATAAGCTACTATTGGGATTGAACTGCTGACCTTGTGGTTAGCAGTTCAGTGCTTATCGTACAGCATCAGTCTATGCTAAATCATGCTCAAGGGTTTGCACTTCCAATTTCAAAAATATAAGAACGTTTCAATATCGACTCCCAATAATTACGGATTTTTATAAGTAGGCCTTATGTAAGTGGAGTTTGTCTTTAATCTCTGAAATAAGTTAACAGTCTCTAAGTAAACAGACCTTTTAGCATAAAATAGACTTTATAAGGCATTTCTCACAAGAAAATCTATGTTGACATTCTGTCTTCTTTCTCTTCCAGATATTTTTCTTTGGATTTGGGTGGCTTTTCTTCATGCGCCAATTGTTTAAGGACTATGAGGTAAGGATTGTTTGGGTTTTGCTAAGACTTTATAAATTCACATTGTTTAAAAATGATGGGAGACGGTTGCCTCCACTAAAGCTAGACTCTATCCATTGAAGATAAGGAGTCTTTGCCAAAATAGTACTACACAATTCTTAAACTGAAGAATAGAATTCAGCTTACTTGTTTGGTTTTTTGTTTTGTTTTGTTTTGTTTTTTTCAAAAAGACAAGTCATGAGTTCCAGCAGCAAGGAAATATCTTAGTCATGTCAATATAGGCACCAAAGTATAAACCCAGGAAGTTATTCTTTGTCAAATAATTAATTTTATTTTATAATATGTTAATATCAAAATGTAAAGGTTAGTCTGGTTCTTATCTTATGCCTTGGATTCAGAAAAACACCACCCTAGGCTGGACGGTTCTTTTTTTTTTTTTTTTAATGTTTTATTGTGAATTATGTGATCGTTTACATGGGGGACCATTAGTTTTACATTCATTCCATCATATATCGTTTCATTGCCATAGTTACAATCCCGTCCATGCATCATCAACCAACCAAATGGTATAACCTGCAAGCCTGCCCTACCCCCACCCCCTACCACCCCCCGGTTATCAGCACATAGCTCCTTTCCCCCTCTGGATCTATAGTCCCCAGCTGCTACATCTCTCTGCATCATCGTCTCTGTCTCCATCTCAGACAACACCGCTCTCTGCTCTTCTCCATTGATGGTCCCAGGGCCCTCCGCTCCTAGACTGAAAAGTTAATCACTCCCCTTCTTGCTATAAAATGTCCACCTTTACATTTCCAACCCTCCCAATCGGTCCTGATAACAATTATTCACTATTGCATCCCAAGAGACCCATCTGCATTTCTTTTCATCAGCCCTTTCTAGACAGGTTAGATACTACTCATTGGAGACTCTACCTTCCTCCATGCCCTGTGGATCTAGGTTCCCTCTTGAAAGCTTGTAAGCCAGTCACTTCCTGCCTTTGTAGCTCCCCCATTTTGGGTAGCCAATGTCCAAGTTGCCCATCCCTGTGTAGTCTTTGTGTGGAGGGGGTGGGAATGATTCTTGCAGTAGGTATTTGTTTCCTCCTTTGAGCTACTGCATCCATAGGTATAGGTCAAGTTCATCAAATTATATCAGATAGGCTGGGCAGTTCTTAATCCTCCTCTTTTGGTAATAAGTACAAACTTCCTTTGGATCATTTCTAGGATGTTCACCATTTAACCCCACCCAAGAATTTGGATTGTGGTCCAAAAGAGCCCAGATTCCTTAAGGCCGCCCAGGAGAGGTTCCAGAACTGATCTAAAAGTCTGCAGAGTGTTGAAGAACCTCTTTTACTATTATCCATTCTATGAGGAAACTTCAGATTGTTTCTGTACAGTCCCATTATCTTTTCATTCCATTCTCCTACAAACTTTTTGAAGCCTCCTCATATATGCTTTCATTTGTCATTGTTTATTAATGTGTGCCAGAAATTCTAAGTACTGCTTCTGCTTCATCTTCTTGTGCTTCAAATTCTTCATCCCTAGGAGGATGTGGGCAGTAGTGACCCTTGATTCACTGATACAGTTTGGATTATATAGTGATGTAGCATTTATAGAAAGATTAATATATATATATGTACATATATATACGTTGTGTTTTTTAAAAGTTCAGTAGAGCCACCTAACTTTGATTTATGACTAGTTCTGGGCAAGTTGTGGCCACAGCCCTAGTCCCAGTGACCTAAGAGTTTCTTCAGAATTCGTTTTCTGACTCATAACCAGAAAGTGATTATCAGTTTAATATTTAAAACAAGGACATGACTCTTCATCTTTGTTTGGCCTTTAACAGGTGCGTCAGTATGTTGTGCAGGTGATCTTCTCTGTGACGTTTGCATTTTCTTGCACCATGTTCGAGCTCATCATCTTTGAGATCTTAGGAGTGTTGAATAGCAGGTGTGTATGGGTACATTATACCTCTCCTCTTGAAGAGAACCGTGTTAATTTCTTTAGTGGAAAAGTTACTTGGTCTCTTAGCTGAAAAAATTTACTATGTGGTTAGTTTAATCTCCATTACCACAATGAGCATAGCAAATATGAGTCCCAACCACCTTAGTAACTGATTTGACAAAGATTGTGAGACAGCAGGAAGAAAAAGTTGACTAATTAGATGGAATGTATTCACTCCTAGTAGCCTTATATTTCCCCTCGACTCTTACTGAATTCCAGTGCTGGTCCTTCATTTCCTGTTAATTGAAAATCTCTACCTGAAAAGACTCAAATTTTATGCTCAGTACTATGTAACTGTTTAACTGAGCTCTAATTCTTGCTGGTTTGGTTATCAGTGGTGATTTTACAAGTATGGTCGAGTCTCGATTGAACATACAGTGTTTTTTTAAAAGCAACTTCTTATCCCTCCAAATATAAGATTTGTTAGTTTATTGGATAATCTCTCCAACTGATTCTTGCTTGAATTCTTATGTTGGAATAAGACTCCTAGCAGAGAAGGGAAGCAATCTTTTCATTGAAGTTTTTCATGAACTTTTTGAAGCTCCCTCATACGTGTTGATCATGTCATGGTCTACCGTGTCTATGCTTAGAGCTAAAGCATTAGCATTCTCATTTTAGTGAGTGATGTTGTTGGGAGACTAAAGTGGTCACATTTATCTTTTTATCTATTTTTTTAATGTCTATAAATGAACTGACTAGTTGGATAAAATATATTCAGCATTAGTTCACAGAATTGAGGGTGCTTTGGGATACTTAAGAGATTTAAAGTGTTGCCTTCTCCGCAGCCCAATAATGGTTCTTTAACTTGAATTGCAGCTCTCGCTATTTTCACTGGAAAATGAACCTGTGTGTAATTCTGCTGATCTTGGTTTTCCTGGTGCCTTTTTACATCAGTTACTTTGTTGTCAGCAACATCCGACTGTGTGAGTATTTTACGTTCTCATGTCAGTGCATAGATTGAGATGTGTATTTGAGGGGATTGTGGTGTGGAGAGCTTCATTTCTACATTACTTTCAGTAGCTGCTGCTATTTCTAGGCAGCTTACACACAGCATCGTAAAACGGTTGACACACAAATACTTATTGAATGACTTATTGGATCAGTTGTCCTACTACAGCTTTCTTCTGTTTCTGCCACCTTATATGTCTCGTAATTCAGCCCACATCTCCATTTCAGTCAAATTTCGCTATGGTGATAAACATGCTTTCACTAAAAATTGTGTGTCTCATTATGTATTTGACAAGTGAACAAGCTACTCAAATATTAATTAGCATGGGGTCTTGGAGTGGCACTGTAGGGTAAGTACTGAACTGCTAACTGCAAGATCTGCAGTTCAAATCCACCAGTCACTCCACAGAAGCCCTATACAGGGTCATTATGAGTTGGAATTGACTCATTGGCACTTAACAGTATTTATAAGTAGAGCAAGCTCTTTCACATACCTGCATGTCCATTTTCCCTAACGAGTCTTGTCTCCTCTGTCTTAGTGCATAAACAGCGAGTGCTTTTTTCATGTGTCTTATGGTTGACCTTCATGTATTTCTTCTGGAAACTAGGAGATCCATTTCCCATTCTCAGCCCAAAACATGGTAAGTGTATGGCAGAGGGTGGGGGTGAGTATTTAGCTTTCTAATGTTGAAAACATTTTATTAAAATATCTGATTGTGGGTTATTTCCCTAAACAGTGTTATTTCTCTAAAACTTTTGTTTTACAATTAAAATTCTCCCTCATCTAGGAGATATCAAAATTTGTTCTAGAGCAAGACTTGTTGACCTTGTATTAGTGAATAAATTCCAAGAAAATAAGGTTGGGGAGGGAGTGATTATGGCCTTAAACCTATAGATTTTGTATACTGAATAATGTGAATAGATTAGGGGTGAGATTTTTTTGTTGTTAAGTGCCCTCAGGTCATGCCGGGTTTCTGAAGAGTGGCTGGTAGCTTTGAACCGCTGACTTTGTAGTGCCATACCAGGACTCTGGGGATGAGATAGCCATATGCTTTCATCAGATTCTCACAGGGATCTGTGACCCAAAAGGTGGATGACCACTGCTCAAGTGATGTTTATGGGAGTGAATTTTAGGAAAATACACTGTTAACCACAAGGTCAGCAATTCAAACTGACCAGCTCCCAGGTGCTGTTACCACCCTGCATTGTTTACTTTGATCTTTTAGGTCTCATGTCAGTTGTCATGAAACCAGGTAACATTCACAACCATAGCTGCAAGTAAGTCTGGAAAGGGTGGCTTTTAGTTTACAGCCTAGTACGAAAAGATGCCAGAGGGTGATTCGAATGAATTTTAAGTGAATCCATCTCCTATTGTTTTAGTTGCCAATGAGTCAGTTCCAACTCATGGTGACCTCAAGTGTTACAGAGTGGAACTGTTCCATATGGTTTGCTTGGCTGTAATCTTTATGAAAGCAGTTCACCAGGCCATTCCTCCACAGAGCCAGTGGGTGGGTTTGAACAGCTAACCTTTGAGGTTAGCAGCCTGTCACAAACAAACTATAGATGAGCACAAACTATTTGAGCCACCCAAGGACCTTAAAGCCAAACTCATTGCTGTCAAGTCAATTTCAACTCATAGCGTTATCCTATAAGACAGAGTAAAACTGCCTCACAGGGTTTTCAAGGCTATAATAGCTTTCCCTCTTGGTGCTGCTGGTGGGTTTGAACCACCAACCATTCAGTTAGCAGCTGAGTACTTTAACCACTGTACCACCAGGACTCCTGTGGCCATCATTGTTGTTAAGTGCTGTCAAGTCAGTTCCGACTCTTAGCAGCCCTGTATAGGATTTCCAATGAGTGGCTAGTCGGTTTGAACTGATGAGCTTGTGGTTAGCAGTTCATTGCTTATCCTGTAGCACCACACCAGGACAGCTTTATTAGACAGTATTAATTACTTCCACCCGGATACATATTTATCACCTATAACTTTGTATGCCTAGTCTCTAGTGTGGAACCTGGCACATTATCAGTAAATAACCTTAAGTGTTAGTCTCTAAGGTATTAAATAAGATCAAGAAATTTAAGGTAGGTAGAGTCTCAGGACTGAAGTCTTGGGGACACCATAGTCAACTGACGTTACACAGCCCGCAAAGACAATGTTCTACCTCCTACTTTGGTGAGTAGCACCTAGGATCTTAAAAACTCATGAGCAGCCACGTAAGGTACAATTATGCATCTCCCCATGTGAGGAAGGAAGAAAGAAGAGTGGTGAAAATTGAAGGTGATTGGGATCAATTAGTCCATGGACTAATGGTATACACATACATCAGTCTCCATGACTCTGAGACCAGAAGCACCAGCCCGGCTATCGCTACCAACTGCTCTGAAAAAGATCACATTAGAAGGTTCCAGATAGAGTGGGAGACAATGTGGAACAAAACTCAAAATTATAAAAAAGACTGGGCTTCATGAACACTGACCTAGCCACTGGGGACTAGAGCTGAGAGTAAAGCGTCCAGCTGATAGGAAGAATGCCCAAACTTGCAGATAGCACCCTTTTGACCTAACTTCAGTGTCTTGATGATCAGAACTTGACTAGAAGACAATAAAGAAGTTTGATACAGGAAGCAAGTGTAAATTGCTACAATTTGGTGAACTTGACCTATACTTATGTAGTTGTTCAAAATACCAACTGAGAGGGAAGGAGTGTTTACATCAAGAATCAAACCTATCCCCTCAGTACACAGGGTGGATAGGGACAGGCAGCTGAGACATTGTCTACCTAATATGGGGCTGGAGTTGGGACTATAAAGGCACGTAGTGGCTGACTTACAAGTTTTCAAGAGGGAGTTAAGTTTCAGAGCGAGGTGGGGAAGGTAAAATTCCCCACTAAATAGTTTTTATCTTGTGTGCATGGGTATGGTGAAAAGAGATTGGGATAGGATTCTTTTGATTCGATAGTGAGTAATTGTTATCATGATGAACTGCAATTGGTCACAGCTATAAAAGTAGAAGATGTATAACAAAGAGGAGGAAGTAGTAGTAGGAAACATTCTGTTCTTTCTAATATGTCAGCATGCCCATAGGGAAAGATTTGCAGTAGAGAGCTCCCTGATATTGTAACTCTCATATAAACCTATTTCATAATAAGCCCATAGAGACAAGTTTGTTTGTGATGTTATAAATGAGGTAGAATAAGATAAAAAGAGCCCACCTGAGCTTCTGTCAATGATAGTATAAAATTACATGGTGTCCTAAAACCTGACTGTGACCTGTTCTCCAACTTTCTCCTTATGAACAGCCAGCACACCAGACCATGCCACAGAGAAGCTAAAGGCCATGCCATGTATTGTACCTGACATCCATCTCCTTTTCTAGATTCTGTGGGAATATTCTAAAGAGGATGCGGAGGGGAAGAGCTAGAGAGAGAGTTTTAAATAAAAGTCTATAAATACAAGGGGGCTTCAAGAAGTTCATGGGAAAATTCCATTAGCCTTTAATTCCATTTTTCCATAAACTTTTGCCGCCCTTTTGGATAATCCACACACAGTGTCTGACTGCACAAAGTGGAAGACATTACATAGTGGCAAAGAGTAAGAGAGGCCAAGCCTATATATAAGACTAGAAGGACTCTGTGAGCCAGTGCATAACATAAGATAGTATTCTGCAAGTCAGCTCATCCATTTGACCTTCCAATTAACTGGTATGTAGGAACAGTAGAGTCACTGGATAGTACAAATGGTTAATTCTTGACTACTAGCCAAAAAGGAGCTCTGGTAGCATAGTGGTTACGAATTGGGCTGCTACCCTAAGGGTCAGCAGTTCTAAACTACCAGCAATTCCGCGAAAGAAAGATGAGGCTTTCTGCTCCCGTAAAGATTTACAGCCTCGGAAACCCTGTACAGGGTCTCTAGGAATCAGAACCGACTCCACAGCATATCACCACCACCACCACTAGCCAAAAAAGTTGACAATTCAAAGCCCCCTGAGAAGCCTCGGAAGACAGTCTTGGCAATCTGCTTCTGAAAGGTCACACCCTTGAGAACCCTGTGGAGCAGTTCTACTCTGCACACATGGATCGCTCTGTGTCAGAATCGACAGGACAACAAACAGGAATAATGATGACTAACCTTTGTGTCATAGAAATGCTGACGTATGACAATAATATCTACGAGTAGTTTAAACCAGAAAAGAAGATACTTAATGAAGGCGCTCTGGTAGTATAGTGGTTACGAATCGGGCTGTGAACCGTAAGGTCAGCAGTTCAAAACTACCAGCTGTTCCACTGGAGAAAGATGAGGCTTTCTGCTCCTGTAAAGATGTACAGCCTCGGAAACCCTTTACAAGGTCACTATGAGTCGGAACCGACTCCACAACACATAACAACAACAATATACAGAGTCACTGAGTCAGAATTGACTCGATGGCACTTAATAACATTATACTGTCATTGAATTCCTAGTGTAGCACTGTAGGATAAGGTCAATTTGAACCTCAAGGTAGGCAGTTCAAACCCACCAGTCGCTCCTTGAAACCCTATACAGGATTGCTATGAGTCAGAACAGACTCAAGGGCACTTAACAACATAATGTTGCTATTGGGTACCATTTACTGACTATGCAAGGCTTTCAACTGTGTGGATCATGACTAGTTATGAACCACAAAGTATGAGGGTTCCAGCACATTTAATAGATACTGAATGGTTTAAAATTGGGAAAGGTGTGCACCAGGTTTGTATTCTTCCACGGTACTTATTCAATCTGTATGCTGAGCAAATAATTCAAGAAGCTAGATTATATGAGGAAGAACATGGTATCAGGATTGAAGGTACTAAGAGATCTTAAAATACTTACTGATGGAGATCAAAGACCACAGCCTTGGGTATTGATTGCACCTCAATGTAATGAAAACAAAAATTCTTATACCTCTGGAGCAATAAATAACATCATGATAAATGGAGAAAAGATTGACGTTGTCAAAGACTTCATTTTGCTTGAATCCACCATCAACCAACACACATAGAAGCAGCCGTCAAAAAAACAAATGACATACTGCATTAGGCAAAGATGTCAGTTAGAGGACTAAAGTGCGCTGACCCAAGCCATGGTTTTTTCAGTAGTTCCACATGCATGGGAAATCTGGACAGGAAGTAAGGAAGACCAGAGAAGAATTGATGCGTTTGAGTTACGGTGTTGGAGAAAAAAATTAAAAGTACCATGGACTGCTAGAAGAAGAAACAAATCTGTGTTGGAAAAAGTACAACCAGAATGCTCCTTGAGAGCCAGAATGGCGAGACTTCGTCTCTCATACTTCTCAGACATATCACAAGGGACCAGTCCCTGGAGAAGGATATCATAGTAGGTGAAGTAAAAGGTAGGTGAAAAAGAGGAAGACCCCTAATGAGATGAATTGGCACAGTGGCAGCAGCAATGGCCTCAAGCTTCACAACAATTGTGGGGATGGCACAGGACTGGGCAGTGTTTCATTCTGTTGTATGTAAGGTCTCTATGAGTTGGAATTGACTCAATAGCACCTAACAACAACATTATATTGTCATTACTATTATTACTGAAAGCCATTTCATTCAGTGTAGTAGAGTAAGATAAAAGCTGGATTGCAGCCAGTTGAGTGAATGGGAGGTAATTACGGTAGAGGTGGCAGTTAAGTGTAAACTTCTTTCAATAAGTCTGTCGGTGCACAGGTTAATAGAAAAGGATGGCTAACCAGAGATACACTGAAAGCCTAAGGACAGACTTTTTCTTAAGAAATATTGAAACTGAAGGAGTAAACAAGAAGAGAAGGAAAGATTGGAAGATACAAAAAAGTGAGAACAGGTGAAGATGCATGATTCTGGAGTAAATGGAAGAGAAATCAGAATAAAAGCACAAGTATAAAAATCCTAGCACTGGACAGACGCCATCTTGATTTGGAACCAACTGGACAGCACTTAACAACAACAACATTGTGATCTCTGCTAAGACTAGAAGCTAAATCTATAATAGCAACAATATCATAATGAACTTTGATAGTTTCAGGCAGCTCAGGCGTGGGCACAGGGAAGACAGGTATTTGACTATTTTAAAGCTGACAGAATACCTCAGTGACAACTCTGCTGTTTAGCCATAGCTGAAGTTGATTATATTTTGGAAAATAGAAAGTAGAAACAAATTAAAAGTCAGTTTTTCTGGATTCTAACCTCCCTGAGTTATTAAACATTGCTTTCTCACATTTATCCCCAATACATCAATGGCAGTATTTAGTTTAACTACTGAGTTGATTTTCAATGTTGTTGTTAGGTGCCGTCAAGTCGGTACCAACTCATAGCGACCTTGTGCACAGCAGAACGAAACACTGCCCGATCCTGAACCAAACTCACTACTGTTGGCCACGCTTTTGAGTCCATCGATGCTGCCACTTGGCCAATCCATCTCATTGGGGGTCTTCCTCTTTTTCTCTGATCCTCCACCTTACCAAACATGATATCCTTCTCTAATGACTGCTTCCTCCTGACAATATGTCTGAAGTATGAGAGACAAAGTTTGGCCATCTTGGCCTCCAAGGAGCACTCTGGCTGCTCTTTTTCTAAAATGGATCTATTGGCTCTTTTGGCAGCCCATGACACTTTCAGTATTCTCCTCCAACACCATAACTCAAAAGCATCATTTCTTTTCCGGTATTCCTTATTCACTGTCCAGCTTTCGCATGCATATGAGGTTATTGAAAATACCATGGCGTGGGTCAGGCACACCTTAGTCCTCAAGCTGACATCTTTGCTCTTCAACACTTTAAAAAGGTCTTGTGCAGCAGATTTGCCTAATGCAATGCGTCATTTGATCTCTTGACTGCTGCTTCCTTGAGTTTTCAGAGTTGATCCAAGAAGGATGAAGTCCTTCACAACTTCAGTCTTATCTCCATTGATAAAAATGTATATTGGTCCAGTGGTAAGGATTTTTGTTTTCTTTACATTGAGATGTAATCCATACCAAAGGCTGTGTTCTCTGATCTTCATCAGTAAATGTTTTAAGCCCTCTTTACTTTCAGCAAGCAAGGTTGTATCATCTGCATATCGCAGGTTGTTAGTAAGTCTTCCTCCAGTTGACAACGAAACACTGCTGAATCCTGGGCCAACCTCACTACTGTTGCCACGCTTGAGTCCATTGTTGCTGCCACTTGGCCAATCCATCTGTGGTCTTCCTTATTCATTGTGCAACTGTCATATGCATATGAGGTTATTGAAAATACCAGTATTTGGGTCAGGCGCACCGTAGTCCTCAAACTGACATGTTTGCTCCTCAACACTTTAAAGAGGTCTTTTGCAGCAGATTTGCCTAATGTAGTACATCATTTGATTTCTTGATTGATGCTTTCATGATTGTTGATAATTGATAAGAGCAAAATGAAGCCCTTGACAACTTCAATCTTTTCTCCATTTATAAGGATGTTATTTATTGGTCCTGTGAGAATTTTTGTTTTGTTTACATTGAGGTGCAACCCATACCCAAGGGTATGGTGTTTCATCATGATCAGTAAGTATTTTAAGTCCTCTTCCCTTTCCAAAAGCAAGATTGTATCATTTACATATCCATATTGCAGATTAGTATTGTTTGAGTTAGTTTTATATAATGTTGATTTTCTCAGTGTTGTTTCCCTTTGCAGTACAGATGAAAACCAGCTTGTCTGTATTACTCAACATTAATAAACCTGGATGTTTTTTAGGGATCTTGTCCATAGAACAGCTCATCAGCCGAGTAGGTGTGATAGGAGTGACTCTGATGGCTCTTCTTTCTGGATTTGGTGCTGTCAACTGCCCATACACTTACATGTCCTACTTCCTCAGGTAATGAGATTGTCGTCTTTTTTTCCATTCCATCTAGAGTACATGTACCATTATCATACCTAGCATCATTAATATTTAAATATTAGATCTATGGCATTTTTATTATTTTCTTCCTCTATCCCTCTGAACACTGACCTGGGAATTATCCTAAATGATTCTTATCACTTATATTGGTTTCCCTTTGTCATTTGTCCTATATTTGTTTATTGCTTTTTTTTTTTTCTCATTTATTTCTTAAATGTCAAACTTCAGTCCAAATTCCCAATCCAAACACACACACACGCGCACTCTTAAAGTCACATTTCTAGTAGACAATAATGTGTATTAATCCCAACTTTAGCCAATCAATTCCTTCCAAAAGTAGAATTATAGGAGATTATTATTCTAGGGTAATATAGAATAATAGGAGAATAAATATTGATTGGATTGTTACTCTATACAATTTTTGAAAAATAAAACGAATGATAGAAAAGTGGTAAAAATAAATAAGTAAGGTAATAGTGGATTTCTAGCAGCTATATTCCGTTAGAGGAAATACAGTGGTTCTGTAGGATAAACACTGGGTTGGAAACCACCAGATTGGCAGTTTGAACCCACCAGCTGCTCTGCAGGAGAAAGATGAGACTTTCTGTGCCTACTCAGAAACCCTATACAGGGTTACTTTGAATTGGGTTGGAACCAACTCAGTGGCACTTAACAACAGCAAATATTTTGTAGAACTAGATACATGTGTTATGCTTTGTTTCAGAACAATAATAACAAAGAAGTTAAGCATGTACTTAAAACAACATGAAGAATATAATGGATGTTGCGGAATAATCTAAAATTGTTGAACGGTCAGATGTTTTGTTATGTATATATTTTTATCATAAAAAAATAGTGAGACTTGCAGGGTAAGATGGCAGAGTAGGCAGATAACACTGAGCTGACCCGCTAACAGCAATGACATGGAGAGACTGAGTGAAACATGCAGATGGTGATCCTGGAACCTTGAACTTCAGAGAATACTTTAGAGGTGGACTGAGTGCCAACTAGAATAGGAAGGTAAACAAGCTGTAAGAGACAATAAAAACAGGTGGGCTGTCAGCTGGCCTGGAGTGGCGTGAACGTCTTGGGCTCTAGAGAGCAGGTGTTGATACAGCAGTCTGCAGACACAGGACACAGCTGGAGGTTGGTGACAAGGGCATTCAGTTATCCCTTGTTCTCATGCCCTCCTGATAGTGGTGTGGCCAGTCCCCACCCTCACCAACCCAGCGGCCAGTGGCACCCCTCTTGTGAAGCCTCAAATTTAGTGTATGTGATTAGACTCAACCTTCCTAAAGAAGTGCTGAGCAGGAGCAGTGAGAGAGAACCTGGCATAATACCCCTGCTTCTTGAGGTACGTGACTAACCCTAACCCTAACCACATTCACATTTCCAGTTTCTACCACATACTCTAGGAGATGGGTGAGTACCTGAAACACACCAATATATAATCATCAATTAAATATAAATACAACACCACAATGTCTCAGAATAGACAGTTTCAGCTTACAGGAACAAACAAGACAAGAGTGCCTCAAACAAGTGACCAAGGTACAGAGTCAGAAAATACAGTACTAGAAATGGTATCAGAATTACGTGATAAGGAATTGTAAAAAAAACACTATTTCGACACCTTTAACAGATTGCGAGAATGATCAAGAAAATTTCAGATAAAATCAAGAAAAAAACGACAAAACTATGGGAGTTTTTAGGAAACAAACTGACAAAGTAAATGAGAAAACAAGAACTATATAAAAATGACAATTATAAAGCCGTAAGATTAATACTAAGACCTGAAATAGATAATACACTAAAAGAGCAAAGAAGTAGAATTAAATTAGTGGAAGCCCAGATTCTTGACCTTAAAGACAAATCTCTCAATATTCATCTGCTAAAGGAACTGGTGTGGCACTATAAGATAAGCACTAGACTGCTAACCCTAAGGTTGGCAGTTCAAACGTACCAGTTACTCTTTGGAAACCCTGTACAGGGTCACTATGAGTCAGAACAAACTTGAAGGCACGTAACAACTAAAGAACGATCAGATAAAAAAACAAAAAAAAATGAAGAAAGCCTAAGATTTATGTGGGACACCAGCAAGAGGAATAGGAGTCCTGGTATGGCGTTGTGCATTAATGCACTGGACTGCAAAGCTATTTGAACTGCAAGGTCAGTGGTTCAAGCTCATCAGCTGTTCCTCGGAAACCCTGTACAGGGTCACTATGGTTTGAAACAGACTTGACGACACTTAACAACAGTAATCAAGAGAAATAACTTTCATGTGCTTGGAATTCTAGAACAGGAAGAGACATAAAAACCAGAGTTGTTAGAATAAAACTTTCCTAGCATCATGAAAAACAGGATGGTAGCCATTCAAGAAGTTGAATGAACTCCAAACAGAATAGACCTCAAAAGAAAAACACCAAGACATGTTATAATCAAACTTTTCAAAACCAAAGACAAAAAAATCCTGGGAGCAGCTCAGGAAAAACAAAAGGTTACTTACAAAGGAAAACTAATAAGACTAAGCTCTGGTTTCTCAGCAGATCATGCAGGCAAGACAATGGGATGATACATATAAAACTCTGAAAAGAAAAAAATTGCCAACCAAGAAGCTATACCCAGCAAAATTGCCCATAAAATGTGATTTTCAGGTAAATGGAAATTAAAAGAATTTGTAATTTAAATAGACCAACCTTACAAACAGGAGATCTTTGAACAGAAAACCAACAAAAGTAGACAACAATCTGAGGTTAACATATATGATAATCTGACCTAAACTCAACCCAGATACACAAATATTCAAAGTAAAACAGACCTACAAGATTGAACAACAACAAAAAACAAACCATAAAGTAAAAATAGGAGATAATGTATTACAGAACTTCAAAAAGAGAGGTTTCAAGAAAATAAGTAAGTAAACATTAACCTAACTGTAACACGAAAACCTAGACTAAGTCTTACTCCTAGCCCAGCCCCTACCCCTAACAGTAGCCCTAGTCCTAACCATAACACTAACACTAAACAAAGTCCTAGGCCTAGCTGAGACCTAAATATAGTCCTAGCCCTCACCCTCACTCCTTACTTATACCCACCCATCCACCAACAGTAAAAAATAGTGAAGAAAAAAGTGCACTTAAGCATACATCCTAAATGTCACTGAATCAAAGTTACGAAAGTCATAAGATAGCAAAGTACCTTCCGATGCCCTGAGACCCCAGAAATATTAACTATAAATGAAAGCAAAAGCACGTTAGCTAATTTATAGTCATGTTGTTTGGTGCCATCGAACAGAATGAAACGCTGCCCAAATCCTCTGTCATCCTCACAGTCATTAGGCTTGAACCCGTTGCTGCTGTCACTGTGCCAGTCCATCTTACGCACTTTACAGTTTTATAGTCCTAGTCTTGTTAGGTGCCATAGAGCGCTGCCCTGTCAATCCAGCTCTGAGTCGGTTCCTACTCATAGCAACCCTCTACAAGGTTTTTAAGAAGTGCTTGGTGGGTTTCAATATAGTCATGTTACAGCTCTCTAAAAAAGACCAACCGTTGAGTGGCTTGGTAACAATTGAGGTTTTTGTGTTATTCCATATGCCTGGCATTGTGTTAAACAGTGGAATCCTAAGGTATTACTAACAGTTTGTGCATTTTATAGGAACGTGACTGAGACAGATATTCTAGCCCTGGAACGACGACTTCTCCAAACTATGGATATGATCATAAGTAAAAAGAAAAGGTAAGATAACAGCACATTTTAAAGACTTATACCCTGTAATAATTTCTCAGTATGAAAATTTAACTGAATTAGTGCTGGCAGAGAATGACATCTTTTTCATTTTTATTATACAATACCATCAAAGGTTTAGCGTCTAGTCTTACATGAAAGAAAGATTTTAAAATTCATCTTGATTTCCTGAATTTAGATATTTTTCTAAATTTCTAATATTTGAAAGCACTGTATACTAAATGTTATAAAAGTTTATCCTCCTGCATCTTTACAAATTTTTTCATGTCTGATGGGTCCTTTCAAAGTTCCTTTTCTCTAGGAACTGAAATCTTTCAGGTCTTCTGATTAAATGTATGTTTTCAAAGTGGCATTTCATAACAACCTCTATATCTGCCTTTCACATAGTCTGGAATCAGATGGCGTGTAAGTCCCTGTTCTACCAACAGTGTGACCTTGTGCTAACTACTTAATCTCTTTATGCGTTGGTTTCCTCCTTTCTAAAATAGGGGTGATAATAATAGTGAATTAAGACATGTAGTCTTAGAACAGTAAATAATATATTGCTAAAGAAAAATTCTGAATTTCATAATCTCTCCAGGAGAATTCTTGGTTTGTTTTAAAGCTTTGGTTTCATTTGTTTATTCATTAGGAATTATAGAAAACCCAG
The DNA here is from genome assembly GCF_000296735.1 of Chrysochloris asiatica. NCBI lineage: Eukaryota > Metazoa > Chordata > Mammalia > Afrosoricida > Chrysochloridae > Chrysochloris > Chrysochloris asiatica. Next base: position 5,277,193 of record NW_006408560.1, read on the forward strand.
TTTATGCTAGGCAGTGTACTAGATTCTAGAGATAGAATGATAAGCAAGATAATTAAGTCTTGCCTTCATGAAGCTTAGTCTATTATATGTAATAACTGTTGTTGTTAAGTGCCGTCGAGTTGGTTCTGACTCATAGCGACCCTGTGTAGGGTTTCTGAGGAGCGGCTGGTGAGCCTTGAATATCACAATGTATTTTCATTTTTCTTCAATAGACTTTTATAGTTAGACCTATAACCAAGTCAGAGATGCCTTCCTGCAAGAGGCAATATTAGATATTAACATGATAAAGGGGACTCAGATTCACCAACTAATTGTCGCTGTTTCTATGAGACTTTACTAGGGTTGTTAGAGGTAGACACGTATTTGAATATATTAACTTACTTGCATAGATTTTGTTTACAGACATTCTATGTAGTCCATTTATATAAATAAGTATATATGAATGCAAAAATAAACAACAAAAGCAAAATTATTCATATAAAGAGATTAAAATGTTCAGGTGAATAGATAAAGGTAAAGTCATGACCCCTGTCAAGTGTGCTCATGTAAGACATTTAATCACTAGTCATGGTTAGGAATTAGCTCTAATCTACACTCAGGTAGTTCATTCTCCTGTAGACCTTGTGCATCCAGGATCCTTAATGGTGTGTGGGCCTGCAGTTGTTGTTAAGTGCCTCAAGTCTGTTCCAATTCAATTGTGATCCTGTATAGGGTTTCCCAGAAGCAGCTGGTACGTTTGAACCACCAGCCTTGTGGTTAGCAGTCTTATGAATTTGAGTAGCCCTCAGAAGAATCAGCCTCCCAACTTGACCAAATTCTAATCAGTACATTGCTTTAGCCTGTGGAACCAACAGGGCACATTAGAAGGATAACATGGCAGTAACATGACAGTAGTGGGGCCCTTGGTATTCATATACCCATTACGCTTGAGTCGATTCCAACTCGATGGTACCTTGCTACTTACCACAACACAGAACAACAATATTTATTAATACTGATCACTGGGGAATAGTGAACCCAGTGACTAGAAATATTGTCTAGAAAACTAAAAAAAAATAGTGACTAGAAAACCATCTTTTGATTTAACAGTAGAGGGCCACAGTGAGATGCTATGTAAGAAAAACAGCATCTGTTATGTGCAAAAAAATTGATTGCTAAAACTGGGGGGAGAAATGAGGTACACTATCTTCTCATTTGGAACATTAAGTAGAAAATGAGGTTTACAGTAGTTGGAAAAAACTGTCATAACCCGAACTCATTTAGTGTGAGCTTGCTGCATAGTGATCAAAGCCTTTCAGCTTTTTTCAAGTTGAAAAGATTTTGTTTTTCTGTTTCGCTTGTTTTTTTTATTGATCTACATATTAAAGCTTATGTTTTGTAATCTTGGTGAGGCACAGTAGGATAGGCACTGGGCTGCGAACTACAAGGCCAGCGGTTCAAACCCACCAGCTGCTCCTCAGAAACCCTATACAGGATCACTATTAACCAGAACCAGCTGGATGGTACTTAACAACGTTTTGGCACCCCATGACGTAGGCTAAAGTAATACCTTTAGTCACAAACAATACTAGCACCATTTTAAGATTGAGATTGTGTTTTGTGCAACTATACCTTGGTTAGAAATCACTGTACAAGTCACATCATTATTAGCCAGTAGGGAAAAGGCATAACGAAAGCCACTACATGTATGTAAGAATGGCACAAATAAACATTAGTGACAACACCAAATGCTATAAGGATGCATAAAACTGTACCCTCATACACTGCTGGGGGAAATGTAAAATGTTACAGCCACTCTGCAACGCACTAGCAATTTCTTTTTTAGTTTAAAAAACTGAACATGTAGCGACCACACAACTGTACTCCTGGTCATTTCTCCCAGAGAAAGAAAGACTTACCTATACACAAAAATTTGCTATAGCCAAAAGCTGGAAACAACCCAGATTGTCAGTGGGTGAAGGGTTAAACAAATTATGGCACATCCATGCCATGGAACACTACTCAGCAATAAAAGAATGGGCTGTTGATACATACAACAGCCTAGTTCTTTTTCACCTGCAGCTTATTCATTAAGAGAAAAATTGGTTTAGAATTGCGTTATAAAATGAAAAGTGAAAGCCGGCTGTTGAACACAAAGCATGCATGTCTGTGTGAGCCAGCTTTCACTTCTGCTAGCTAGTGCACCTTTCTGCTTGTTTTGGAGCCGTGCATGGTAGTGTCAGTCACCTTTGAATATTCAACCAGTGCCACTGCACAGTCAGTCACATAGTAGACACAGAAACTAAAGCCTTAAATGAGCTTCTCTGCCAGCTGCCTCTTCTATAATCCAGCATAGTAAACTGAAATAAACATTAAATGAGTGGGAAAAAACCTTTCTTCTTCATAAACCTGTTCCAGCTTTCGCAACTGTACAAATAGAGAACTAAAGGTTACTAGCTTGCGCCAAGTCAGAATCTCCATAAGTTACAGTAAATGCATATTTAAAAGAAGAGGAAGGGCTAAAACTGAGACCTATGTTCCATTCACTCAGTATCCAGGCAGAGGTCATTTTAAGAAGGAAATAGCTAAGTCAACATGACTTTCTTAGCATTCTTTCATGTTAATATCATTTTTGCCAGTGGTTTAAAGAGTTTAGACTGCAAAAGTATCATTTAGTATTTGGTACCATTATTGTTGTTGCTCAATGCCATCAAGTCGGTTCCAATTCGTAGCTATCCTACATAGGACTTCTGAGGAGTGACTGGTGGGTTTGAACTGCCAACCTTGTGGTTAGCAGTCCAGTGCTTATATCCTATAGCACCACCCCAGGACTCCATTGGTACCTTTTATATTGTCCCAGGCATAAATACCAATGCTACTGCTTCCTCATCACTTTGTCTCATGTCACCCAAAAATATTCACCCTGAGTTAACAGATCTCCAAGGGGACTAGAAATGATGTGATGTTGTTAGGTGCCATTTAGTTGGTTCTAATGCATAGTGGCCATGTACAACCGAGTGAAACACTGCCCAGTTTGCACTGTCATCACAGTTATTGTCACAGCCACTGTGTCACTTCATCTTGATGAGGGTCTTCTTATTGATGCTTTTGAGTTATGGTGTTGGAGGAGAATATTGGAAGTGCCATGGGCTGCCAAAAGAACCAATAGATCCGTTTTGGAAGAAGTGCAGGCAGAGTGCTCCTTGGAGGCCAAGATGGCCAAACTTCGTCTCTCATACTTCAGACGTATTGTCAGGAGGGACCAGTTGCTGGAGAAGGATATCATGTTTGGAAAGTTTGAGGGTCAGAGGAAAACCCCCCAGCGAGATGGATTGGCCAAGTGGCAGCATCGATGGACTCAAGCGTGGCAACAGTGGTGAGGTTGGCCCAGGATCGGGCAGTGTTTCATTCTGCTGCGCATAAGGTCACTATGGGTCAGCACGAACTCAATGGCACCTAACAACAACACTTTACCAAGTGTGGAGCCCTGGTGTGGCTCTATGGGCTAATGCATCAGAATGCAAAGTCTTTTCAACTGCAAAGTCAGTGGTTCAAGCTCACCAGCTGCTCCTTGGAAACCCTATACAGGGTCACTATGCGTCAGAAACGACTCGACGGCACTTAACAACAACAACTTTACCAACTATTATATCCTTCTCCAGGGACTTATCCCTCCCAATAACACAACCAAAGTACATAAGACAAAGTCTCACGGTCCTCACTTCTAAGGAACATTTTAGCTGTACTTTCTCCATAGATTTGTTCGTCCTTCTGTCAGTCTGATATACTCAGTATTCTGCACCAATACCATAGTTCAAAGACCGTAATTCTTCAATCTTCCTTATTTGTTGTCTGCTTTCACATGCATATGAGACTATTGAAAATGCCATGGCTTGAATTGTTGTTGTTCGTTGTCAAGTCAGTACTGACTCATACAACAGATTGAAACACACTACCCAGTCCTGGGCCAGTCTAACAGTTGTTGCCATGCTTGAGTCCATTGATGTTGCCACTTGGCCAATCCATCTCGCTGGGGGTCTTCCTTTTTTTCTCTGACCCTCCACGTTACCAAACATGATATCCTTCTTCAGTGACTGGTCCCTCCTGACAATATGTCCGAAGTATGAGAGACAAAAATTGGCCATCTTGTCCTCCAAGGAGCACTCTGGCTACACTTCTTCCAAAACAGATCTGTTGGTTCTTTTGGCAGTCCATGGCACTTAAGGCACACCTAATTTCTCAAAGTGACATCTTTGCTTTTGAGCATGTGAAAGAGGTCTTTTGCAGCAGATTTGACCAATGCAATATGTCATTTAATCTCTTGACTGCTGTTTCTGTGGATGTTGATTGTGAATCCAAATAAAAGGAAATCCTTGACAACTTTAATATTTTCTACATTTATTGTATTGCTTATTGGGCCACTTACAAGAATTTTTGTTTTCTTTACAGTGTGTATAATCATACTGAATGCTGTAGTAATCTTTGATCGCTAAGCACTTCATGCCCCCTTCACTTTTAGCAAGTAAGGTTGTGTCATCTTCATATTAAAAGTAAATGAGTCTTCCTCTGACCCTGATACCGTGTTCTTCATATAATACAGCTTCTCAGATTACTAGCTCAGCATACAGATTAAATAAGTATGGTACAGAGATGCAACCCCGATACACGCCTTTCCTGATCTTAAACTAGAAATAATAGGCGTACATTAAAATGTGTAGTGCTGCTCTCCCATTTTATTTGATCTGCCTTGGTTTATTTTAGATCTATATATAGGTCCTTTAATAGACTCTTCAAGTAGTCATTACCCACTGCTGTAGCGTTGATTCTGTAGCATCAAAGCGACCCTATAGGTCACAACAGGACTGCCTTTAGGGTTTCTGAGCCTATAAATCTTTATGGAAACAGACTGCCTCATCTTCTCCATGGAACAGCTGGTAGGTTCAGACTTCCAACCTTTCAGTTTGCAGCCCAGTGCTTAATTCACTACACCAACAGGATTCCGCAAATAATCTTTAACACACTAAGTATCTTAGTTTCCTTACAATGACTCTGTTCCTGATGCATATGTGGTGAGCTAGAACATAAATGAAAGAACAAGAGGGAAGAGTGGTTGGTTCCTGTTGATTTATGTAGTAATGGGACTGGTCACAGTGGGTGACAGGTCAGGAGGCCAGGTTTATGTGGTTTTGCTTTTAAAAGGTGTAAAGAAGGAAACATTTATTGAGTTCCTACTATGTACCTGCTCTTTTTAGCTAGTTGTGATAGCTTAAAAATAAGAAATTGTTTTTTATTTTGTCCTCAAATGAGAATTAAAATAATTATTAGTATATATATATATACTTTGTAGATGATAACACAAGTTCTTATTTATCATCTCATTGATCTTCACAACCACCCAGAGATGAGGAAATGAAAACTGTGCAGTGTAACTGAAGTCTCACAGCTTCTCAGCAGCAGTGCTCGTCCTCAGATTTGTACTCCAAACCCTGTGCTCCTTCACCTAGGCCCAGTTTTCCCTGGGACTGCGTGGTTTCCTCTCAGTTGTCAATTGTGGGAAAATGGAGCACCAAAGTCAACATCCAGCTCTAAACAGCGGAGCACTTTGGAAAGGCAGCTGTGGCCATGGCAACTAGATGACACTGGACTGTGAGGGCCCATGTTTTCTTGCTGAGGCTTCATGTTTTCTTTCGTTTCAGGATGGCCATGGCACGGAGAACTATGTTCCAGAAAGGGGAGGTGCATAACAAGCCATCAGGATTCTGGGGAATGATAAAGAGTGTTGCCTCTTCGGCTCCAGGAAGTGAAAATATCCTTTATACTTCTGCTTGATTATTCTTTTTCTCAACTCTGGGCCATGGGCAGAAGAAAAGGAGATTATTGGGATAGGCACTTTTAGGGTACCTGACTGCCTCAGAGTCTAAGCTGACCAGGGTGAGTCTTAGGAAATGCACTGTGCTCTCTGTACAAAGTCATCTTTCCCACACCCACCTACAATCATAACAGCATGGGCTTTGATCTGAAGGGGTCCAAAATGGAAAGTCAATCTTTCCATTTTACAGATGAGAAGATAGTCCCAGAGAGGTTTGTGGCACTGTGGTTTGTGGCAAAGTGAGGGCCCGAACTATGATCTCATCTTCATCGTTCTTTCCACTAAACTATTACATTAGCCCACTCTGGAAAAAAAGCATAATGGCTCCCTAAAGTGGGTAGTTTGTGTATGGGATGGTAAGGACCCTTTTCTAAACAATCAGCTCTGCTTCTGCAGTGACTTTTTGGTTTAAAAAAATCACAGTGATTGGGTTAATGGATTATTCTTGGCCCCACTAGTTACATTATTTAAACTGATTCCAAAATTGGGTCACCAAATCTCTATGTGACACCAGGCTATTAGATCAAAACTGCACATGGAATGACATACTCCTGCTTACTTCCCAGCTTAGAAAAATAAAATTCCATTTTGCTTCATTGGAGGATGAGAAGATGTATGAGGGGGCTTCAGAAAGTTCATGAAAAAGTGGAATTAAAAGAATTGGAAATATAGGCAGTCTCTGGGATCCTCTATAGGCGAAAACAAAAACATATGCTTTCTTCGTGGCTATTTCTTGAAATGTTCATGTGATTTAAACCTTGATGCCCATCTGTGCCAGATCTTACTCTCATTCAACAAGAAGTGGATGCTTTGGAAGAACTAAGCAGACAGCTCTTTCTGGAAACAGTTGATCTATATGGTACCAAGGTACAGAACAAGGAAACTGCAATGTGATTTTTACCAACATGTTGAGAATGAACAAGACTAAACAGCTTTTTAATGGCCTCTTAGGAGTCCTGCTGTGGCGCTGTGGGTTAATGCACTGGACTACAAAGTAGGTTTGAACCGCAAGATCGGCGGGTCAAGCTTACCAGCCACTCATTAGAAACCCTATACAGGGTCACTATGGGTCGGAACCGACTCAACAGCGCTTAACAACAACAACAAGTGTCCAAGCAATTTAAGAGATTGGGTTTAGCTCATCCTCGATATCAGCCAGGAGGCATAAGGGTTGGGAGGCTTGCACACTTTATGACATTGCTTCAACTACTCACAAAATCTTTAGTGAAACACCCTTAAAAATAGAAAGTGAGAGTTGAGGTTTTTAACATCTAGAAAGATAGGTGGCACACACCATTGCCTACTCATTCAAGCTGGTGGCTCCTCTGAATCTTTTTTATATTCCCAAACAGATTTGGAATTGTATAATTATAAGAGCAATAGACACCCAACTGCCATGGTCTAGCCCAGCAGTGGAGAACGTCCCGCCTACTGGCCATATAAGGCCCGCAAATCATTTGGTCTGGCCCTGCCAAGGCAGCCACAGTTTCAAGCATCACGTTGTTGTTGTGAAATGCTGTCAAGTCGGTTCCGACCCATAGCGACCCTTGTTTAGGGTTTTCGAGGAGCATCTGGTAAGCTTGAACTGCCTACCTTGCAGTTTAAACAGCTTTGCAGTCTGTCTCATTAACCCACAGTGCCACACCAGGACTCCCAGGCATCACAGGAGTGAGTTAATTAGATGTTTGACCAAATATAGCAGGCTCATTTTTAAGTTGATAATTATGGCCCATGAATGTTGTTGTTAAAGTGTTGGTTGAATCGATTCTGAGTCGTAGTAACCCTATGTAGGGTTTCCAAGGAGTGACTGGTGGTCTTGAACCAGCAACCTTGTAGTTCAAACCAACTTTGCAGTCCAGCACATTAACCCACAGTGCCACACCAGGTTATAAATACCCAAATGACTCTTGGCAGAAAAAAAGTTCCCCACCCCTAGTATAGCCCCATTTTAAAGAATCCAAATTAAGAAATAACCAAACTGATGAAAGTAACTTATGTTTACACTAAAATTCAATATAATTTAAATATGCAAATGTACTGGTTATGGTTGTGAAGTATTTAACATTTTTTGATGTTAGCATCATACAGGTGTCAGTATAGGCAGGATTAGCAGCATAGACTTTGGGGTCAGATAGATGGAAGCCTACATCCCCTGCTCGTTAGCTGTGTGACAGTGGGCACATGATTTAATCTCTCAAACCCTCAGTTTTCTCATCTATAAAATTAAGATAATAAAACGTATTTTGTAACGGTTATTAAAAAGTAGATAATGCCTATGAGGTGTTTATCCTAGTTTCTGGCTTAAAGAAACCTTAAAAAAATGTTGATTACTATTACTACTGTTTAATATTTTTTTTGGTATTGTTTTAATTAGCATAAGTGGGTTTTTTGACTCACAATATCAGCCCAAAGAGTGAGTCTTAAGAGGCAGAAATATTTTCACTGCATATAAATTTATATTTTGATGAAACCAACCCTGTTTTGTGTTTGTTTTCCCTCAGGAGAGAATAGAATACTCCAAAACTTTCAAGGGCAAATACTTTAATTTTCTCGGTTACTTTTTCTCTATTTACTGTGTTTGGAAAATTTTCATGGTAAGTGTATTTTTCTGACTGTCAGCATTTGGATGATTTTTCCTAGTCTTGCCAGAGATAGAAGAGTGAGTTTATTGATACATCGAACTAAATTCTAGATCCGATTGAGTCAATAGGTAATATGACCTTTCATGTATCTGAGCGTTACTCTTTCAGATGACCTAGAAAAGGGAGGTTGCCTTTTCCCTCTGTCAGAAATCATTTATTAGGTCTTAGTCTGTGAACTGGATGAAATGAATGTAAAAGCTGATTTTATACTCTGCTTTCCGTATCATCCATGAGTACATGACTCAACTCCTCAACTCCCACTGCAGCTGAGAGCAGAAACTACTTTACCTTTTGAATAACCTAGCTACCTAAAAATTCAGAGGCCTAGTGTGGTGCTATAGGATAAGCACTGAACTACTAACCGGTGGTTCAAACCCACCAGCTGTTCCTCCAAAACCCTTTATGGTGTCGCTATGAGTTGGCACCAACTCAACGGCCCTTAACAACAACAGCAGCAATTTGTCTTTATTCCTGTGTCATCTGCCGGTATCAGTGGATTTCAGTGACTATCGAAAAGACTGGTTTGACCTTCTGGTCTGGTTAACTTTTCTTCTCAGGCTGTGTATGCGCAGAAAAGGAGCTTAGTCAGCTTGGTAGTTGATTTTGATCAGTGTATATGAATGAAAAATTTTGAATTTAATGAATCTGTCATGTAGCAAATCAATGACAGAACCACTCAGATGACATTTTAATAACATCTTGGCTCATCCAGTGGGAGAGCATGAATGAAAATAGTGAGTTCTGCCAACCTCGCTACTCAGATTGTTTCCTGAGATTCAGTCTTTAGGAAAGTGTATGATTTGGTAAGTTTGGACACATTGAAAGAAATGGACTTGGGAGCCAGCGTCTGCCTGCCTATGACTTCACCAGGTGGGAGGAGGAGAATCACTGTCAGCATCAAACCAAGGACTGTCTGTATGAGGCCGAGGTCAGCCATGCCTTCTCTACCAAATCTAGCACCAGCCATCCCTCCCACCGCACTCTCTTCTGAGCTGGATACAATCATTCGGTGAAGTGGCCACACAGAGCTCAGACACCATACTCACAGTTAGGGGGTTTACTAGGGAAGTTAACAGTTTGCAGTAAAGGGTCAGAAATGCTTAGGACACAGTTCTTCCACTCAAGACAGCCTCTCTTCTGCCCACAGGCAGGCTTCTCTCTGGTCCTTAGCCTTTCAGCCCTCATTTCCTTGGCCTCTGCCCTGCTCCAGCAATGTTTCAGAGCTCTTTTAATACTGTTGACAAATGACTAAAGGACACTCCATCCCAGCCCAAAGGTTCTCAGCTCTATGGGTCAGCAAACCCAGCACCCTTAAGTGCCTGGAAGCACCCCACTCCACAAATGAACCTCCTGTCCAGAGGCACTCAGCTTTCTTTACTTGCTCCATGGGCTGGAAAGCCCTCCCCTTGGCCTGGTCCTCTGGCTCTTGGTTCTGCTAATGCTGTTCCTCTGCTACTCTTTGTGCCACTTCTCCAGTGTCACAGAGTTCTGTCCCTGAGTTGAGGTTCAGTGTACAGGGATCTGAGTCCAAAGGACACACTTCACTCCTGGATATTCTTCCTTGTGAGATCGCTCTTAATGCTTCTGAGACGGCTAGATTTAAACCCAGCAGGATGACAAAACTGACCAATTCCCTCATTAGTTAATCCTATTAATAGTCATCACAACTGGAACCATACCATCCTATCAGTGTCTTCTCCTACCTTATCTTACCCAGACCTATCAGGAAAAAAAAAGTTTGTTTGGAGGGAGTTCAAAGACTATGGGTAGAAGAGCCCTATGCAGTAATTCACTGCACTGCACACGTGTGTGTGTGTGTGTGTGTGTGTGTGTGTATACTTGTGCAACAACATCATCACAGTCAAGATAGTGAGCCATCCATCACTTCCAAATGCCCTTTTGTGGAGCTCATTTGGAAGTGAGCCATCCATCACTTCCAAATGCCCTCTTGCACCCTTCATTCCCAGGCAATCACTGATACACATTATGATGATCATTGTACATTAGTAGTTGCTATTTTCTGGAAGAATTTTATATTAATGGAATCAATCATAGTATATACTTTTTTCCTGGCTTCTTGCACTCAGCATAATTATTTTGAGTTTCATCCATGTTACTGTGTGAATCAGTAGTTTATTCATTTTTATCACTGAGTAGTATTCCATTGTATTGTTGTTGTTATGTGCCGTGGACTCTGTTCCAACTCATAGCAACCCTGTACAGGGTTTCTGAGGCTGTAAATCTTTACGGGAGCAGAAAGCCTCATCTTTCTCCTGTGAAACAGCTGGTAGTTTCGAACTGCTTACCCTGAGGTTCACAGCCAGATTCGTAACCACTACACTACCAGAGCTCCTTATTCCATTGTATGGATGTATCAAAATTAATTTATCCATTCACTGGTTGATGAACATTTGGGTTGCTTCCAGTTTTGGAATACTATAGTAAAGCTGCTGTGAACACTTGTGTACACATCTGAGTGTGGACATATGTTGTATTCTGTCTTGGGTAAGCACTTACAAGTGAGATGACTGACTGGTCCTATGATAGGAGTAAGCTTGACTTTTGAAGAATCAACTCTTCCATAGAGACTGTAACCATTTCACATTCCCATATACACACCTGCAGTATGAGTTTCTGTTACTCCATATCTTCACCAACACTTATCTTGTTGAATGTTTTAATTTTAAGCATTCTACTATGTACTGGGGAATCTTGGCATTGTGCTGTTAGGTCAACACTGGACTGCTAACTACAAGGTTGGCAGTTCAAACCCACCAGCCACAACTTGGTAACCCTATACAGAGTTGCTATGAATCAAAACCAACTCAACAGCATTTAACAATAACAGCAGTAGGTATTACAGTGAGCACTGATGGTGCTATTGGATAAACATTGGACTGCTAACCACAGGACCAAATGGTTCAAGCCCACTAACCACTCCATGGGAGAAAGATGAGGCTTTCTGCTCCCGTAAATATTGATAGCCTCTAAACCCCTATACAGGGTCACTAAGAGTCGGAACCGACTCAAAGGCACTTAACAACAACATTTAGTGGTGTTGAGTGTCTTTTTGTGTGTTTGTTTTTGTTTTTGTTTTTTTTTACCCCCTGTCTATCCTTGGGTGACTATGAGTTGGAACTGACTCGATGGCACTTAACAATAATAGCAGCATGTATTTGGTGAAGTATCTATTCAGATCTTGTACCAATCTTTTAATTAGGTTGTTTTCTTTTTTACTGGGTTTGGGGGGCGCGGCTTTTAATATTCTGGAAACCTCTTAGCAAATATATGACTTTCAAGTATTTCTCCTGGTCCGTGGCTTGGGTTTTCATTCTCTTAGCAATATTGATCAAAGAATAGAAGTTCCTAATTTTGATAAAGTACAATTCATCTTTTTTCTTTTATAGTTTATGCTATGGCATCTTTTCCTAACCCAAAGTCACAAAGATTTTTTTAAATATGTTTTTTCTAGAAGTTTTGTAGTTTTCATTCACAATTCAGTCTGTGAACCATTTGAGTTCATTTCTTATTGTGGTGTTTGTGTTCTCTGTGTTTAGTTTTTTGCACATATAATCAAACCTCTGTTGAGTTGATTCTGACTCATATAGCTACCCTTGAAGACACAGTATAACTGCCCACAGGGTTTCCAAGACTGTGACTCTTTATGTTAGCAGACTGCCACAGCTTTGTCCTGCAGAGCAGCTCATCAGTTTGAACTGCCGACCTTTTAATCCATAGTCAAGTACTTTAACCTCTGCACCGCCATCGATCCTCCTTTGCATATGGTGGTTGGTGGTTATGTGCCGTGGAGTCGGTTCCGGAAACGGTTTCCGAGGCTGTAAATCTTTACGGGAGCAGAAAGCCTCATCTTTCTCCCGCGGAACAGCTGGTAGTTTCAAACTGCTGACCCTGAACTTAGCAGGCCAATATGTAACCACTACACTACCAGAGCTCCTTTCTTTTGCATATGGATACCCAATTTTTCTAGCACCATTTGTTGAGATGATCCTTTCTGCACTGAATTGCCTTGCAGTTTTATCAAAATGAATTGACTATATATGTGTGGCTCTGTTTCTGGCCTCTATTCTTCTGTATTCATGTACTTGCCTTTATTTATGCCAGTACTACACTGTCTTGATCAATGTAGCTTATATGGTGGTGGTGGTTATGTGCCGTGGAGTCGGTTCTGACTCATAGCGACCCTGTATAGGGTTTCCAAGGCTGCAAATCTTTATGGGAGCAGAAAGCCTCATCTTTCTCCCACGGAACCGCTGTAGTTTTAAACTGCTAACCGTGAGATTAGCAGCTCAACTCTTAACCATTATGCTACCAGAGCTCAGGGAGTGTACAGTCTCCAACTTTCTTCCTATTTCAAACTTGTTTTGGGTAGTCTTATGTCCTTTGCATTTTTGAATGTATTTTTGAATCAATTTCTCAATTCCTATAAAAAGTCCCCTGGAGTCTGTATTGGTTCCATTGAATCTGTAGATCAATTTGAAAAGTGGTATCTTAACAATATTGTGTCACCCAACCCCTGAGCACAGTGCAAATCCATTTATGTAGCTCTTCTTTTCTTTCTCCTAGCAATGTGTTGTAGTTTTTGGTATACAGGGCTTTCACATCTCTTGTCAGAGTTAAGTAGTGTTTCCTATTTTTGTTGCTATAAATAAGAGTTATGATTACAGTTTAATGATTCGTGCTAGTACATAGAGCCCTGGTGTGGCACTTTAGGATAAGCACTAGACTGCTAGCCAAGAGGTCAGTATTTCAAACCCATCAGCTGCTCTCTGGAAACCTTTATAGAGGGTTGCTGTGAGTCAGAACCAACTCAGTAGCACTTAACAACAGTAGATAGATCATCGATTTTTGAATATTGAGCTTGTATCCTGCAACTTTTATAAACTCCCTTATTAGTTGTAGAATTACTTTTATAAAGTTCTTGTTATGTGCCGTGAGTCACTTCCGACTTACAGTGACCCTGTACAGGGTTTCCGAGGCTATAAATCTTTACGGAAGCAGAAAGCCTCATTTTTCTCCCGTGGAACAGTTGGTAGTTTTCAACTGCTGACCATGAGATTAGCAGCCCGATTCATAAGCACTATGCTACCAGAGCTCATAGGGCTCTAGAATTTCTTTTTCTCTTATTCTGACTTCATCTATCATCTACCTACCTTACTGGCTCCTGAAAAATGTATTCCCCTTAACTCTTTTCAGAAAAGGAGAATAGGGTAAATGGGAACTTTGTTTGCCTGTGTATGAATAGCGAAAATAGATTTTCATATGATTAGGATTGAGAGTAAAATTATATTTTTTAAGACCATCCTCCTGTAAAATGTATTGAGATGATTAATTCGGTAGTGATTAAGTTGCTCTAATGTAAAGATGTGTGTCTCTGCAGGCAACCATCAATATCGTTTTTGATCGAGTTGGAAAAACTGATCCTGTCACAAGAGGCATTGAGATCACTGTGAATTATTTGGGAATCCAGTTTGATGTAAGAGCTATATCAAAATCCTGGTTTGTTATGTTGCCTTAATACTTTCTATAAATCGTTAATGTTCTAATTCCTTTGCTTTAGGTACTTGATTCTGCTTTTGTTCTTCCAACTCTATTCTGTATGTTTTGATACATTGACATGGCAACCTAAAGCTTATTATTGTCGCGGATGCTGATTGTTTTTACAGTTTTTCCTCTACTTCTCAGCAGACAGCTGCTACTTTACCACTTCCTTCTCACCACGTGCTCAGATACTCTCTCTGTGGCACTTGAAATCTTCAGACCCACAGCTTACCTTCAGTTCCTCTGGTAGAAAATTAACTACTAATTAATGTTCCATGTTAGAGCTAAAATCGTTTCTACTACAAAAAAATAATCTTTATGAATTAAGTAGTAATTATATGTGAACTTGAGTTAAAGGTAGTATCACCTATGCACAAAGTTTTGTTTTGTTTTTTTAACTCATTTTTATCACCAAAAAAAAAACGGCAAATACCTGTCATTGAATATACCTTTGTCTCAATAAGTTCAATAACTTTGTTCATAGAATAGTATATTCTCAGATACAAGGTAAGTCAAAAAGTATTACTATAAAATCATAGACACCTTTATTAAAATATATCAATGTGAAGCTATTATTTCTTGACATATTCTCAATCTAGTCTGTACATCTCTGAAGGCATTGTATATATCTCCCCAACCCAGGAGCCCTGGTGTGGTGGTGCAGGTTTAGTCACTGGGCTGCAGAGTCACTTTGAACCACAGGTCAGCAGTTCAAGCTCACCAGCCGCTCCTCAGAAACCCTATACAATGTCGCTGTGGGTCAGAACTGACTCAGTGGGACTTAACAACAACCCTTCCCCAAAAGAATTCTACATACTTAGATTTAAACAACTTAAGTCATCAAAATGACAGTTTTGGCATCTTTGAGGGACTCGATCGTGTTCTTTGAGTTTGGGGAACAAAAAGAAATCTGCCGGGGCAAGATCAGGGCTATAGGGTGGGTGGGAAAAATAGTCGCTAAAACCTTCTGAGCTGACCTCTTCGCCTTGAATTTAACTGGCCCAGCAGAGCTGAAGCCACCTTTTTTACAAGGCACCTTAATAACTAAGACAAGTATATTAGTGGGAGAACTTTAATGTTTTGTTTGAAATAAATCCAAAACTTTGTAGCGCTGTAGGTTAGATATTGAGCTACTAGCTACAGGGTCAGGTCCCACTCCGTGGGAAAAAGTAAGGTTGTATATTTCCATAACAATTTGCAGTCTCAGAAATCATACATCAATTTACAGTCTTAGAAATCCTGTAAGTTAGACTTGGCAGTGGGTTTGGTTTCTGGTTTTATGTGTAAAATGGAACCCACTAGCAATACTTTTTTTTTTTTTTTTTTTTAATTAAATGTTTTTATTTTGCATTGAGTGAAAGTTTACAGGGCACATCATCAGTTTCACATTCAACCATTCATATAGCTTGTTTCATTACATTGATTATTATCCCCGCTATATATCATCAGTTTAGTGTTTCTCTCTATCCTCTTTAGCTTTTTTTTTTTTTTGGATGGGGGGGGACTTGGCTTATTGGAATTTACAGTCTCGGCTTTTAGGGGAGGTTTTTACATTTGTCTGTGGATATCCAGGGCTCATGTATGAGATTACTAACAAGCATTACTGAATAATCAGATGAGGGACAGTTTGTTATGTCTACTAGGTGGCTAGAGTCTGATCCTCAGAGCCTATGGTTTGGACGGTCAACAACGCTTGGGCCTACCGGGGCTTGGCCTCCTGACCGGGTCTGTGCTGTCTGCATCTGAGTCCTCCTTTTTTATTGATTGTTTAAGGGACGCTGCCTGTCTTAGGTGGTCAGTGCGAATTCCTCAGTCTTACCAGTCATTGAAACTCATTGCAGCATGGCAATGTCTCTGTCCCAAGTAGCCGAGGTTCCACGTGATCCTTACCCGTCTCTGGCCACACGTCCAGCATAAACAGCTGCCATCCGAGGAAGGCAGGGAGGGAGGAGATCAGCTGGGGACCCCATGCGCCCGACGTTGCGGGCCCACCACCTGCTCTAAGGTGACCAAGCAGGATCACTATGCTGAGGTTCAATCCAGTTCCTCGGGGATCTTATTCTCTAGCATGGGTAGCAAATGGGTAGCCACGCAGTGTTCACTTTGAGAATTACTTATATCATAAAATTGAGCGTGTAGCTGATGAATATCCCCAGACAAGTGTATATTGTTCCACAACCTCCTAAAATGCTGTTGGATTAAGTTCCAATTAATTTCTGGGTTACTGAAAGATAACACAAATCTACTTATACCTTGAGTAACCTTAGCTGGGAGTGTAGTCTGGATATATTGGGTCTTATTTCCCTTAAGCGGTAGCAATACTTTTTGACTTACTCTCATGAATGACAATGATTCTGGTTGATTAACACTTTACTAATAAGACCAATATCATGTTATTTCTGTGAGCCATTTAGCTGTGCTATGGTCCCAGCCACATACATGCTAGCCCACCATCCATCTCAGTAGGACACACTCCTGGTCCTGACAGTGACTGGATACAACAAAAGGAATGAGAGCAAATTTAGCTCCAGTCCTTGAGAAACTGCTCAAAGTGCATGCTTTCTGATGGTAGACCAATGGTGTAGCCTTTTAATTTAAAAAGAAGCATTGTATCTTTCTTACTGAGACAATTTATTTTGTTCTTTTTATTATAAGAAGAAAAGGTTCGTAAAGTTTTAGATAGTCTGAGGACAGTCATTCAGAGATATTAAAAATAAGCTAGTATTGAGATGATAAGTGCCATCAAGTCAGTTCCAACTACAGCAACCCTGTACAGGGTTTCCAAGGAACAGCTAGTGGGTTTGAACCTCCAACCTTGCCGTTAGCAGTCCAGTGCTTATCCTACAGCACCACACCAGAACTACTGAGTTTGTTTCTTTTTAATTCTACTTTCCCTTTATCGCATGAAGGCATACCATTACTTTCTGTGTTTCTTCTGATTTATTAGTATTATTTTCATCACATCACTGCACTTGTCTTCTGTCCTGCACTTGTCTTCTGTCCTTGAGACTTGCTTGGAGTCGGATAATCAAGATATGTGCTACAGTTTTCATATACGTGTTTTAGTCAACATTTACTTGCTTCCCTCCCTTCCTAAAAAAAATAAGCTAGGGCTTAATGAGTTCATGGATGACTTAACAACAGAAAAGTTCCTGTTCCTAATCACATAAGTGACCAGAATGTATTTTAATATTTACATCTCTCTAAAAGGTTTCAACAAATAATTTGTCTTCCTATCATGTTGGCAGGTAAAGTTTTGGTCCCAACACATTTCCTTCATTCTGGTTGGAATTATCATTGTCACATCCATCAGAGGATTGCTGATCACTCTCACCAAGGTATAATGTAACATACTTACTTTTATTGCATCTCTGTTCCTATATTTTTTCCCTTCTTTCGCATGGTGGTTGTTTTGATCATAAACTGACCTCCCAGATCCTGCTATCATTACTATAGTTTTGTTTAGCTCTGGACTCTTCCATCTCTCGAGTGAGTTCTGGATGGTGTTTTCACATATATCAGTCTCTGGTTGTCGGTTCTTAGTCCAAAGAACTCCCTTTAGGATGTTTTGAAGTGCTGGCATGGCTTTTACAAAAAGTCCCTTAACTTCTGTTTATCCTGGAATGTTTTGATTACACCCTTCATATTTAATTGACAACTTTGCTGGGTAAACCATTCTTGGTTGTTAGTTTTGTATGTGTCTCCCCATTACCTTCTTGCCTGCATGGTTTCTGCTGAGAGATCAGAACTTAATCTTACTGGCTTGGCTTGCCTCTGTGGGTTAACACTTCTCTTTTCCCTAGCTGCTTTCAGGATTCTATCCTTGTCTTTTATTTAAGAGGAGATTTAAGATTATATGTCTTGGTGATTTTCTTTTGGGGTCTATCCTTCCTAGGGTTTGTTCAGCTCCTTGAATGCTTATGCTTGCCTGTTGTATTTTCAACAATTAGATGAATGTTATGTTTGTGTATTATTATGTTTGTGTATTATTATGTTTATGTATTATTATGTTTATGTATTATTAAACTCTGATTGCCTCCTGGTAAATGGTCAGATTGGTTTCTCTTTTACTAAACTCAGTGTGATTATAGTAGGTGTTGGTTTTTTATGCTGTTTTGGTGCATAGCAGCTAGTATTGGTTCTTGACTAGATGGTGGGGTTTTATAGGGTGTGATTATAGCTTGGCTGTTTTGCTAGGTAAGGCAAGGGGGACCTAAAAAAAAAAAAAAGACTGGACACTAAAATATATGGGTAAGACTAATGTGCATTTTTGGCTTCTTGCCTTCAAAGTTGCTTGAGGAGTTTCAAGATGTTTCTGTTGCACCTTTGATATAACTCATGGTTTTGTTTTTGGCTTTTTTTTCTTTGTTGGGAAATGTTCAGGAGCTGGTAACAATTAAAGGAATCTAGAATCATTCATCTATTTTAATGTTTTATTGTGATGCAAAAAGTCATGCATCGCATGATTCCTATCCAACTTGCAGAAACTTTTGTTATTATTGCATTATGCAGAAACTTATTATTACATTATGCATAAAACCGATTCCCTGCATAATTGAATTCCTTTAATGTAGTCCATTTAGATTTCTTTATAGCCTTAATCATGAGCGTTGTTCTATATAGATTGTGGCATAGAAGAGATATTCTCAATTATGTTGTCACCTTTTGCTCACGTCAGGAACTTAGAAGTAATGCATATATTTCTCCTTTTCTTGACAGTTCTTTTATGCCATCTCCAGCAGTAAATCTTCCAATGTCATTGTCCTGCTATTAGCACAAATAATGGTAAGCTTCATGAACTAGCTATATGTCTACTGCAACAAAGTACCAGCAGTGTTTCATCCTTTTCAGTATTTTAATGATTCCCTGTGCTGTCCTTGGTTCCAAAGTGATCTCTGGATTAATCTGATTTACAGGGCATGTACTTTGTCTCCTCTGTACTGCTGATCCGGATGAGCATGCCTCTCGAGTACCGCACCATAATCACTGAAGTTCTTGGAGAACTACAGTTCAACTTCTATCACCGTTGGTTTGATGTGATCTTCCTGGTCAGCGCCCTTTCCAGCATACTTTTCCTCTATTTGGCTCATAAACAGGCACCAGAGAAGCACATGACCCCTTGAACTCATGCCTATCACAGACTGCTGAAAAGCCAGTGGTGTTAGAGAAGAAAAAATGGGGGAACGACTAAGAAAATGGTTGTGGTAGTAGCATATTGATTGTGCCTCTAGCCTTCATCTTCCTCTTACTGTGATGAGTTGCATCACCTAATTCAAGCCAGCACTCAGCACAGAGCAGCTGTGTAATCACAGGGTCAGGGAGGTAGGGCTGTGAAAAGAGGCAAAAAAAAAAAAAAAAAAGCAAAAAAAAAAATAGATACACTGGAACTCTGGGAAAGGAGACATCTAAGTCAAGATTCAAGTGGAGAGATGGTCATGACTTTCCCTTAAGATTATCATTAAAATCAGATCATAACGCTGACCTTTTCTTTCTGATCTGTAGGTTCGTTTTACCAAAGGTAGTGCAGCATGTGCTGTGCTTATATATAATGGAAGAAGGAGTTGGTTATTTGAATGGTGCAGGGAAAGCAGAGTGGCATGCCAAGAAGTTGTGTTCTTTTCTGGAGGAGGTGTGCACCTGCAAGTCTGCTGAAAGAGGCAAAGATGTCATTTAATTAGTGAAGAGTGACTATCCTACATTCAACTCAGTGACAATGCCTTGTTTTTTTCTTTTCCACCTTCCTGACTAACTTAAACTAAGTCAAGTCAAATGCTATTCCAAAATTCATTTTCTTCATCTCTAAGAAAGTAATAGAAAATCTGTATAACACTCAAATGCCATTTAAGAAAATTATGACTTACTAGGAAATCTTTTATTACTAAAGTTTCATCTGTATTTTGTTTGGGGTTTGAAAGGCATTAGAACAAATGAAGGTTAAAGCATTAAAAGTATACCAAAATCAAACACTATTAAGGTCATATCAGAAGGTTTACATACAGGCAAAAGTCATAACATAATCTTATCTGCTCAGAGACTAATTAGCAGCTCTCTCACATTTACAGATTTACGAATCATCTTTGGTACTAAAGGAGCCTATAGCAGTGAGGTGTCATACCAAGGAATGTAAATTACATTGAAGCTTAAAGGAATGTAAATTACATTGAAGCTTGAAAGACACACATACATAAAATGGCTCCTTAATCTGCAATAGTTACCCCTAAAACAAATAACAGAAGATAATCACACAAGAAACTGGTTTCCAGAGGAGTTCTCCAACAGGCAGGAAGCAGGTGGCAATTTATTCCTTAAAAATGTGTTATCACATGGCTGTATCTTCAGAGTTGGAAGAAGAATGAGAGGCTGTACTGTGGGCCTGTCCAAAACAGAAACAAGGAATTATATGAGTGATAGCTTGTATACACAGAAGGCGAGTAATGGGGAGCTGCGTGGTTAAGTTAGGGAGCAGTGACACTGGAAGCCAAATGACAAATTCTATTCCAAATCACTATCTGCCACATTAACAAATTTCATACTGCTACGTGGTGTTTTTCTCTAGAACTTGTGTAATACTGTAACTTACCTCCCATAGAGGTATTACAGAACGTATTTGTTGTTGTTAGGTGCCATCGAGTCGGCACTGACAATATATACACATATATACATATACACACACACACACTCTGGTAGCGTAGTGGTTATGAATCGGGCTGCTAACCTCAAGGTCGGCAGTTCGAAACTACAGCGGTTCTGCGGGAGAAAGATGAGGCGTTCTGTTCCCGTCCCATAAAGATTCACAGCCTCAGAAACCCTGTGCAGGATCACTATGAGTCGGAACCAACTCCATCATGTGTATATGTGTTTGTGTTTAACCACCACCATTCATTTTCATGTTTTATAGATGGGGAAATGGGCAAATGAGTTTGTGCTTAAGTCTAGTACGTGGCAGAAATTGGTACCTAAATTGACCAATTCAGGTTCTCCTGGTGGTACTCATTATAATTTTGATCCATTTTGACTCATCAAAACGCTACATAATGTTAAGTACTATTGACTCAGTTCCGACCCATAGCGACCCTGTATAGAGTTTCCAAGGAGCGGTTGGTAAGTTTGAATTGCCAACCTTGTGAATCAAACTGACTTAGAAGTCCAGTGCATTAACCCACATCACCACACCAGGATGTTAAGGGCAACACATTTCTTTTCAGAGCAAGGAGTTGATAGATTACTCTGAGGTGAAAGATAACTGTCAAATATTTAGGAAATCTGATCAACAGCCCTGAGGGCATACTTATTCAGGACTTTACCATACACTGTTAAATCCAATCACTAAAAGAAAGAATAATATCAATTGCTTACTCGTTCTTTTATTGGGTAAGAGTCAAGCTCTGTCTCTGCCATTGTTTCTTCTTTGGAATCAGGAGGTACATCCAGTGGATCAGCCATGGAAGAAACAACAGGGATTTTCTTTGCCTGGAAATAATCATAGGCCGTCTTTCCACAGACGAGGAGTAGGACATTGTTCCCACTGCGCTGGATTCTGTCTACCACTTTCTCATAGGGTTCCTCCTGCACATTCACCCCGTTCACTTCAATGATGATATCTTCATCTTCCAGCCCTGCCAGAGCAGCAGGACTGCCCTTTTGTACCTGGGAACAGAGTTTCCAAGTTAATTGCAAACAGAGAGAAAGGCCTTTCCTCCTCATTTTTTCCCCTCCCAACTTGAACATCTCTCTATTCTCTTGTCAGTTCCTACAGAGTAGGGGTCACCATGCCAAATGGAAATCATTTGTCACATTTGATATTTTTAGAATTGGAATTTTCAAATCGAACAGATTGGTGCTATCTAGAGAAATAGAGTAAATGTTTGGGGAACAAGAATGTGACCTTGGTATAAGTGTCGTGGAGTTGGTTCTGACTCATAGGGCCGTGTATAGGGTTTCCAAGGAGCTGCTGGTGGGTTTAAACCTCTGATCTTGCAGTTAGTAGTCTAGTACTTATCCTGTACTTATATAGGATAAGTACTGGACTACTGTATTTATCTATACTAGAGCTCTGGTAGCGTAGTGGTTATTAATTGGGTTGTGAACCACCACAAGGTCAGCAGTTTGAAACAACCAGCTGCCGCTCTGCGGGAGAAAGATGAGGCTTTCTGCTCCCGTAAAGATTTACAGCCTCAGAAACCCTGTACAGGGTCGCTATGAGTCAGACCCAATGCCGTGGCACATAACAACAACAAAGATTTACAGCTTCGGAAAGCCTGTACAGGATCGCTATGGGTTGGAACCAACTCAACTGCACTTAACAACAACAGCAATACTACTATAGCTATACTTACCCTTTAGTACCCTTTAGTCCAGTACTTATACACCAGTAGCTAGCTAAAATAATATGGGTCCAAGTGAGACCAAATATAGCCCAGTCCTCAAAGCAACCTTTTCACTAAACCATCAGTGAATGGGAGAAAGGACTCTTAATTGTGGCTTCCATGCTATTGGCTGTGCTATTCGGGTGGTGGGACCAGATGACTATACCTCTTTGACGAATGAGCCTGGCAGGTTCCGAATGGCATTCAAATGAAAGCCATAGCCATTTTCACCTCTAGCCAGCCTGCAGAGTTTAGGCTTCTGATCTACTTCCTCTGAAGTATTGGAGTTTCCGACTTCCAGCGGCACAGGAGCCTCACTGACAGACCCGTTGGGTAATTCTTGACTTTGATAGTAGAGATATGGAGAAAAATTAGCCTTTTGAAAATAAAAAATAAAAATTGGACTTAATTTTAAGTATGAGTAGTTCTACTCTATCAAATGTACTGGGGAGATGGATATAGGGAACATACACAGTCCCCTCTTGGATGCAGTTCATTTCACTGTCCTAACCAGAAAAGATTAGCTTGGAAATATGTAAAGATATCAAATAAAAGCATAATATAATGTTGCATCAGAATCCAATAAAGATGTTTACCAAAATTGCTAGTGTCTTCTGACTCTGATAATAAGCAAGTCACTGAATATTCCATAGGCAATCTCCCTATTTGGAGACTATACACATGTGAGTGACCAGCACAGATCTGATGCAAGGTATGGTCTCTGGTTCTTTCTGAGTTCAAACAAAAGGAAGCGATGCTCACTTTATAACTATCTGAAGACTCAGCTATCAGAAATGACCTGTTGGGTACACACAGTCATTAACTGGGCATAAGAGGGGCAACTACCATGGTCCTATATGGTAAGGTTAACTCCAGACCTGTGCCACCTGTTTCTCTTCATGTCTTCCATCCCACACACATCTTTTGTTCTCAGTTGATTATTCTAAAAAATTAGCTGAGTCTTTTGCTAAGCTAATCTTCCTACCATCTTTAAATATTTTTAACCCATATAAATTCTAATGCCATACATGTGAAAAATACATGGCAATGTCTTACATACAGAAGCATAAAACAGGAAACGTGACTAGTAGACTTAAGAACTCAGCTGACTGGGGTTTTTAGTTGAGAGGGTTATAAAGATATAGTTGGGTATGGCAAAAACCTGAATTCATTAAATTGCTATCCATTGTGTCCAGGACATTAGGTGATGACTAGAAAAACTGACCAATTGAAAGTGAGCCTAGTGTGTGCTGTACCTCCATAATCACACTATTCAGAAGTCTGGCTAAATTAGATTTTGGGCCTCATAGTTACCATCTGTCGTACTAACCACAAGACCACATCTCCTTCCTTTCTAAGTGAGAATAGCACCTGCGTGCTCATTACCTAACCAACCAATTCAACTAACTTCAGACCCTTTCAGTGATATGCTTGCAAAGTTCCACATTGTTACTTTCTCACATTCTAAAAGAGAGACATCAAAAGTAACTCATTACATTCAAAAACCTTACCCAAAAAGGCAAGTCGATTATATCTAACTGCAGCAGCTAATCTTGAAGTGAAGTATAGTCGCTGTAAGGTATAAACACTTAAGGGATTAAGTGTTTAACTTTTACTTCAAGTTTTCCATTTATTCAACTATTTGCGTAATATGCAAGGGCCACCACTTAGCTGTCAATTTTTTGTACTGTGGTGGCTTGCAAGTTGCTGTGATTCTGGAAGCTATGCCAAGAGTATTTTAAATACCAGGAGGGTCACCCATGGTAGACAGGTTTCAGATGATCTTCCAGATGAAGCCAGTCTAGGAAGGAGTGACAAACTACTTCCAAAAATGTCGTCGCTGAAAACTGTATGAATAGCAAAACAAACACTGTCAAAGCAGTCCAGAAAATGAGCCCCTCAGGTTGGAAGGCACTCAGAATGCGACTGGGGAAGAGCCGCCTCCTCAAAGTAGAGTTGACCAGGATGACATGAATGGAGTAAAGCCCGTGGGAGAAAAGCCCACAGGACCTTCATTTGCTGATGGGGCACAACTCAAAATGAAGAGAAACAGCTACAAACATCGATTAATAATTGGAGCACAAAATGTATGAATCTAGGAAAATTGGAAATTGTCAGAAATGAATGCATAATCAGTATCTTAAGCATTAAGTGAGCTGAAATGGACTGGTATTGGACATTTTGAATCTGACAACCACATGGTTTACTATGCTGGGAGTGACAAATTGAAGAGGAATGGTGTTGCATTCATTGTCAAAAAGAACATACCGGACTTTGGTTTGGGCAGCGACAGAGACAGCCAGGTAGGAAAGGCTTCATGGGGGAGGGATTGAAAACCCACAGAAGCTGTGCTTACGGAACACCACCAGAGCTCTGGATCTAGCATAAGATCCAGGACATCAGTTTCCTGCACACGCACGTGAAAAAAAAAATCACGATATAAAGGAAAATGCTGCAAGTTAGGAATTACTCAAATTGGGACTAACTCTGTGGTGGCTACCCAGCCCGGGCAGAGTTCAAAGGGTGGGGCTACAGGCAAACTGGCACAGGGAACCAGTGCTAAAAATGGTGCAGTGACATTTGCAAAAGGAGGTGCAGGGGATTCAACACACTTTTTCCTCTTCTTCCCTGTCGCTCCTTCATTGCCCAGCCCGGACGCCTTCAGCTGATTGGGTGTGCACCTCCCACCCCCACCCCACCCCAAAAAAAGTCTAGCACTGACCTTACAGTTTAACCATGGTACAAAGAGAAAGAGCTTGGCAGCTGCTTATGATATCAGCCTTGGTGTCTCAGGCCTATCTAGCAAGAAAAAGCAGGCCCCATCAGGCCTGACAGACAAACCATAGAACAATCTGTAAAGCCCCAACATAAAAGGACACATCTATCTGGAGAATTGCTCCATGCACATGCAGATACCTAACTGAACAATTTTTCTTCCAATCTTTCTTCCATTAACATCTCAGTATCTGCACAATTCCACATTGGTGACTAGAGGAGGGGCCTGAGTGAGTGGACACCCCCACAAAATGCTGGAGGCTTCTATGGTGCACACACTGCCTGCGTAGTAGCAAGGCATCTGGACAGTCGGCCACAGTTTTATTTTTGTTTAAAAGTGGTGGTTTTTGTCTCTGCTTCTATATTGCTTCTGCTTTTGGTCCTTTTGATCACACATTTTTCCTGGATGTAAGAGATTTTTCTCCCTACATAACCCAAGAAGAGACAGCAATTGTGGCCATATAGCCAAGCTACAAGCATACGCCCTAATATTACACCATTGAGACAAGAGCCAATAACAGCTGTTAAGCATTACATGCAAAAGGGAAGCCTATCTCCTGATCATATCCGACCAGGAGACACCCAGTAAACTTAACAACAAACATCCATTTAAGCATTTAAAAACCCACATTAACAACTGGAAATGAGAAACAAAAGATCTAAAACATAACACAGTATCTCAAAACACAACAAAAGATCTCAAAACATGTCCAAAAACAGAAGAGTAACTGAGACAATTGCACTAGAGACAGACAAAGGCTCCCCAGAAAAGGAAGAGCACGTTTTGGATTTGCCCGAGAAGGAATTCAGAAGAATGATATGGAACAAATTCAAGTGCTCCGAAAAGGGGTGGAGGAAAACAAGGAAGAAGTCAGGAAAGTACTACAAGAACAACCAAACAAGATTGATACAGCATTGGAAACAATTCAAAACCTGCAAAAAGAGGTCCAGATGATTAATAATAA
>NW_006408560.1:5304203-5305230 GCF_000296735.1 Chrysochloris asiatica
CAGAATTGACCATGTGTTAGATCACAAAGCAAGCCTCCATAAATTTACAAACATCAAAATACTACAGAGCATCTTTTCAGACCACAATGCTATAAAACTAGAAATCAACAAGACGACTACAGAAATAAAGTCAAATACATGAAAACTGAACAACACCCTGCTGAAAAGTGACTGGGTGAAAGAAGAAATTAAAACGTGAGTTCCTAGAAACAAATGAGAATGAAAACACAACATACCAAAATCTTTGGGACACAGTGAAAGTGGTGTTGAGAGGACAGTTTATTGCAATAAATGTACACATCCAAAAAGAAGAACCCAAATTAGCACATTAACACAGCATCTCCAACAATTTAGAAACTGATCAACAAAGGGAACCTACAGTCAAAGAAAAAAAGATAGCAGAAATGAGATGGAAAACAAAAAAACTATAGAAAAAATTAACAAGACAAGAAGCTGGTTCTTTGAAAGGAATAAAATTGACAAACCATTGGCAAACCTAACAAGAGAAAAGAGGGAGAAGACACAACTCAAGTTAGAAACCACACAGGCGAAGTCACAGCGGAACCAAACAAAATCAAAAGGATAATAACAATACTATGAAGAGTTGTACTCCAACAAATTCGAAAACTTACAGGAGATGGATGTAGTCTTAGAAAAACACAACCTACCAAAACTTACACAGAGTGACATAGAAAACTTGAACAGACCCATAACAAAAGGAGAAACTGATCAGGTCATCAAAAAACTCCCAACCAAAAGAAGTCCAGGCCCAGACGGCTTCACTGGTGAGTTCTACCAAACATTCAGGGAAGAACTGTTACCAATTCTACTCAAATTATTCCAGAATATAGAAGAGGAGGGAAACCTTTCTAATACTTTTTATGAAGCAAGCATAACTCTCATACCAAAACCAGGGAAGGACATCACTAAGAAAGAAAACTACAGACCAATATCCCTCATGAACATAGATGCAAAAATTCTCAACAAAATCCTAGCCAACAGAATCCAGCAGCACATCAAAAAAAAA
>NW_006408560.1:5313639-5319233 GCF_000296735.1 Chrysochloris asiatica
TCAAGCCAGATTCAGAAGAGGATGTGGAACAAGAGATATCATCACTGATGTCCAAATTATCTTGGCTGAAAGCAGAGAATACCAGAAAGATGTTTACCTGTGCTTTATTGACTATGAAAAGGCTTTCGATTGTGTGGATCATGACAATCTATGGACATTGCGTAGTATGAGTATTCCAGAAAACTTAATTGTGCTCATGAGGAATCTGTACCTGGACCAAGAGACAGTGGTTCAAACAGAACATGGGAACACTGAATGTGTTAAAATTAAGAAAGGTGTGCACAGGATTATGTTCTTTTACTCTACTTATTCAACATGTATGCTGAGCACATAATCCGAGAAGCTGGGTTATATGAAGAAAAACGTGGCATCAGGATTGGAGGAAGACTCGTTAACAACCTGCGATATGCAGATGCTACAACCTTGCTTGCTGAAAGTGAAGAGGACTTAAAATATTTACTGATGAAGATCAAAGAGAAAGTCTTCAGTATGGATTGCATGTCAATGTAAAGAAAACAAAAATGCTCACCATTAGACCAATAAACAACATTCTGATCAATAAAGATACAACTGAAGTTGTCAAGGACTTCATTCTTCTTGGATCAACTATCAACATTCATGGAAGCAGCAGTCAAGAAATCAAATGGCATATCACATTAGGCAAATCTGCTGCACAAGACCTTTTTAAAGTGTTGAAGAGCAAAGATAATCAACTTGAGGACTAAGGTGCCCCTGATCCAAACCATGGTATTTTCAATAACTTCATATGCATGCGAAAGCTGGACAATGAATAAGGAAGACCATAGAAGAATTGATGCTTTTGAGTTATGGTGTTGGAGGAGAATACTGAAAGTGCCATGGGCTGCCCAAAGAACTAACAGATCTGTGTTAGAAGAAGTGCAGCCAGAGTGCTCCATTGGAGGCCAGGATGGCCAAACTTCGTCTCTCATACTTTGGACATACTGTCAGGAGGGACCAATCGCTGGAGAAGGATACCATGTTTGGTAGGGTGAAGGGTCAGAGAAAAAGAGGAAGACCCCCTGATCTTAAAATTTATGATATAGCCACAATGGTCAGAAGAGCCTGGTACTGGTACAATGACAGATACATAGGACAATGGAACAGAATTAAGAACTCAAAAGTAGATCCATTCACATACTGTCAACTGATCTTTAACGAAGGGCCAGAACCCATTAAATGGTGAAGAGATAGTGTCTTTAACAAATGGTGCTGGCAAAACAGGGAAATCAATTTGCAAAAGAATGAACAAGGCCCATATCTCACACCATATACAAAAAGTAACTCAACAAAATAGATGACAGGGACATATTAAAAATTAGATAATTAAGTACATCAAAAAATTTCACCAGCAGAATAAAAAGGAAGTCCCCAGATTAGGGGGTAATTTTTGCAACATATCAGAAAAGGAAGTAGTATCTAAAATATATATATTTTTAAAAACTATAACACCTCTACAAGAAAAAGACAACCTAATTAAAAATTGGGCACAGACATGAACAGACAGTTCAACACAGAAGACATTCAGGCAGCCAACAAACATATGAAGAAATGTTCACAATCAGTAGCCATTGGTGGTGGTGGTGGTGGTGGTGATGTGCCACGGAGTTGGTTCCAATTCATATTAACTCTGCAAAGGGTTTCTGAGGCTGTACATCTTTATGTGAGCAGAAAGCCTCATCTTTCTCCTGCGAATGGCTGATAGTTTCAAACTGCTGACCTTGAGGTTAGCAGCCAGACTCAAACACTACACTACCATAGCTCCTTAGCTGTTGTTGTTAAGTGCTATCAAGCCGGTTCTGACCCACAGCAACCCTTTATAGGGTTTCTGAGAAGCAGCTGGTACACTTGAACCATCAACCTTGTAGTTCAAACAGATTTTGCAGTCCAGTGCATTCACCTACAGCAGCAGATCAGGACTCCCCTTAGCCATTGTTGTTGTTGTTGTTAAGTGCCATCGAGTCGGGTCCGACCCATAGCAACCCTATACAGGGTTTCCAAGGGTGTAAATCTTTACGGGAGTAGAAAGCCTCATCTTTCTCCCGCGGAGCGACTGGTAGTTTCGAACCGCTGACCTTAAAGTTCGCAGCCCGATTCGTAACCACTACGCTACCTTAGCGATTAGACATATGCAAATCAAAACAACAATGAGATCATTTCACACCACAATTAACAGTGAAGTTCAAAAACAAAACAAAAAAACAGGACAACAAATGCTGGCAAGGGTGTGGAGAGAGTGGGACCCTTCTACACTGCTGGTGGGACTAAAATGGTTCAACTGTTCTGGGAAAATGCTATGGTGCTTCCTCAGAAAAGTTGGAAATAGAAGTATCTTATGATTTAGCAATCCCTCTACTTGGTATCTATCCACATGAAATATGAGCCAGACCGAGTCGATATATGCACACCAACATTCTTTACAATTGCAAAGAGGAGGAGACAGTGTTTAAGTGTACATCAATGGAATGGAGAAACAAACTTTGGGACATATACACAATGGAATACTATGCAACTGTGAATTAAAATGAAGCTGCAAAACACCTCAGAGCATAAATGAACCTGGAGGATATTACGCTAAATGAAATTAGTCAATCACAAAAGAACAAATACTTTCTTTGATGGTTACTAGGGGTGGAAGGGAGTGATTCACAGGTTAGGGGATACACATACACGTTAGCTCAGGTGGTGAGTAATGGAGAGGGAAATATATAAGGAGAGAGAAGGCAATACACATGAAGAGAAGGGTGGCAGATGAACAATGAAGATGCGGAAGACTTAGGAAGGTATGCATGGGCTAAATAGGATAGAGGTAAATAGTTATTTATACACGACCTTAGAACAATAGTTTTCTGTGATACAGGGATCAAGATATAGTCTAAATGGGTAAAGGAGGGGGACAATGTTTAGGTGTTTGGCAGTCTTGTTTCCCCTACTACTATAAAATAGACATTTAAAGTATAATAGACATGAATATTGGGAATTATGATTACAGAAAGCTTATAAGCCTGTCTTCATCCTATGCTATACCCTTTGGGCATTTAAATGAATATATATTTTTTGTTTTGTATGTCTACAAATATTTTTGCTTTGTTGATTTGTGAAAAGTAAGATGCAAAAGGGAACTCACAGGTAGGAAGCAGGATAACTGTTGTTCCAGTGAGAAAATTATAATCACTGAGATGAAACAAAACGTATGATTGATTGAAAGTAAAGTTGATGATCTTGTCTGTTAGCCTTCAATCAATTCACAATAAAAAGTTAAAAAAAGAAATGGTCGATGTTCAACCATTTCAAGAGGTAGCATATGGTCAAGACTCAATAGTAAAGGAAGAAGTCCAAGGCACTGCAGGCATTAGCAAAAAAACAAGGCTTCAGGAATTGACAGAATACTGACTGAAATCTCTCAACAAACTGATGCAACCCTGAAGTGTTCATTCATTTAGGCCAAGAAACATGGACGATAGCTACCTAGCCAACTGATTGGAAGAGATTCATATTTGTGCCCATTCCAAAGAGTAGTAACATAATGGAATGTAGAAATTAAACAATATCACATACAAGTGAAATTTTGCTCAATTCAAAAATAATTACAACAACACACTGACAGGTAACTGCCAGAAATTCAAGCTGGTTTCAGACAAGAACGTGATGTCAGATGGATCTTAGCTGAAAGCAGAGATTACCAGAAAGAGGTTTATTGACTATATAAAGGCTTTGGGCTATGTGGACCATGACAAACTATGGACAACATTGCGAAGAATGGTATTCCAGAGCACTTAACTGTAATCATGAGGAATATGTACATAGACCTAAGAGGCCCTTGTTACAACAGAACAAGGGGATACTGAATGGTTTAAGATCAGGAAACGTTGGTCCAGGATTTTATCCTTTCACCATACTCAATCAATCTGTATGCTAAGCAAATAATCCGAGAAACTAGATTATATTAAGAACAATATGGCATGAGGATACAACTTTGCTTGCTGGAAGCAAACAGTACTTGTACTTAAACTTCCTGATGAAGATCAAAGAAATACAGCCTTCAATAATGGAATGCTTCCCAATGTAAATAAAACAAAGATCCTTACAACTGGACCAATAAATAACATGGTAACTGGAGAAAAGATTGAAATTGTAAAATACCTTATTTTGCTTGGATCCACAGTCAACCTTAAGTACAACATCAACTTATACAACATCAAGTCGATTCTGACCCATAGAAACCCTATGTACAACAGAAAAAGAGCTAAACAGATTTCAAAGTGTCACTCAAGGAGGTAAAGTGTATCATGAAATGTGCAAATACCTGGAATTAGAAAACCAAAAGAGAAGAACACATTGGACATTTCTCAAGCTGAAGAATTGAAGAAAAAATTTAGGCCTCATGTTGTAGTAAAGGATTCTATGGGCAAAATATAGAACCATGCAGGAAGCATCAAAAAAAAAAAAAGTAATAACACAGAGTCATTGTACCACAAAGAATTGGTTGACATTAAATCAACTCAGGAGGATGCATATGATCAAGAACCATTGGCATTGAAGAAAGAAGGCCTAGCTGCACTGAAGGCATTAGCAAAAAAACAAGATTCCAGAAACGGATGGAATATCAATTGAGATGTTTCACATAAAACAAGAAGCACTGACTCATCTATACCAAGAAATTTGGAAGACAACTAATTGGCAAACTAACTGGTTGTTGTTGTTGGTTAGTGCCATCAAGTCGGTTCCAACCCATAGCGACCCTGTATAGGGTTTCTGAGGAGTGGCTGATGAGTTCGAACCACTGACATTGCAGTTCAAACAGCTCTGCAGTCTGGCGCATTAACCCACAGCACCACACCAGGACTCCATAACTAACTGAAGAGATCCATATTCATGCCTATTCCAAAAAAAGATGATCTAATAGACTGCAAAAATGATCAAACAATATCATTAATATCATACACAACTAAATTTTGAAGACCATTCAAAAATGGTTGTAGAAGTACAACAGGAAACTGACAGAAACTCAAGCCAGATCCAGAAGAAAACATGGAACAAGAGAGATAGATCATTGCTGACATCAAATGGATGTTGGTAGAAAGCAGAAATACAAGATATTTACCTGTTTACTTGCTATGCAAAGGCATCCAATGATGTAGATTCCAACAAATTATGGTTAACATTATTATGAACAGGAATTCTAGAACATTTCATTGTACACATGGAATCCTAGTGTGGCACTGTAGGATAAGCATTGGACTGCGACCACAAGATCAGCAGTTTAAACCCACCAGCTGCTCCTTGGAAACCCTATAAAAGTTGCTGTGAGTCAGAACCAACTCGATGGCACTCAATAGGAACAACATGTAGAACCTTACATAAACCAAGAGGCAGTCATTTAAACAGAATAAGGGATGCTGCCTTGTTTAAAAGTCGAGGTTATTATATCCTTGCATCATACTTACTCTATCTGTATGCTGAGCAAATAACCTGAGAAACTGGATTATTTTAAGAAGAATGTGGCATCAGGATTGGAGAAAGTTATCAACTACCTGTGATATGCAGATGATACATCCTGGCTTGCTGAAAGTGAA
>NW_006408560.1:5320353-5323555 GCF_000296735.1 Chrysochloris asiatica
CAATGTAATGAAACAAGTCAAATGAATGGTTGAATGTGAAACTGATGATGTGCCCTGTAAACTTTCACTCAATCCAAAATAAAAACCTTTAAAAAAAAAAAAACAAACCTTAAATAAAAAACAACTAAAAAAGTACAGCCTGAATGCTCTTGGAAGTGAAGATGGCAAGATGGCTTCATTGCAAGTACTTTGGACACGTTATCAGGAGGAACTAGTCTCTATACAAGGAGATCAGTGCTTAGTTAAGTAGACAGTCAGTGGAAAAAAAGGTATATCCTCAACCAGATGGAGTGACACAGTGACTGCCAACAATGGGCTCGGGCATGGCAACAACTGTACGGATTGTACAAGACAGGGCAGTGTTTTGTCCTGTTGTATATAGGATCGCTATGAGTTGGAATTGATTTGACAGCAGTCCTGGCATGGCACTGTAAGATAAGTACTAGACTGCTAACCTCAAGGTTAGTGGTTCAAACCCTCCAGCCACTAGCTGGAAACCCTATACAGCGTCACCATTAGGTGAACTGATTTGATAGCACTTAACAGTTGCTTATAAGCTTATGCCAATGTATGTCCTTAACTATGTGCTCCTTAAAGTAATTTGATAGACTCCTGGCAAGATGACGGACTAGGCAGATGTCCTACATGGATCCTCTACAGCAAAGATACTAGAGACAAAATTCAACACAGATCAAAATTCTGGTACCCTGAACTTAAAAAGTTTAGAAAGGTAGATGGAGTGCTTGCTGGGAGGAGAGGCCAAGCTGGGACCGCAAGAAAGGGAGACTGACTGGGGAATGACTGGCCATGGCTTGACCATCTTGTAAGCAGCTTTGGCAGCAAAGAATGCCAAGCAGAGCAGAGTCACACAAGCAATGAAATGTATGATTTCTTCTTTCCCCCCCCCCCCCATACTGCCCTGGTAACCGAAGTGTGGCCAGCTCCAATCCTCATCCACACCCAGCAAAGAAATTGCTCTCCAGGAGTTCAGAGCCCAGTGGTTGAGAGCTACGCCATCGTGAGGTGGGAGCCATCTGTGCCACTTTGGTTTCTAGATTCAGGTGGGCTGAGCTCCAGGCCCACAAAACTCTCAGAGTCACCAGACCAACATTCAGCCACTCACACTGCCCCTAGTTTCCCTATGGTCCTAACAGACACAAACCAGCTCCATCAAGGGCCCCATGAGCTACTTCCACACTGAGTGCCCTGAATGTAGATAACATTAAGGCTAAAATGAATTCCATCTAGGAGCAGGAACTCTGCCGTCACATCTCTTCTACCAACACCTTGTGAGAGCCTTGAATTTCAGGATCCCACCACAGATTTCTTCTCTCCAGCTCCAACAACTGCACTGTCTTTACAAATCCAACAGCCCCACGGTGCCCTGGAGACAGCAGACAATTTTAGTTTAAAAATTAACAAAGAATGGCTCAAACAAATGACCAAGATGCAGAACCAGAAACATGATTCTGAGGAATAAAAGGTAATGGAACTAACTGAAAAATAATTCAAAAGAATGATAATTAGGTGCCTTCATAGAATCAATAGAAAGAAAGAAAAGTAAGGAAACCACAATAAAAACTTAAGAATTCAGGAAATCACTATGCAAAAGATAAACAGAACAACAGATAAAATGCAAATTTTGAAATACAAAACCTGTCATTAGAAATCCAGAAAAATAATACTAAGATCTCAGAAATGGACAATACATTGAAAGAACAAAGGATTAGATACAAAGCAATGGAAGGCTCAGTTAGTGAACTTGAAGATAAACCTCTTAGTACTAGTATGCTAGAACAACCCCCCCAAAAAAATAATGAAAAAATCAAAGAAAGCCTTAGAGTTATATGGGACACCATGAAAAGGAACTTACAAAGTGATTCGAATTCCAGAACAGAAAGTCAAGCACAGAGAAAATTCTTGAGTTGTTGAAAGAAAACTTCTTTAAACATCATAAAAGACAAAAAGATAAGCATACAAGAAGCTGAACAAACCCCGAACAGAATAATTCCCAAAAGAAAGTCACAAAGATATATCATAAGGAAACTCCCCAAAATCAAAGATAAGGAAAGAATCCTAAGAGCAGCTCAGGAAAAACAAAATTACCAACAAGGGAGAACCAATAATAATAAACTCAGATTTTCCAGCAGAGACCATGCAGGCAAGAAGGCAATTGGATGATATATACAAAACTCTGAATGAAAAAAGTTGCTAACCACACATCATATATCCAGAAAAGCTGTCCCTCAAATATGATGGTGAAATTAGAACATTTCCTGATAAACCAAATTAAAGAAATAACAACCAGGCCAGCTTTACAAAAAATGCTAAAGAGTGTTCTTTGGACTGTAAATCAGCAACAGCAGACAACCTGAGATTACCATACATGACAACATCACTCAACTCAATCCAGAAATAGAAGTATTTAAAGT
Source organism: Chrysochloris asiatica (assembly GCF_000296735.1). Taxonomy (NCBI): domain Eukaryota; kingdom Metazoa; phylum Chordata; class Mammalia; order Afrosoricida; family Chrysochloridae; genus Chrysochloris; species Chrysochloris asiatica. The sequence goes on from NW_006408560.1 coordinate 5,322,786, forward strand.
AAGATTTGCAAGACTGAAACTAGGGAACCAGAGATGTCAATGTATAATGAAGTCAATTACAAAGCAAGAAGAGGGAATAGGGTAGATACAGAACTTCCAAATGGCAAGGAAGTCAAGTACATTTCATGCAGGAGGAAAATTACAGGGTAACCTCAAAGAAAAGCCATACATCTGCATATCGAAATAAAGAAAATCCGAAGAGATTTAGTAAACATTAACAGAAATGAAAATAACAAGAAAACCCACTAACAAAATGAGCTCAGCAGAGAAAAGTATGAGGAGCAAAGAATCCAACAGCACCATAAAGGAGAAAAAAAAATGACATCTCATACCTAATGGTAATTACATTGAATGTGAATGGATTAAATGTACCAGTCAAGAGCCATAAAGAGCAGCATGGATAAGAAAACAGCATCCTTCGATATGTTGTCTACAAAAGACATTTCAAAAAAGTTGGAGACAGCTTAAATGCCCATCAACAGAAGAACAGTTATACTTTGGTATAATATATACAATGAATACTATCAAATGTTGAAGAATAATGATAAATCTGAAACACCTCACAACAAAATTGAACCTGGAATACATTATGCTGAGTGAAATTAGTCACAAAAAGACAACCATCGTACAAGACCAATATTGTTGTCAGGTGCCATCGAGTCGAAACCGATTCATAGCGACCCCATGCACAGCAGCACGAAACAATGTCCGATCCTGGGCCAACCTCACTACCGCTGCCACACTTGAGTCCATCAATGATGCCACCTGGC
>NW_006408560.1:5323810-5363887 GCF_000296735.1 Chrysochloris asiatica
GTCCAGCTTTCACATCCATATGAGGCTATTGAAAACACAATGGCCTGGGTCAGGCGCACCTTAGTCCTCAAGCTGATATCTCTGCTTGAAGTTTAAAAAAAAAAAAAGGTTTTCTTGATGAAAGAAACACTCCTATGATGGTTATGAGGGGCAGGGGAAATTATTCATGGGCTAGAGAGTTGACACATGTTAACATGGGTGACCGGGCAGGCGACATACAACAAGAGGGGAGTTTAGAAGAGGAAAAGATGAAGATGCAAGGTGAGAGATTAAGGAGAAATGTAATAAAGTGAATAGAGATAAATACTGTTAACTGTTGGCACATGGAGGGGACTGCAACCATGTAATGAAACACAATATGATTTGGTGAATGCAAAACTGATGATCTGCTCTATAAACTTTCATTCAATTCACAATAAAAAGTTGTAAAAAAGATAGCACTACAGACAAAAACTGAATAAGCTTATTGAGGTGTCTGTAGTTCTGATGCTAGATGAAAAAGCATGAACTATGGGGTGAAGAAGAGAAACATCTTAATCATTTCAACATGGTTTCTATGAATAAAAATCTTCAGGAGGACTGTACTGTATTGTATGGACACCATAATATACATATGCATTGTTAATTATAAACTATAAATTAATGGCCATTCTGCCAAGTGAAAAATCAAAAGGACCATTTGTGCCAAATGCAAAACAAAGTCTTTCTAAGCCAAGCAGTTACAATGGTTTCTAAGAGTGGCTGGTTCCTTTCTTCACTATTGTATATATAATGTTGTTGTTAAATGTCGTTGAGTTGGTTCAGACTCATAATGACCCTATATAGGGTTTGAGGATCAGCTGGTAAATCTGAATGACCAAACTTGCAGTTCAGTGGCACTTTCCTGCCACACCACACCAGGACTCCATTGTATATGTTGTTAAGTATCATCGTATCAGTTCTAACTCATAGCAAGCCTGTCTAGGGTTTCCAAAAAGCAGCTAGTGGGTTTGAACAGCTGATCTGTGGTTCACAGCCCAGTGCTGATCCTACAGTGCTACATAGTCATTATTTCATTTACTTGGTCCCTTGGAGCTAGCTTATCTATGGTCATATACCAGTCTTAGTATATAACATTGGGAGAAAAGGATTGCACAGTAATTTATTAAGCCATTTTGTGTCCTATTCACATCTATCTCCTACTCTTCACAACAAGTATTTCCAAACTTGATCACCACCTAAGTCCCTTTACTACCTAATCCCCTATTCTTAGCAAATGAGTCCATCATGCCCTATTTCAGGGAGAAAAAAAACTTATTTCCTGTTCTTTCTTCTTTTATCACCTTTTACTTCTCCCTGCGATCTCAGTTCTATCATTTTGTATGTCCTTGGGAGCCTCATTCTCGGACCAGAACTTTTAACTTTACTGGTTCAGTCCTTTCCACTGAAATTCTCATTTACCTACTATCTTAAGTCTACCCACCTTAAATTTTCTCTAGTCACTATGCATCTCTTCATAATAAAGCATCTTGAAAACAAAAATAGTCTACACTCAGTCTTTACCATCCAGTCATTCTGTTAGTCTCTTTTGCATCCACAATTATGTTAGAACTATTCTGCCCAGTGTCTCCATTGTAATTCCAACAGGCATGTTGCTCTCCTTATTCAATGTCTCTCCAGTGTTTAATTCTGTTGTTTACCCCCTTTTTCTACGATCTACTCCCATTGCTGTCAAGTACATTACACTTGGTTCTCACCTCCAAACTCTTCTTTACCAGGCTCTAAATACAACTTGCCTTCTCTATCTACTCTTTCAGCATGTCTGTTCTCCAGAAGGGTCTTAAGTGTATCATACCCTCCTGGGGAACTCATCAAATCCTATGCCTTTGACAACAACCTATATGCTGAGGACCCCAAATCTACATCTGTAATCCAAGTATTTCTCCTAAATTCTAGACTGGTATATTCTTCACTAACAACTGGACAGTTCCATTTCAACCTCCCACTAACACCTAAAAATAAAATGTCTCTACCCTTTAAGCTAAAGTCTAAACTCCCTAAAGTGTCCCAGAAGACCTTCTATTCAGCTAGTACCTTTTTATCTTTCTAGTCTGGTCTCAAAACATTTTCTTCTCCAGCCACACTGAAGTTCCAAATGAATTACACTTCCTCACAGTTTACATCCTGCTCCCTCGATTTGGGGCACTTTATAACTACACTCCAGCAATCACCCCATACTTGTTTTTATTTCCAGATCAGCTCATACATTATCTTGTTCAAAAGGCTTTTATCTGGATTAGCGACTTGTGTACTCTTGAAATACTTTCATGCATCTCTATGGAATTTTTTTTTTTCTTTTTTTCTTCCTTAAATGGTCAAATTTTAGGGTCCCTTTCTATACTCACTAAATGGAATTAGGCCATGTCTTAGTCTGAACCACTCTTAATGATGGGCACAAAGTAATCATTCCATCAGAGTTTGAAAGAATGAATAAATGGATCCAACCTTAACACAAATATATAAGATCTATATTACTTACCAATCTATACATGTTGTCTGTCTCCTTGTCTACCACCAACAGTGAAGTCTTATCTCCACCCTTCCTAATCATTTCCACCACACCATCATGATCGAGGTCTTCCACAGACTTGTCATTGACAGCAATGATCAGATCATTGTTCTTCAGGCCACCCTTCTCTGCTGGGCTTCCAGAGTCTATGTCCTTGATGATTTGACCGATGATTTGACCTCCCACCAGAAAAAGAAAGATTAAGTATAAGAAAGACCTCTAACGCTGCTTCAAACAGGATTCTGCTGGAACCCAAAGCCACAGTAAAATATCAAAGGCATGCTGGGCACAACTATACACCTTCTATTCCTACCTCACTCTCTGTTCAGAAATCACTCCAGGGACAAACCTGATCTTAAAGAAAAGCAGCATATTGTTTCTAAAAGTTTGACATCCAGCCTTGAAAAAATAGCATGCTATGCATTATCAGGAAATCAGTGAACATATTATATCCACATATAACATATCGGAGTTATGTCATAAAAAGGGGGGCAGGGAAGAATGAAGAACCCTTCAGACCCTAAGACATTCATGCTGGTGTTAACAATCGGGCTTATATTGGTTGTGAACATATGTTTGTGCACACCTCAAGGATGTGTCGTCAACCTCATGATTTCACTTTTCTCTACCAGATGCCTCCAAATTATTTGCACTTTTTTGTCCACAAGCTTTGTTTTTCAACAAGCTTTGTTTTTCCAGCTAGCTGTTGGGCTTTTTCAAGTATCCTGTAGTTCTCTCACATTTAATATATTGAAACCAAAGGTCATCTCTTCCTATCTCCCCATCCCAAAGGCCCGTCCTTCACCTTCCTAATCACTGATACTTAGAAACGGATTCAACTCCCACTCTCATAGTTCATTACAGTGCAGTGAAGTGTTTCATGTGGCTCTTCTACCCATAATCTGTAACTGAGACCTAATTCCACCCCCACCCCCCATGGGTCTGGGCAAGAGAAGGTGGAGAAGATGCCAATAGGATTACAATTCAGTTGTGAGTGATTATTGACAGGGTTATTGTTTGATTGCAGAAACTTGAAACTCTATCGTGGGTATAAAATGAGCCATCTCAGATGTAGACGTGGGCTCCTCACTACCATCAAGGAAGAACCACCAGGAGTTGAGTATGTCCTCTGGACCCTGAGATCCCTGAGTACTGAATCTCCTCAAACCAGGGAGAGAAAGCTGTCGTACCAGAGGCAAAGGAGTAGCAGTAGAACCAAGAGCCAGCGCACCAGAGTGGTAAAGTAAAGCAAGTGAAGTCAAATACCTTTGGACAGACTTATAGATGGGGGGAGTGTCCTTTGGGCATTTATTAGCAACCCTAAAAGACCTTTGTAACATTACCTGAGCAGGGCAGAGGTCAGACCAAGGGCCAAGGACTTTGACAGGCACAGCTGAGAAAAGGCTGTCCTGACCAAAGAACTGTGCTCCAAGCATTTCTATTCCTGTATTGTAACCTATTAACTTTTCTAATAGACCCCATAACTGTGAGCATGGTGTCTGAATTCTGTGTGGCCATTGCAATGAATTATTGAACCCAGCTGAGGAGAGTGCTGTGAGGTGGGATGGTTGGTGTTATTCTTTACATGACTCAATTACTAAGTCCTTCAATGTTATATTAATATTTTATACATCTTACCCACTTCTCTGTGGGTTGATGTGCCAGAATGCAAAGCCATTTGAACTGCAAGGTCAGCGGTTCAAGCTCCTCGGAAACCCTATACAGAGTCGCTGTGGGTCGGAACCGACTCGACGGCACTTCACAACAACAACCTACTTCTCTGGAGTCCTGGTGTGGCACTGCAGGTTAATGCACCAGACTGCAAAGTCAGTTTGAACCACAGGCTCAGAGATTCAAACTCACCAGCCACTCTGCAGAAACCCTAATACAAGGTCACTATGGGTCAGAACCGACTCGAGGGCACTTAACAGCCCTCTTCTGTAGTCCCACTTCTTCTATCCTAATGCAGTTTGTATGGCGGTGGTGTGGTGGTATGCCGTGGAGTCAGTTCCAACTTATAGTGACCCTGCATAGGGTTTCCGAGGCTGTAAATCTTTACAGGAGCAGAAAACCTCATCTTTCTCCTGTGGAACATCTGGTAGTTTCGAACTGCTGACCTTGAGGTTTAGCAGCCTGACTTGTAACCACTATACTACCAGAACTCCTTATATAATTCCTGTCGAGAATTCTACCTATACTACTACATCATCTTACTAATTTATCTCTTCTAGTAAATGAAGAATCCCTACAGTCAAAAAGTCTACATACAAGTAACTTGATATTCTTAAAAGCCCTAGAAGGTTTCACCAACTGCTCTCCTGATCCCTAATTCTTCGTTTTTTCAGTACCCACAGATTCATCTTCTACCTTCAGATTCATCTTCTTACTGCACACATCCAATCAAACTTGTTACCCCAGTGCAACAGAGGGAGCACAGGCTTTGGTACTAAACATACCTGAATTCGATCCCAGCTGTACCACAACTACGTGACCTTGCAAATCGTATCTTCCAGTTCTCACTTTCAGCAATTCTTTACAGAATTGTTAGGATTAGATGAGGTTTATAAAGCCCCAAGACACTGCATAGTGGTGGTGGTGTATCTTGGAGTTGGTTCTGACTCATAGTGACCCTGTATACAGTTTCTGAGGCTGTAAATCTTTACAGGAGCAGAAAGCCTCATCTTTTTCCTATGGAACGGCTGGTAGTTTCGAACTGCTGACCTTGAGGTTAGCAGCCCAATTCATAACCACTATACTACCAGAGCTCCTTGAAGACACTGTATAGGCTCAATTTTTTCTATTCTCACACTGCTCAAAAAACAAACAAAAAATTTCAACTCCCCATTAACTACAGAACGAAGTCCAAACTCCTCAAAGCCTTGCCTTAAAGTCCTTCACCATCTCAGCAACCTACTTTTCGTACTCAGTTTCCTATTCTACACAGTAGATTCCAAACTGTGTTTACCTGCTTTGTTCACATGGCTCTTACCTTCCTAGAATGGAACCTCCTTGCTCCATTCTACTTATCCAAATTCTATCCATATTATAAAGCTTAAACTCACGTGTCATGGCCTTACAATTTCAAAGAGAAATGCTTATTCTAACCTTGGATCCCTCATGGTAGTGGTTGTGTGCCATGGAGTCAGTTCCAACTCATAGCAACCCTGCATAGGGTTTCCAAGGCTGTAGATCTTTACAGGAGCAGAAAAGCCTCATCTCCTGCAGAACTGCTGGTGGTTTCGAACTGCTGACCTTGAGATTAGCAGTTCAACTCATCACCACTAGGCTACCAGAGCTCCTTGGATCCCTACGGCCCTTTATTAAGCTGTTTATCACCATCTATCTTGAGTTAGGGAAATATGTGTCTTATGTTCTCTACTAAGTGGTCGATTCCTTGACTGAAGAATTCCTATCTGATTCATTTGATAGCTTCAAAAGCCCCAAAGATGTTTTGTATATAACATGAACCCAATTCAACATATCTAATGAAAACAGCAAGTTCTGAGTAAAAAAAAAAATACCAGTTTGCATGACCTGAATCTACATTCTTTTATGAATTTTCATTCCCTGAGAGGACCTTAACCATTTCTCTCTTGAGTTGCAGGGAAGTCAGAGACTCTAGACTCTGGTTCCTATATCCTAACCCACACCTCTAGCCCAGATCTAGTGCTGTGCTGGATCTAGGCTCATGATACCAGTTCTGTACCTCTCTTCTCAACTTTGTGTTCAGAGACCTCGGACCGGTAGCTTGAAGTCAGGTCTGGTGGGATTCCACTGCAGAAATTTTCCAGAAAGCTAGTTTATTAGTGTGGTTGGTGGTTATGTACCGTGGAGTCGGTTCCAACCCTGTACAGGGTTTCCGAGGTTGTAAATCTTTACTGGAGTAGAAAGCCTCATCTTTCTCCCACAGAACAGCTGGTAGTTTCAAACTGCTGACCCTGAGAGGTTAGCAGCCCAATTCGTAACCACTACGCTACCAGAGCTCCTAAGTTTTATCCGTATAGCAGATCCCAAATTTTGCCTTTTAAAATATATATATGTTTGTATTTATTTACTTGTCCTTGTTACTCATCTATATTTTCATTTCTGGAGATTTAGTTTTTTGTTTTGTCTGCTTTTTATTGAAGTTTGGGTGAGAAAATTGACAGAGCAAATTGGTTTTCCATTTAGCAACTTACACCTTTTGTTTCCTGACAATGGTTACCGGCAATGCAATCGTACTCTTCCCACTTCCTCCATGATTCACCGTTTCCATTTGTCTTCCTTTTCTGACCCTTCCTGCCTTCTGAGCTTTATGTTTGGACAAATGCTGCCTACCTTTCTGTCTTGGACCGTCCTTCAGGTAGAAACCATAGCCATCACTGCCTTTCTTCATCTCCACCACTCGGGGATGGTGAGGTAGCAGTTTCAAACTAGTTGTTTCTCTATTGAACTGTATCTTCTCTTCTTTATAGCGCTTGTCAGTTTCCTTGTCTACTAACAGGAACATAACGCGGCTTCCTGACTTCTTCACCTACAAGAAGACATGCAGGTGAGGATCATCATCAACCCCCAAAAACAACACTATAGAACAGGGAAGTTTCTCCATAAAGGCACACCGTGTCTAGGTTTAAAGTTGTGCTGTACTGTGTCCTAAAATCTGTGATTTATTGGCCTCCAGATCTGATGCTGTAAGGATGACCTCACCCATATAGATATCAGTTAACCTAAGTGAGCACTGGAATTCAGAAAACTCAGATGTTCTTTAGACTACTTTTCTTCAAGATTTCATGAGACAATCAAAAGACTTTATTCCAAATCCTATATTAACACTTCTTATACTACTAGCTGCTCCTTGGAAACCCTATACAGGGTCGCTATGTGTCAGAAGGGACCAGTTGCTGGAGAAGGATATCATGCTTGGTAGGGTGGAGGGTAAGAGAAAAAGAGGAAGACCCCCAGTGAGATGAATTGGCAAAGTGGCAGCATCAATGGGCTCAAGCATGGCAACTATGGTAAGGTTGGCCCAGTGTTTCACTCTGCTGTGCATAAGGTTGCCATTGAGTCGGTAGCGACTCGATGGCACCTAACAACAACATGGGTCAGAATTGACTCTACAGCACTTAACAACAACATACTACTAGCAGTACTCCTGTTGTGGTGCTGCAGGATCACCTCTGGACTGCAAACCACAGGTCGCTAGTTCAAACCCACCAGCTGCTCCTCAAAGTTCCTCGGAAACCCTATGGAGTGTTACTACAAGTCGGAACCGAATCGACAGCACACAATAACATACTGCTACTAGTAATTATGTTCACCATTCACCATTAAAAATGAAGAAACAACTCAGCTGAATAGTCCTATCCAACTCATTCTCTCCCCTACCATCCCTGTTTTTTCTTGACACCTCTGATGAGGGCAGAATGAAAAAGGGTTAAAAAAAAAAAAAAAAAAAATCCAGCATTCCTCTGGCTTGTACCTTTTCAACCACTTCCTCATGGCTGGCATTTTCTACATTCTCTCCATTCACTTCAATCAAATGATCATCAGGTAGGACACCAGCTTTCATAGCCACACCTTGAGGTGTGATGTCAGTCATGTACACTCCCTTTTTACCTGAAGGGGGTAGGAAGTGGACAAGGGTTACAACTCTATTGTACAAACTAAATGGCAAACGATAAAGGGTTTTCTTCCAGTAATTTAAAATTAGAACTTCCAATTTTAAGACAAACTCAAATAGTACATTTGTAGATGAGAAGCCAAGGGCTAAGTTCAAACCTCAGCACAGGTTTCATTCAACTTATGTGTGCTGATTTTAGTAGAATGTCTCATCTCAAGTAAATGCAAGGAAAGCATCTGAGGTGACTCTGGCCCTTGAACCAGAAAGCACTAAACAATGACCATGATGCTTTATTGTGTCATATTGCCCCTTCTCTTTCTTTGCATTTGTAGAATTAGAAAGCAGCCACTCTGTTTCCTCCTCTTTAGTTAGTACTACCACTAACCATCACGTTTCAAAGGAGTCAATAAATTTCACTGACACAAGTTAATGAGAGTAGTGGGCACAGAAGGAAAGGAGAGCATACAAGCATACGGTCAGTCTGGATTCGTAGTTGGTGCTAAAGAAATACTGTCAATTCTTTCAAGATATTGTTATTTCAACATAAGCAAAAGGTAGATTGGTAACAACTAGTAAACAAACTGTTTCCTTAAACACTCACCATGTCTCCTGTAATCTTATTTTCCATAGTGGGAAAAAAATATTATAAAACTAACCTAACCTCACCATTTATTATATAAATTATCATAGGAACCAAATGAGTAGAATCTCTAAGTTATTTAAAACATTTTACTGATAATGAACTTCTAGTAAATACCAAGTTTTCCTTGATCATCTACCCCAAAGGGTTTAATAACGACAAAACTTGAGAAACACTTTTTATGGTTAGTTTAAATCTCTTGCTACACGTGAAATGAGCCTTGGAGATGATTTTCTGTTTCCCATTGGTCTGTTCCTCTTATCCCTTAAACTATGACTAATCCCAATGCTTCTCTACTGAAAGAACGTGGGCAGGGACAACATTAGAGATGAAACCAACAAGCCAACATAGTTCCTCAATCTAGATCCCAGAGAAACCATTACAGAACTATGGTCAACTGAGCACCGGTCTGTCTGTACCTCTAAAATTCTACAAATAGAATGTCTAGTACTTTCTGATAGTGTTTCTCAAGTCACTATGTACCCCTCAGCTAGAGGTCAAGGCTATACCCCAGAACAGGTGAAACTAGGCCACAGCTGAGGATACTATGTGAGTGTCACAGCAAGGGATGGGTTTTTGCAGTATCCCCAGCACTTAATAGTATCTGACACACAGTAGGTGCTCAAGAACTTACTGAATAACCTGGGCATTCTGAAGGATGTTGTCAAATGTAGCTATTATTTTAAAATTCCTTTTTCTTGCCTCTTATTCTCTACCGTCTCTCCTCCATCTTCACCCTAAAGAAACTAGAAAACAAAGTACCAGCCCTCTAACCCTCTGGCCTCAAAGGTTCATCTTGACAAACTGGAAAACAGGAATACCCAGCATCCCTCCACTGCTGTCCAACGTTCTAACCCTCAGAGGCAAAGTAAAGGGCAAGGCTATCCATAGCCAATGAGAAGTTGGTGAAAGAAGAAAAGTCATTAATCAGTCACATCATGTTTCTAGGAAGAAAATTGTCCATTTCCACGTTCAAAGCTTACCTTGGACTGTTTTCAGAGAGAAACCATAGCTGTTTCCCTCCTTCACCAGGTAGCATAGCCGAGGCTGGGTCCAAATCTCTGCTTCACCATTCATCACCAGGGGCAACTCCTTCTCACTCAAACCTGGTGACTGACTTTGCCCCAATTCCTTCAAGTCTACCTGTTTTTTAATGGCTTTCTCATAGGAGTTCCCATCCAAAACTAACAAAGTTACTGAATTTCCACTATTTCTGACGAGATCTACAACCTAGGAGGAAGGAAGAAAAAAAAAGTATTAACCAATAATTCTTTAACACTGGCCAAAAGGAAACGCTCACCACCGGCCCTGGAGAATTTGATGGCTGATCCCCGAGACCCAAATAGTAAGCAGATAGTGCCTCAACCAACCTCTCTAGCCCCCCAAGATCTAGGTGCAAATTAGGCTGGGCCTCTGGCACTCCAGCCCAGAGGACCCTTCCAAGGATTAGTGTACTCTGGAGATGAGTATTGCCCTAAAGAATAGGTCTTCACAAGCCCATGGTGTAATGAAAAGCAATCACCCACTTGGAGTCAGACTGAATTCAGTTCAAGATGAGGTGTTCCTCATATAGTCACTCCTTAAGCATATTAATTAGCAAGCTGAGCCTGTACTTCAGCTGTGAAACTGTTAACATCTATACCTCACAGGACTGTGGTAAGGATTTAACGAAAGAATGAATATGAACAGAGATGGAGGCAGAGATAGGGACATAGAAAGAAGGAGCAGCTGAGGGCTCTAGATTCATGGAAAAAGAGGGACTAAGAGCTGGTGGCCAGGAGGCAGACTTGCAGAATGTGCCTTTGATGGTGTAAATTATTATATATGCCTGAGTGTTTAAAAAAAAAGAGCTAAAGTGAATAGAGAGAAATAATGTTAACTGATGGTACATGGAGGGGATTATAATCATTGTAATGAAACAAGGTATATGATTTGTTGAATGTAAAACTGATGATCTACCCTGTAAACTTTCATTCAATCCACAATAAGGACCTTAAAAAAAGAAAAAAAAATAAGTATAGACAAGGGGGAAAAAAAATACATGAAATTGCCTAGCACAGTCCCTGGCATGAAATGAATGTTAGCCTTAACATTACTCAAAGCTGGGAATAATTTCGATAGTTCTTGGTTAATTAATAGTAAAGTTGATTGAGCCACAGAAGGTACAGAAATAAAGTTGTCCTGCCTTTCCAGAAGAAGCCAGGAAAGAACCAAACTCCCATTGGCCTCAGAAACTATGCCCATCAGGGAAGATGTAGGGCTGAAAAAATCCTAGGAAGGAGAACTCGAGATGTGTCATTCACCTGCATATGTTCTTCTTTGTCCACAAAAACACCATTGATCCTAAGAACTCTGTCTCCATCCTGGAGGCCAGCCTTCTCTGCTGGGCTACCCTTCTCAATGACTCGGACCAGATGGCCATCGGTGTCCTTCTCAATTCTCAGGAAGAAACCATAGCTTTGCCCTTCTTGTTTGGCTAGCTTACATTCTCGGGGGTTGAAGGTTGAGGTCATTTCTGTGATGAAAAACAGATGGTAAATCCATGGGCAATAAAGCCTAACTGGAATGAGAACTCGGTCCTCTATTTCCTGTAATTCTATTTTTCTAAATCCACCAAGTCTAGAATACTTGGGTAGCAGCAATGTTGGGCGTTCATCAGACCACTTTACAGGCCTTGCTAATGGCTTCCAAATCTATAGCCCCAAAAAGCATAATCCTTTTAGTTTCAGGTCCATGTAGTTAACAGTACTAGGGACAGATGCTTCCTATTTCAATAGCCCTCAGATCAAATTCTTCTTTCTACCTAGACCAAAGAAATTAGGTCCAAATACAAAATTTAAAAAAACAAAATCAACAAAGAAAAAAAAAAAAAAAATTGAAGACAAAACCAAAACACCAAACCAGTTTCCATCAAATCAGTTTCAACTCATGGCAACCCCATGGATGTCAGAACAGAACTGAGCTGCATAAGGTTTTCACTGGCTGTAAGCTTAAAGATAAGGAGTTCTGGTAGCGTAGTGGTTACGAATTGAGTTGCAAACTGTAAGGTCAGCAGTTCACAACTACCAGCTGTTCCGCGGGAGAACGAGGCTTTCTGCTCCCATAAAGATTTACAGCCTCGGAAACCCTGTACAGGGTCGCTATGAGCTGGAACTGAGACTCCACAGCACATAACAACAAGCTTAAAGATAAGGAGCTCTGGTAGCATAGTGGTTACAAGTTGGGCTGTTAACCTCAAAGTCAGCAGTTCGAAACTACCAGCCGTTCTGTGGGAGAAAGATGAGGCTTTCTGCTCCAGTAAAGATTTACAGCCTCAGAAACCCTGTACAGGGTCGCTATGAGTTGGAACCAACTCCACGGCACATAACCACCACCACACCAAGCTTAAAGATCTCCAGACCTTTCTTCTGTGGTACCACTGGGTGAATTTATACCAAACTTTCAGTTAATGTTAAGTGCCGTCGAGTCAGGTCCGACTCATAACGACCCTGTATAGGGTTTCCGAGGAACAGCTGGTGAGCTTGAACCGCTGCCTTGCAGTTCAAACCAACTTTGCAGCTCAGCGCATTAACCCAAAGCACCACACCAGGACTCAGTTAATAGTCAAACATAAAGCTTATTTTTGCCCATCCAAGCCCACTTTTACTCACAATTTTCAAATTATTTTCAGAGCCTATTAAGATCTGGGCACTGAGGATAAATCCATGGACAAGACAGACCCATACCTCAACTTCACACATCAGGGAAAACAAAATTGCATTTTTACATGTAGTATGTGTTAAGCTAGGGAAGGATAGAGTATTAAGAATATGATGCGGTATGGAATGGGAATATGGAATGGGGATGGGAAGTAGAAATGACTTCTTGGAAGAATGATGTTTCTAAGGCCAGTAAGATTAGTGAAGTGAGGTGAGGAAGGACAGGACCAGGAAGATCTCAATTAAACAGAAGACAGTCTTCAGAGCTGCTTCACTGACGATACAGTAGAAAAGTAGATTCTCAGGTGCAAAAAATGTATGACAGCACCAACCATCCCTCCCACGACATACTCTACTTCTCATCTGTTTGATAGTTCATTGCAATGGCTACACAGAAGTCAAACACCCTACGCACAGTTTGAGGTTCGTTGGGAAAGTTAACAGATTACAATGCAGGATCTGAAAATGCTCAGGACACAGTTCTTCCCATCAGAACAGCGTCTTTTCAACCATGCCCATGATGTTACAAAGTTCTTTTAGGGCTACTGGTAACTGCCCACAGGACACACCACTCTACTATAAGCCTCAACCTGAAGGTACTTGGCGCTAGTTCTGTGGGTCAGCAAACCTAGCCCTGCCAATTAAGCCTGGAGGCACACCCCACTCTGCAAACAAGCCTCCTGCCCAAAATCATTCAGCTTTACTTGTTCTGTAGATTGGAAACCCCACGGCTCTGGCTCTTGATTCTGCTGTTCCAGTTCCTCTGCCACAACTCCAGTGTCACAGCTTTCTGTCCCTGGGTCAAGGAGGACCAATGCACAGGGATCTCAGGGTTCAAAGAACATGCTTCCCCCTCCGCCTGGCTCTTCTTTGATGGTAGTGAGATCTGCTCTCCTGCTTCTGAAATGGTTTGTTTTAGACCCATGTGGTGCTACAGGATAAGCACTAGACTGCAAACCACACGGTTGGCAGTTCAAACCCACTACTCACTCCTCAGGAAACCTATATAGTGTTGCTATGAGTCAGAACCAACTCAACAGTACTTAACAAGAGTTCCAAGTATTTACAATTACAACTAACTATTAACATTCACAGCTGAATCGTATCATCCTAACAGTATCTTCTGTCATCTGCTCTTACTCAGACCCAAGGGCAGAGACATTGTTGGTAGGAATTACAGACTATGGCTAGATGAGCCATTATTAAGTTCACTAGACAACAGGACCTTGTGATTTCAAATCACAGCAGAGTTGTTGTTGTTTCGTGCCGTCAAGTCAATTCCGACTCAGAGATCTTGTATAGGACTTCCAACGAGCAGCTGGTGAGCCTGAACCACCAACCCTGTAGCTCAAATAACTTTCAGTCTGACATATTCACAGCAGAGTAGAGATACCCAATATTCCTGTATCTGGGTCATTTTCTCCCTGCTAAAACAGCTTCCTTCCCATCCCTCCAGTTACCCTATTTCAGAAACAAGGTCCTATTATGCCAGAGAATGAAGACTGGATAATGACAAAAAACCAAAAGCTAGAACTTTAGGTCCCAGTTATTAAGGGGATGCTGTTGTTATGTGCCGTGGAGTCAGTTCTGACTCATAGCAATTTATACCGAGGGTATAAATCTTTTCAGGAGCAGAACACCTCATCTTTCTCCCACGGAACAGCTGATAGTTTTGAACTGCTGACCACTACACTACCAGATGACTCCTGTCAATTCAAATCTTTTGCTTTCATAGGATAATCAATGCAGACTAGGCCAGTAAGAGGCAGACATGAGGCAAAATGTCTTAGAGCAGAAGGCAGGACTCTGCTCACTAAGGTGTCTGCAAAGCACGTGCGCGCATTCCCCTTGTCACAGTACCAACTATCTGTCCCTTCCCTCTTAGAAGAGGAACTGATAATCATACCAGGTGTGGGTGGCTGGGTAGAGAATAGGCAGCAAAGTGCACCAGACTCCTTAGAAGCCTCACCATGGCAATTTGAGATAGTCATCTCTGACCCTGGTGCCCACAGAAGACACAGTACTCACCCAGTCAAAGCCTCCCTCTGCCCACTTGATTGCCGTTCCTGCAGTCTCAGCAAAGTCTGGCAGCCATGCTGCCAATGGCATAAATGACTAAGCTAAAAATGACAAATTTTCAAGTGAGCTCTTAATCAAGGACTCAGGGCCTGAGCCCTCCCCAAGTTTCAAGGGAGAAGGAAGTGAAGCCACATCTGACAGTGGTCATCATCTACACTCACAGGAAAGGAGTTTCTTGCGTCACTTTCCTGGCATGAGCAGTTGCCAGGAAAATGCCACTCTGCAGAGAAAGGAGGACAGCAGAAGTTAGGGGAGAGTCTCATGGGTCGTGACAGAATATTGCTGGAAGAGGAGCCTTCTAGGTTGGAAAGCACTCAAAATAGACAGTGGCCTTCAACAATGCACCTAAGCACACCAACGATCCTGAAGATAGTACAAGACTAGCTATCATCTTGTTCTGTTGCACATGGGATTTCCATGAGTTGGAGCCAACTTGACAGCAATGAACAATGACAGACATCAGAGCCAGGATTCCTCACATGCAGCACCTGGTGTGGTCTGCCATTTCTGCTGTTCATATGGGCTCCAGTCTGTCTTCCAACTCAAATTCACATCTATGCACAAGCTTACCTTTAAGTTCTTCATCAACTCATTTTCAGGGCTAAAACATTTGTAGAAAAAAAAATCTAATTGTTAAGAAAACTTCATCCAAATCCTACAAAATTAAAATTATGATGTCCTTGCTTGTAGTCAAAATTAGTTTGTCATTAAAAAAAAAAAAAAAAAATTAGTTTGTCTTTAGTCTGGAAGCTCTGCTGATACTTGTCCACCATGAGCGACCCTACTAGTGTTTGAAATACTAGTAGCATAGCTTCCAACATCATAGCAACATGCAAGGCACCACAGTAATAAAGACACACTAGGAAGGTAGGTCTGGCGGTCTATTTCTGAAAATTAGCCAGTGAAGAGCCTACAAACCACAACAGAACATTGTCCATATAGTGCTGGATGATGAGCAGGTAGGTTGGAAGGCACTCAAGATGGACAGCAAACACAATGCACTAGAGTTCACCAACAATCATGAAAATGGTGCAAGACTGGGTAATGTTTTGTTCTGTTGTACAGAAGGGTCCCATGAGTCAGAGTCAACTTGATTGCAGCTAACGACTATCAAAAACATCAAAGACCACAACTTTCAGTATGCGTAGCACCTCAATGTAAAGAAGACAAAAATCCTCACCACTGGACAAATAAACAATATCCATGTAAATGGAGAAAAGACTGAAGTTGTCAAAGACTTCATTTTGCTCAAATTAACCATCAACACTCACAGAAGCAGCAGTCAAGAAATTAAATGACATATTGCATTAGGCATATCTGCGGAACAAGACCTCTTTAAAGAGTTCAAGAGCAAAGTTGTCACTTTGAGAACTATGGTGTGTCTGATCCAAGCCATGATATTTTCAGTAACGTCATATGCATGCCAAAGTTAAGTCAATAAAGAAGTCCATTTTAAAGAATTGATGCATTTGAGTTATAGTGTTGAAAGGGAATATTAAAAGTACCATGGACTGACGGCCAAAAGAACAAACCAATCTGTGTTGGAAGAAGTGCAGCCAGAATGCTCCTTGGAAGCCAGGATGGCCAGACTTTGCCTCTCATACTTCAGACATACTGTCAGGAGGGGACCAGTCCCTGGAGAAGGATATCATGTTTGGTAAAGTGGAGAGTCAAAGAAAAAGAGGAAGACCCCTGAACTAGATGGATTGTCACAGTGGCAGCAGCAATGGGCTCAAATGTGGCAATAATTGTGAGGTTGGCCCAGGACCTGGCAGAGTTTCATTCTGTTGTGCATATAGGGTCACTATAAGTCAGTACTGACTCAATGGCACCTTAACAACAGCAATAACTACCACAACAACTATCAAAATTAAGGCCATTAGATGCTAAGTTTTCATAAGGAGATAAGGCTGTTGTGATCATCATATGGATATATGGATATTCATTTCTAAGGAACTCACCCCAGGACAAATTCAGCTATCTCACTCCAACCCCGAGGTGTCAGCTAGTCTTATTCCTTTTCTCTGAAGCCTGAGGATCAAGAGACACCTCCTCATTGATAGGATGATGGTCCTATGCTCTGGGAGAAGAGAAGCAAAGGTTTCCTATATTCTTCTCCCCAATTCTCAATAAAGATCTGACCACACACAAGACACAAACTGCTGTTTCATGGCAACATTTCCAGTTGTCTATTTGCTTGCTTGTTTTACATTTTTAAACAGCCATATGGTAATCGTTGGGATCTGGTGTTGAAGCCTTTGGCACTCGAGGTCAGTTTCTTTTCATGTCTATAGCTGAAGCCAAGAAAATTGGAGTCCATTTATAAGGATAAGAATACTACAATGCCCATACTACCATACTGGTTGGAAAACGGCTACTGCTAAGCCAAGTGCCTCCTGCTCACCATGCTGCCTTCCCTACAACTCAACAGCTCAAAGATGTCCAATCTAGTGTCCAATCACCAAAACTGATTTTCATACCCTCAACTGTATTAATAAGGAAATCTAACTAAAAACCCAAAACCTAGTATTACAATGGACCCTGAGGCCCCAAAACTGTTTCATCATCTCACAAGAAGAGTCAAGAGAGCTAGGCTCTGGTCCAGTTCAAATTCTGATTCAATCTAGTCCAAGTCCTTGTTGTTAAACTGGCTCCAAGTCAGGGTTGGTTGGTAATAATCGCTGTAGTTAAGACTTCCATTGTGAGGAAGCCTGAACTCTGAAACACAGAATCTAATTAGGAAACATCTTTCTATGTAAGGATCCAAACCGAAAAACCAAACCCATGGCCATCAAGTGAATTCCAACTCATGGCAACCAAGTGCACTTCATAGGATTTCAAGAGAAGATTTCCAAAGTCTTCCTTCCAAGGTACCTCTTGGTGGGTTTAAACTGCCAAACTTTTAGTTAGTAATGTAGCACTTAGCTATCTGTACCACCCAGGGACTCCCATGTATTCAAGGATACTGTTTCTTATTTCTTCATTCCCATCCTTCCTGAGGGAAAAATACCAGATCCAAGCCCTATAGTGAATAAATATGTAGCTGTTGTTCTTAAATGCCACAGAGTTGGTTCTGCCTCACAGAAACCCTATGCACAACACAACAAAGCATTGCCTGGTTCTGCACCATCCTCAATTATTTTGAGCTCATTTTGGCTGCCATTGTCTCAATCCATCTCATTGCCTCTTTTATGCTGATCCTCAATTTTACCAAGTATAATGTCCAGGGACTGGTCCTTTCTGACAACATGTTCAAAGTTTGAGAGATGAAGTCTTGCCCTTCTCTTTTCTAAGGCACATCCTGCTCTACTACCTTCCTGGACAGATTTGTCTCTGGCAATCATGGTACTTTCAATATTCTTTACCATTATTTAAACGCATTAGTTCTTCTCCAGTCTTCCTTATTCATTGCCCAGCTTTCATATGCATACAGTGTGATTAAAAATACCATGGTTTGGGTCAGGTGCACCTTACTCTTCAAAATCTTTACTCTTATCATTTAAAAGAGGTCTTTTGCAGTAAAGTTTGCCAATGTCAATATGTAACTTGATTTTTTTTTTTTTTTGGACTGTTGCTTTTACGAGCATTGACTACATCCAAACTAAATGAAGTCTTTGACAATTTCAATATGTAACTAGTGAAGGTCTGTGAATTTCTATAATATCAGATCAGCACCCATCTGAAGCTGGTATCCATTAAGGTTCCAGCAGGTTTTATTTCCTAGTTCTAGCAGCCAAATAGAATACTGGAAATGAAAAAGAAAACTTACAACCAATTCTGAGTTCTGGGGGGAAAAAAAAAAAAAAAGTCAATACTTGGCAACAAAATTGTTTGTGAAAAAGAATAAAGAGTTTGGCTGGTGAACAGGAAAGGCTCAGGGGTGATGGCAGTGAGATTCTTCCTTCTTTTAAATCAGTCTTAATTATTAATCACGTTACTCATCTCTTTAGATCCCCTCTCCTTTCTTCCAAAAGGATTACATTATTGCCACTAGGAATGAGAATTGAAGGCCCATGATCAAGAAGAAAAATTAGGCATATTTAGAAGTTAGGAAACTAGATGATGACCACAAAGACGGTTAAAGGAGGGGCCTCTGGATGTGGCCAAAGAAGAAAAGGACTGAAGTCAAGAAACAGCTTATGGGACACTCAGGGGATTTCTCTAAACCCAGGACAGGGCAGAACTGTCTCAACTCCCAGCCAGTCCATCTATAGCCCTGGGCTGACACCCTTTCTCCCCCACCAAGCTCCTCTGCACAAAGCTGGAAACCTGAATTGGAAGTTGGACCACAGGATACCAGGGCTCCATAAGTGAGACCCAAAGTAGTGGGCAGAGCTCAGCTTTGTTGAACCATGCTGAGAGAAGAGTCTCCTTTTCTCCTCAGTTTGTAAGCCTGGGACTAGAAGCTATAGAACTTTTGCCTGCAGGATGGTCTCAGCCGGTATCAGGCTAGTTGGGGAAGGAGTAAGACTCCCTGTCAATTGATCCCAAGGTCAGTGGGGCTTGTGATGGAGCCTGCCTGCTTCCTGCCTGGTAAGCAGCACACAGTCCTCTGCTCTAATTGCTATACATGAAGATGGCTAATTAAAGACCATGGTGTAAATGCTAATAAATCTACCCAAGAAAAGGGAAGCAAGTGGCGGATACAACAGGTGATGGCTAGATACAGCAATGTATGTATTACCTGTGAGCTGAAGTAAAGTAGTACATATTACCTGTGAGCTGAGGCAACCTGTTACCATCGAGTAGGTTCTGACACACAGTGACTCATGTGTGTCAGAGTAGAACTGTGCTCCCTAGGGCTTTCAGTGGCTGATTTTTTGGAAGTAGATCATCAGATCTTTATTTTGAGATACTTTTAGGTGGACTCAAACCTTTACCCTTTGGGTTAGCAGCTAAGTACATTAACCCTTTGCATCACCCAAGGACTCCATACATTAGAAATCTTAAAACCACTTTAGTTCATCAAATACCCATGTCTACTAAGAACCATCCAGGCATAGAAGAGTCTCAAGGTCAGTAGGATCCTAACAAGAACACAAAGCATTTTTTAAACACAAAAGTAGATCTAGGTTAGTCTGAAATCTTTCCTGTTCTAAAGTAGAGTTACTTGTCTAACTCCTGTGAGCCTCTAGCTATTGATTTGTGAAGGAATTCTGGAGCTGCTTTAGACCAGGAAACTGCAAATTCCTCTGGCTTAGGAGAAGAAATGGTAACTCCTGGAGAGGGGAAGTTAGCAAGAATTCAAGAATCTCCATCTTCTCAATGCTGGGAGTTCCCCAGCAGCTCCCTGGCTAACAGTTGGTTTCATTTGAGTAAGCAGAGGCAGTAGTAGCAATGTTATGCCTATAGACCATCAGGTGATGCTAATAACAATATCATGTTATTGCTTGAAATTTCACTGTGTCAGGCTGGTTGTTGAGTGCCATCAAATTGATTCCCACTTACAACACTGAGTAGGGTTTCCTCAAAGTGTCTGGTAGGTTTGAGTTGCCAACCTTGTGGTTAGCAGTTCAGTGCTTATCCTACAGTGCCACACCAGGACTCAGGCATGGTACATTATTTTTAATCCTCACCATCACCTTACAAATTTAGTTCTCAATCCTGGCTCCTCATTAGAATCACCTGCTTTACAAAAATGCTTGGGCCACATTTCAAATCTACTGACTTGGAATTTCCCAGTTTGAAATTTGAACAGAAGCGTTCTTTGCATCTCCACTAGTTTGTTAAGTAACCAGTGCTTAAAGCCACCCTATGCTGCCCCTAATGCTCTTCTCTTCCCTTTCAGTTTTGGGAGAACTCTCTCATGGGTCACAGAACAGTGTCATGGTTGGGTGAACTATTAACAACCACAGCCACCCTAAACCCATCTGTACTCAACTGGAAAAGCCAAGGTGTTGGCTGCTTAGGAGAGACCCTTGGCTACCCTGTGTACTCCTGAGGACCTAGGTTCTGCTCATAATCACGGCCCCAGCCAACAATGTAGACTTGTATAACAACATAAAGAAAGCAGGTGCCTTATACATCCTTCCATGAGGTCCTAAGCAAACTTAAAATCAAGCAGATACCCCCTTTAACAGCTTCCATGGGTTCATTACCTTACACAAGAGATCTAAAAGAATACCCAACCCCAAACCTAATCACCTTAAGAGCAGAGTCTTTCCTCCTCTCCCTCCACCTATGGGTGGAATCCAGAGCTCCATTCACGCCTAAACCCTGCCAGTCATCTTACTAGTCTGCCTGAGAGTGTCCCACTCATCCTACGAAACAAAGACAGATGCTTTGCAGTTTTTCATTCCCTACAAAAACCTTCCTTCTACCTTCCCAATTTGTTTCTTCACTTATCATGCAAGAGCTATGAAGTCTCTGCTAAGATCCTAAATATAGGTAAGATCAACTTCCCACTAAACTTTAAGAACATACTATCCTAGACCAGATTTCATTTGTTTATGCCACAAATATTTACTACACACATATACAAACCATTGAAAGTGAATAAAGTTAATCATCTCCCCTATTCTCAAGGAACTTTATAGTTGAATAGTGATAAAGGAAAAATTTTAAACAAAACTAACTACCATTATGAGCAGAGTATAAATACTATTAGAGTCACAACATGGACAAATTAAGGAAAACTTCATGAATTAGGTGGGATTGGATTTGGACTTCAACATTGGGTAAGCTTTCAACAGGCACAAAGGTGGAAGGTGACATTTTAGACATAGAATAACGTGAACATCAAGGATGAAGGTGGTAAAGTTTTGGGGCATGGTCACAGGAGAGCTGGAGGACAACCAACAAGAGGAATGTGTTTGACAAATCAAACTGTAAAATCTGCTTAGGCAGCAGCGCAAAGACTGAATATTAGACCAAGGGATGGACACCTTAATTTAGTAGTCAGCAGATACCACTTAGGGATGCTGGGATCAGAGTTGGGCTGTAAGAACGGTGGCATCAACAGGAAGACTAGTTAAACTTTGGTAAACACATACAATGGAATACTATGCAATACTGAAGAACAACGAAGAATCTGCAAAACACCTCACTACATGATGAGCCTGGAGGACATTATGCCCAGTGACATTAGTCAATCACAATGGACAAATGTTGCGTGAAACCACAGTTGTAAAAAGTTAAGAGAAGATTTTCTTGCTAAATGAAAACATATGATGGTTACAGAGCGCATAGGGGCGGCACGGAAGGAAGAAAAATGAATGAGGTAAATACTGTTAACAGGTGATACACGGAGTGGATTGTAGTCATTGTAATGATAGGAAATGTTATGATTTTTATGTGTGACTGATGATCTGTTCTACAAAACTTCACTCAATTCACACAAAAAAAGTTCAAAGAATTGTGGGTGGGATGAACTGGAACAAAAAGACACTTGGAGGCCATGTAAGAGACTGTTTTAATTATCCTAACCACGCACACATGTGCACAATAATGAACCTGACTAAGGGTGGTAGCCATGAGTCAGGATGACGGACGAAGAAGGAACTACAGAGGAGATAAGACAAAGTGACAGATTGTACTGATTCTTCAAACTACTCCTTCAGATAGGACAATAACACAGATGACCTGAACATTTACACCAACCATAACTGACATCCTCAAGTTGTTGCAACAGGTCTGTAACACCCAATAGGTGTCAGAGCCCACTGGTTCGTGTTATTTTCTGTAATTACTATTTATTTCACATGTAGTTCCTTCCCAACGCCCGCCATGGTTTCATTGTGGGAGGAGAGTCTATATCCAGTTAAGTCTTCCGAGACCACGAAAGCATGCTTTGGGTTCCTCTCAGTCTTGGACTGCAAGAATAAGATGTCATTCTGCAATCACTTTCTTAATTTCATGATCTGTCTGCTTTTCCATAAGAACTGGTCATATACTTTTCCTGAATTTATTATTCTAGCACAGATTTGTCTACTAACCAACTCTTGATAACTTTCCCACCTCAATCCCTACAGTGCTTGAGTCAAAAGCTGCCCACTCAGACTAGATGTTGGAAAGAGAAAGGGTCCACGGAAAACAAGTTCAAGCCTTAGTGAATGAAAAAAAGATCCAATTAAAAGATGGTATCAAAAAAAAAAAAAAGATGGTATCATCATGAGGAAAAAATATGACAAAGTTAGTTTGAGATAGATTTAACTTCAGAGGACTTGGCACTAACACCCTACAGGCAGTTGGAAGTGTGGCCCAGGGGCTCTAAGTTGTCGAACTAGCTAATGGAAGCCCACGAGTGAGACTATGAGAAAAGAGTCAGGGATAAAGCACTGGGTGACATGAAGATTAAGTTGAGAAGGAATAATCAAAAAGGAACTATTTTACAGGCTAGGCAAACCTAAAAGAGTTTCAAGATAGAATAGTTAACACTACCAAATGATTTGTTGTTGTTAGGTACCATGGAGTCGGTTCCGACTCATAGCGACCCTGTACAGAGTTTCCAAGACTGTAAATCTTTATGAGAGCAGAAAGCCTCATCTTTCTCCTGCATAACAGCTGGAAGTTTCCAACTGCTGACCTTGTGGTTCGTAGCCCGATTCGTAACCACTATGCTACCAGAGCTCCTTACCAAGAAGTAAAGAGAATGAAAACAAAACTAAAAAAAATGTCCCTGAATTTAGGAAGTGGAGAGATAAGACCATCCACTCCCGATAACAATTCACATTTGAGCCCTCTGGAGAGGGTCAGTGCCTGGCTTTGGGGAAATACACTGGAGTAATGAGAACTCTGCAGCAAGGCAATTTAGGAGTTGTAGTGCTCCTTTGTTTACCTTGTTAGATTCTCCACAGGTGAGAAAATGATTTTAAGATAAAGACTTAATAGAAATGTTGTTAGAGACCATCAAGTCAATTCTGACTCACAGCAGCCCTGTGCACAACAGAGCCGAACACTGCCCTGCCCTGCACCATCCTCACAATTGTTACCTTTGAGTCCGTTGTTGTTACTACCTCTGTGTCAACCCATCTCACTGATCCTCCACTTGACCAAGCATGTCCTTCTACAAGAACAGATCCCTCTCCTGACATGTCCAAAGTATGAGCGATGAAGTCTTGCCATCCTGGCTTCTAAGGAACATTCCGGCTGTATTTCTTCCAAAAGAAATTTGTTTGTCGTAAGTTATGTTATAGGCTAAAAATTTGATGACTGAATCCTAGTCAGATAGCATAAAAGAAAAATCCCATTGTATCTCATCTGGCATTAGCAGATGTTCCTAGCAATGAAGAGATAAAGGCAACTGAATTTCATCCTTCGAAAACAGTTTGCCTGTAACATAGTCCACAAAGAAAATGTTGTATATCCTACTTTGGTGTAGCAACTGGGACCTTAAAAGCTCTTGAATAGTCATGTAAGGCAACTATTGGTCTCTCCATGTGCGGAAGAAAGTTATGAAAATTGAAGATGCTTGAAATCAACTAGTCCAATGGATTAACAAACACTTGAACATCAGTCACCACACTGAGACCAGAAGATGATAATGGTGTCTGGCTACCACTACCAACTGCATTATAAGGAATCACATTAGAAAGTCCTGAATAGAGTAGGAGAAAATATGGAACAAACTCAATTATAAAAAAGACTGGGCTTACTGGTCAGGAAAGAGATTGGAGAAACTCAAAGGCCATGGACCATGGCTACCCTTCAGGTCTGCAATTTCCAGTCACCCTCGTGGCACACTTTTCATCCAGGCAGTATATAGGTACATAGTGGGGGAAACACTAGCAAAGTACACTCACCATGGAATGGTCAACCATTCGAAATAAAAAGTGCAACATTTACATAAAAACAAAGTTGAGAAGAGATGGGAAGGAGAGTGGAATAGAAATAGGATGCACAGGGAGGAAGTGGGGTTAACTTTGTTACATGGGGATTGCAATCATTGAGATGAAACAAAGTATGATTTGCTGAATGTAAAACTGATAATCTCTGTAAACTTTACTCAATTAACAAAAAGTTTACAAAAAAATAGTTTCCCTAAAGTGGATCCTATATCTTTATTATATAATATTAACACACTTAAGGCTACCTGGACCCCTCCTTTTAAAGGCAAGACCTGAGAAAATGCAAACACTCAACTGTATTTTCTTTAAATATCAAAAATAGAACAGGGCCCTAAAATTATGTATTTGTTAACTATACTTTCCCGCTATGTTACTTACTGTTTGTTCATAGCCAGGAATGGATTTCAAGTGTGGAAAATGAAATACATTCTAGGAGAATTGCGAGAAGATGATCATAGGTCCAGAGATAGTTTGTAATTCTCATTTATGATAAGGAATGGACCACTTATCATAAAGTGCATTTGACCCACTGGTATTAAGTATCTGCCCTTTGCTCAGCTCAGACATACACTGCCTGAAACACTTCCCCCACTCTGACTACTTATTCACGTAAGTGCTAAGTAAACATTTTTTCCTCTCAAGTGACTCAATTCAAGACCTACCCAATTTCGAGGCTCAGTTCTGAATTTCAAGCATCCCTTACATATTCAACAAGTTATATTTAGCTCATATTGTGGGGCAGGTATTGAAGCTCAACCCAGATTAGACGCTGTCCATCCCTCAAAGATCCCAGGATACAGTGGGGGAGAATATAAACCATAATAACTACAGAACAAGACAATGGCATGGGTGCTGAAATATTTAAATGAAAGTGGATACTGCGACCCAACATTTATTATGGTGCTCTGGGTTAATGCACTGAACTGCAAAGTCAGTTTGAACTGCAAGGTCAGCGGTTCAAGTTCACCAGTCACTCCTTGGAAACCCTACGTAGGGTTGCTATGAGTCAGAACCGACTTGACGGCACTTAACAGATGCTAAAGGAGCTCTGAGAGCATAGTGGTTATGAGTTGGGCTGCTAATCTCAAGGTCAGCAGTTTGAAACTACCAGCTTCTCCACAGGAGAAAGATGAGGCTTTCTGCTCCTGTTAAGATTTACAGCCTCAAAATCCCTATGCAGGGTCGCTATGAGTCGAAACCGACTCCATAGAACACCACCATCACCACCTCCACCACCAGGCTCTAGGCACAAGCCTGGATACTTTTATGAGTTCTCCATGAGTCCTAATGGTCCATATAATAAGAAAAGACTCCAAAAACTTGAATTTGTTTTTCATGGTTGTTTATGTAACAACATCACCTGATTCAAAGCCAGTTCAGTCTGAGCTCCTTCCGTCATCTATGTTTTTATTGTTAAGTGCCATCGAGCCGACTCCAATTCATAGTAACCCTGTACAGGGCTTCCAAGGAACAGCTGGTATGTTTGAACTGCCAACCTCGTGGTTCACAGTCCAGTGCTGATCCTACAGAGTCACACCATCATCTATACCACCTCAGCTGTGAGGGATAGCAAGGAGACTTCAAAAAGTTTGTGGAAAATCGAATTCTAAGATAAAAATAAGCTATTCATTATTTATCCAAAGAAGCTCCACCAAGACACTTTCAAAAGTAATGACAACAAACCATTTACTCCATCCTTAAATAACTGATGGTCCTGAGAACTGAATCATTTGCTGAAGAAAACTGGGTGCCTTTTAAAGATTTTTTTTTTTTTTTAAGATCAGGAAACAAAAAGGGAGTCAGAAAGTCAAGTCAGGATTTTAAGGTGGATGTCTGATAATTTCCCACTAAAATGCTCATAAAATTGCCCTTGTTTGATAAAGAAATGAGCGGAGAATTGTGGTGAAGGACTCTCTAGTAAAGCTTGTTGCTGTTATGTGCTGTGGAGTCAGTTCCGACCCATAGCGACCCTGTAACAGTGTTTCCGAGGCTGTAAATCTTTATGGGAGCAGAACGCCTCATCTTTCTCCCAGAACAGCTGGTAGTTTCGAACTGCTGACCATGAGATTAGCAGCCCAATTCGTAACCACTACACTACCAGAGCTCCTTCTAGCAAAGCTTGGCTGGGTGTTTGTCTCTAAAACATTGAAGAACTTTCTTAAAACACTCATAATACACAGTTGGTATCACTCTTTGGCTCTTCAGAAAGTCAACAAGCAAAATGCCTTTGTTTTTTATTTTTAGTTGCTGCCAAGTCAGTTCCAACTCTATGCACAACATGTCCCAAAAACACGTTGCCATGATCTTAGCTCTTAACCGGTTCATTTTGCTTTGACTAGACTACATCCAACTCTGGGTAGCCAGTGCTGTGATGGCGCTTTGTCTTCAGGGAACATACTAGTAAAGCCATTGTTTCATCTTCTGTACAATGCTTGTAAAAAATGCTTTTTGATCCCACTTGTTTAAAATTTCCATTGAAAGCGCTGCTGTTGTCTGCAGCTGATCTGGGCACAACAGTTCTGGCAGAAATCCATCAAGCAGAAAGTTTGCTCAACTTGCAACTTTTTCAGGTTGAATCAATTAAGACTATCTATGGAGTTGGTTGGCTGTTTTTTCTGCTGTTAATTGTTGATCCTTTTCAATTAAGGCAAGAAGATTGTTCCCTTGCAAACTGATGTGGAAGGCCAGCCACTGTGGGTTTCCATCTTCAACATTGTCTCATGGCTTCGTAAAACAATTTATCCATTTGTAAACTGCTGGTTTCTTTGTGGCATTGTCTCCATAAACTTTCATAAAGCGTCAATGATTTTTCCCCATTCTTCACCATAAAATTGATGTTTGTTTTTGCTTCACTTTTAGCAGAATTCATGGTTCTCCAATAGCTCTTTTCAAACTGATGTCTTACCCTTCTTAGTGCCCCAAACTAGATCCTGTTCAGATATGTCATAACAAGTTAGTGCACATTTACTTTGGTAAAAATTTTTTATATCTGTTCATAGTTTTGCCATACTACACAGTTCCCATGAACCTTTTGAAAACCCCTTGTATGCTGTGTTGTAGGAACACAAATACCTAGACTGACTGGGAAGATGGAGAAACTTTAATGTGAGTAGTAAAGTTTCAACAAAAGGGAAGGCAGAAGGAACAGTAGATAGAACAGCATAGGTAAAAGTGTGTTCAGAGAAAGGTGAATGGTTCAGAAAAACCAGAGTAGGGCTCTATGTTGAAAGGAGGTCAAGTTAGACTGAAGGGCCTTGGACTCCCTCCTTTGTTATTAAGTGCCATCGAATCGATTCCAACTCATGATGACCCTGTTTCTCACAGTAGTTTCTGAGGAGCAGCTGGTGTTTCCAAGGCTGTAAATCTTTACAGAAGCAGAAAGCCTCATCTTTCTCCAGTGGAGCAACTGGTAGTTTCAAACTGCTGACCTTGAAGTTAGCAGCCCAACTCACAACCACTACGCTACCAGAACTCCTTGGGTCCATTAGTTTAGTGTTCCCAAAAGGGACTTCAGCCTTCCATGGCTTCATCGAGCTTCCTGAATCTACCTTTAAGAATCTATTGTTTCTTCAGTCAAATGAGAATTTGTGCCTGTCAAGGGTTGGAGCCTCAGAAGCCAGTGAGCACTGAAGCACAGACAGCCCCCACCCCCACAGCAACCACAGAGCAGGGGAGGGGCCAGATTTCCTATTGATCAAAGCACCTTGCACTCCTAGGGTTCCCTCCCTTCCCTGGGGTATTGCAAACCTGTCCCAAAAGCTGCACAGAGAGGTGTGCTAGGCACTAGGTGCCTTCTCCATCTAATGGCCACAACTTCAGGAGCTAGGTTCTACTATTTTCATTTAACTGAAAAGGAATGAGAGACTTAGAGGTAGAGTCTGGTCTGGAAACCAGGGTTTCCAGTTCCAAAGCCACGACACCCACCAGGCAAGGCAAAGAGATCTAGAAGACCTGGGCAGTTTCTCAAGAAGAGCCAAGAAAACGAGTTGCTGAGATCTTAAGAAACAAACAAACAATAAAACCCCTTTAGCTCTAGCTTGTTAATTTCAAATTCCTGTGCAACAAATGTGAAAATCATTTCATCAAGATGTAGCCACAGAAGCCAAGCCTATTCCCACATAACCAGACTCAGATTTAGGAATCTGAGCTGAAGAGATTCTTCAGCTTCCTTTCCTGATAAGCTTTTCAGGATCGATTGATAGCATATCAAAGCAGTGAAACCACTGGGGTTAACACCCCAGTCCTGCAAAGAAGATATTCCCTAGAAATGGGCTTGCTTTGTGCGGACAATGACAACTCTTAAGTTTCAAAGCTCCCTCCCTTATCTGTCTTACCCTTGGTGGGCTGGAAAGTACCAAGCACGTTAGTGATCATCCAATTTCAATTCCTCACTCATACATGTTGTTGTTGCTATTGTTGTTTTAAGTGCCATCAAGTCGGTTCTGACTCATAGTGACGCTGTATAGGGTTTCTGAGAAGTGGCTGGTGAGCTTGAACTGCCGACCTTGTGTTTCAAGCCAACCTTGTAGTCCAGTGCATTTACCCACATAGGACCACACCTGGAGAGGCTCAGTGAAATTAAAAGGCTGAGATAAGTCTCACCACTGCAAGATTTTTTTCTTCCTAAGGAGCTCTGGTAGCGTAGTGGTTACGAATCAGGCTGCAAACCTTAAGGCCAACAGTTCGAAACTAGCAGCTGCTCCGCGGGAGAAAGATGAGGTGTTCTGCTCCCGTAAAGATTTACAGCCTCGGAAACCCTGTGCAGGGTCGTTATGGGTCGGAACCGACTCTCAACGGCACTTAACAACAACAACAACAACTATTTCACAGAGCGTTCAGATACACACATCTGCAACACACACATCTGTAACATAAGTACCCTACATTTGTGGGTTGTCTCCCAAAGACTTTCATGTTTATAATTTGTAGTACTGTACTGAGGCAAAGATGATGAATGACATTAGACTCAGACTGGCTAAGTGTCTAATGACCTATCACTAACAACTGAATCAAAATCTAGTTCTTGCCTAGTCCTGCCTTCTCTCCCCTTGATACAGAACTGCCTAGCAAGTGACTTACCAATTTAAGACATCATTACTGCCTCATATTTTATGATACAAAGAACATGCAAAAAAAAAAAAAAAAAAAAGATAAGAACAATTTACTTAGTCATGACACATAAATTCAAAGTCCTTGAGTTGCTGCAGGGAAGAGCTTGTGACTTCACGTGACAGCTGTGGGCTGAGATGTTCATCCAGTCACTTCTAGACATGGGACTGAATAGGTTGGTGCTGTATTACTGGGGTTGTGAATTAGGAGGAATGTGTTCCTCTTGTGAGGTCAGCCCAGACTGTCTCCATGGTAAACCCTTAGGTGAAAATCATTGAAGACTTTTGATTGTCCTGCTTAGAAAGTAAATTCCTATTGGTTCCCAAATCTGCCCGCACATTAGAATCATCTGGAGTTTTTTTGTTGTTTTTTTTTAATTTTTTAAAGAAAGTAGTTTTCAGACTCATATAAGACTTAAAGACTTAGAACTCTCCAAAGGATAGAAACTAGGATTCTCCATTCTTAAATTCAGCCAGCCTAGATATCCACATTTTCTTCATTGTTCAGTGCTAGAATGTAATGCTATATATATATTTTTTTCCTTAAAGAGGAGAGATGCCTGATTCTGTTATCTAATGAGAAAGGTAAGTTACATTATGTTCTCTACAAACACCTTCCAGAAGAGAATCTCAAATACTCAAAGCCTTTTTATAATGGGGAAGGTCTTGAAACTAACTTTCTAGTGACCTGTAAGGTCTCTCTTTGGCTAAGCATCAAACCTCCATTCGACCTGGGAAATCATTGTCTGAAAACCAGTCCTACAAACTGCTTTGCAAGGCAGCCTCTAGCCCTCAAGAGTCAGGGGCACCTTAATCAGAATTTCAGATGGGGACACTCCCCTCTGCTTCCCCATTCAGGGACTTGACCAATGACAACTTGCTCACAGACATCTCTTCTATTCTGGACAACCAACTACCTGCTTGGAAAAGTAAAAAGGAAGAGAGGTGGCAGTCCAGAGCCAAGTGGTGGGTGCCTCCAGTTAGTGAAATGCTGTCAGAAGTGCTTACCTGGATCTGGAAGAGAAAGGAGCTGCTCCAGTCACTCAGGAACTCTCTCTGCTGGTGAGCACTAGTCTTGGAAACTCACTGGACTTTGAACAAAGATTGATTTAAAAGCTGATGTATTTAACAGAGACTTGTGGTCCGAATTCAAGTGACCTCTGTCCTGCTTCCTGCCAATTGACTAGCCCTGGAGCTGGGCAAGCCTGAAAAACCCTCTGCAAACAAATGCTCAGGCCCACATGCTTAACTACAGGGAATGTCCCTCCTTGCTTGCCCCTCCCTGAGACCAGAGAAAAGAGAAGAGGACAGTCGAGGAGGAGCCCTCTCCGCCTTCCTCAGTTCACTCCTTTAGGTAAACGCCTAGGTCACAGCCAACCCCCAATCCCGTTAGGAGCTTCCCCCATCCCCATGCTAAGGTCTGGGCTAGAGCCAACCTGCCATCACCTGAGCATCCTAACATATGGAGGCTTCCTGGGGAGCAGCAGCCTGTGCTGTCACAACCCATGACCCCAGTAGGTGACCAGCAGGCCTGGAAGCCAAAGTCAATGGGAAAGAATACCTTCATTTGCCCACCTTTCCTCTCCCGCCCTGGGAGGTCTTACTTGCAAGCTCCCGTGGAGATCGACTAGCAAAACCCATTCTCCTTTCCCAAGCAACTACCTCTTATACCCTCTCTCCTTGCTTTTTTTTTTTTTTAATTATTTTAAATCTCTCTCACCTGACGGTGCTCTGTTTTTAATCAACATCCTAATGACAATTGAGTCTCTACAGAGTCTCTCAGAAAGCCCAGCTGGGTAGGTGGAAGACCCTTCCAAAACCTCCTCAGCTATGCTGTCTGGGCAATGGGGTGGTGCCTTCATGTTCAGCCCAGAGCCCAGCCAGGATCAGTAGTTGATCCCTATCAGCAGCACCCACACAAGCAACTCTAACTCTACCTCCAGGTTTCTCACTGACCTGGATCCTCAGCCCACACTGGAAATCAGGGCAAGAGATTGCTCCCGGCAGCAAGGCAAAGCGCACCACGGGCTGAGGACTAGCTGACTCCACCTGTACTGGAAAAGCCTTTGCCTTCTCTGTGTCTTGGCTTTGCCCCCAACGAAGTCATGGCCTGAGCCAGTTAGTAAATGGTTGAAAATGACAAACATTTAAGTAACTTCCTCATACCATTTTCTACCTAAAGCTGGGCCTTCTGGATCTCCTACATTATCTTCCAAAGCTGCAGGGCATAATAGGAAAATCAGGATTTAGCACCAGAATATCTGTGTTCAAAACCTGGTTCTGCCACTTCCCAGGTGTTTAATCTAGGGTAATTTTATGTTAACTCACTGAGCCTCACTTACATCATCTGTGAATGTTGTTAAGTACTGTCAAGTGTCCCGATGTAGGGTTTCCAAAGAGTCAAGTATGAATGCTGTTATTAAGTGCCATCGAGTCAGTTCCAATCCAAAACGACCCAATATAGCGTTTTCAAGCAGCGAGTGGTGAATTTGAACTGCTGACTTTGTAGTTCAATATCCTATAGCTCCACATCAGGACTCCTCTCACCTGAGGGTGTTGTTTTTAATCATAAGCTAATGACAATTGGATTCATCTTCTATACACTCAAGTCTCTCAGAAAGGCCAGCTGGGTAGGTGGAAGGGTAGGTGTGAATAGTTATTATATTGTTTCAAATGTGTTTATTACTTTGAATCAAAATTTCTCTCACCTCTTCCCATAAATCCTGATAGTTTCCTCTGGAGCTCTACAAAGTAAGACTAGTCCTTATTTTGCATAGCAGCCCTTCAAATAGTTGAAAGCAGCTACATCTCCCATAATTCTTTTCTTCTCTGGGATTCACTGGATGTCCCTCATCCCATAATGCCTATGAAATATTCTATATGGCAAAAGCCTATGCATAATTTCAAGACTTCTTGTCACTCTGGACCCCAGCTGATTTGTCAGTGTTAGGACCTAAAGAGAAAATGGTTTAAAGTGAGAGCTTGAGCTTTATTAAGTATTGGAAGTAGCTATATGTTGGACTCAACGGCACTTAACAACAACAGTATGTTGTCTGCAGCAATCTATACATCTAAAATAGATTAATTATATTGCATGTAAAGACACCTTTTTAAAAAAAGCTAAGTCAGTCAAATGAAATCTGGAAACGGCTATCTAAAAATTCTATCTGAAAGTTCAATGTTCAAAAAGAGAGCAGTTCTCATGTGATGCACTCCCTCAATCTCCAACCTCCCATCCCAGCACAGGTGGAATAAGTATTTCTATAACAGCCTCAGACGCCGGGATGTAGAATTGTCTTTTTCACTATAAACCAAGTGTGTAGAATATAAGCCTTTTCAAAAATGTTGTCAAACGAATAAAATTCCTTTTACCAACAAGGCTAGTTTTCTCCTACACTTTCACTGAGAATGCAGCTTGTGAGGTTGTCAGCTCTATGTAGGGTCTTGGTGCTTAACTTTCCTCTCCTGTCACAAAGTGACCCTGTGAACACAAATTGGTTACTGGTTTTCAGTTTTCTCTTTTTTCTGAACCTTAAGAGATTTCTTTTTCCTTTCTCCCAAGTTTAACTCTCTACCCAGTATTTCTGTGAATTCTGTATTAGAGTTTTCCAATTATTTAGTCTGTCAGAAAAAGAAGTTCTACCACTTTGTAGTTACTTTGTACTTCAAAGCTCCAGCTTCTTTATCTGTTTAATAAAGATAATACTAATAATCTCAGAGAATTAAGACATTTATTGAGTGCCCAGAACCTGGTAAGTGCTTGGTACATAGTAACATTATTCTCATATTTTCTTTTTGAAGGAACAAGCCCTTTTGGTTTATGGGCTGCTACTGTAGCGCCTTGGATTAATGCACCAGACTGCAAAGCTGTTTGAACTGCAAGGTTGGTGGTTCAAGCCCACCAGCTGCTCCTTGGAAATCCTATACAGGGTCGCTATGGGTCGGAACCGATTCAACGGCGCTTCACAACAACAAATCACAAGGAGCTCTGGTAGCGTAGGTGATACAAATTGGGCTGCTAATCTCACAGTCAGCAGTTTGAAAACTATACCAGCTGTTCTGTGAGAGAAAGATGAGGCTTTCTGCTCCCGTAAAGATTTACAGCCTCAGAAACCCTGTACAGGGTCGCTATGAATCGGAAACAACTCCACAGCACATAACAACAATCAAAATATCAGTGATTCAAGCCCACTAGCCTCTCCTCAGAAACCCTATACAGGGTCACTATGAGTCAGAATCAACTCAACAGCACTTAACAAGAACAAATTGTATGAACAGGGGTTAGAAGTGCACAATGGGCAAGTTGGAAGTTTGGGATGTTTAAAACCTTAACAATGGTACTTCTGCCTGCTCACAACACAGCATGTTGTGTAACTGGCCAGAAATAGAAAATTAAAAATACTTCCCAAGGTTTCCCAATCTTTTTCCCATCATGCCACACATAGGAAATGATAATATTTTTATAGCACACTAGAGTAAATAGATTAGGTTTTTCAAGACTGGAAAGACCTGCTTGAGGCCCAGCAGTTCGTAAGTTCTTCCCAGACATCCCAAAGGTTGAAGGGATCAATATTTTGGCATACTTATAGAAAACTATTTTTAAAAAATCACTGAAAGCAACTAAAGAATATCCAAGTAAATAAAGATTATTCTGTATTCAAGGATTGGAAGATTCAGTACTCTAATAACGATGTCATTGCTCTCCAACTTAATGTACAGATTAATATCATTCCAATCAAACTTCCCACAGGTTTTGTTTGCTTGTGGAAATTGATAAGCTAGTTCTGAAAAATAAAAATAAAGAAGGAACTGCTTTTAGAATGTTCAGAAACAGGCCCACACATAAATGTTTCATGTTGATTTATGACAACAACAACAACAAAATACCCAGCAGGAAAGAGTGGACTTTTTCATTAAATGGCTCAGGATTTGTGTCCGGTTTATTTCAGTCACATATTTAAGAAATTCATTCATGTTGCTGTATGTAACTAGAGTTCTTTTGTTTTAATTCTATGATTCCATTTATATAATGTCCAAATATCAGAACTTTTGGAATGCTTGTTTAGGTGGTAACTCACTATACTAACTTCTGGGACTCTGGAAAGATTCTAGTTCTTGAGTTGAGTTGTGGTTGCAAAAGTGGTTATGATAAACGAATGAGTTATGCATTGCTACTCATGCATTTTTCTGTCAGTTATATGTGACAATTAATGAGGTTAAGAAACTTGAAAATTATAATATATGTATAGCATGCTGTGGTAAACAAACAAAAAAAGGAGCTCTCCAAGAATAAAAGTGACCTGAGGGTCTCAGTTGTCCTTGACCCCGGCCAGCCTATTCAAACACCCAAAGAATCATTGTCTTGGCATTCTTATAACCCATTTGTCGCACACCTAGGCACCCTGGTCAGGAAGCTTGCTCTTTCCACCTTAATTTTTTGACTCTGAAAAAGGACCCAGAGAGGTTAATTGACTTAGCTTAGGTCACTCGAAGTTCATGGCAGGGACAGGGCTTTTGCTTCCAAGGTCAATGCCTTTCTACTACACCATCCTGCCTCACTCTGTAAGTACCATCTGGAAGTTCCTATGTACAAGAGTCCAGGCTTCATTCACCCTTCACATTGGCCATCCATCTCTGATACCCGTAGATTTTTATCCCAATTTCAGCTCTGATTGTCACAGTGTTATCCTGTCTTTTTAGTAATTTATTAACTTACGCAGACTCGGGCATTTTTAGCTCCAGTGGTTTTCTGTCCCTGTCACAGCCAATGTTTGTGACAGTCTGCCCTTTCTACCCACCTCCTCCCTTGCTACTCTAGCTCATCCACCATCTGAAGAAGCAGTCTGTGTAATCTGACACCTTTAGAGGAATTAGGCCAGAGTCCAAAGGCAGAACCATGATAAATGTTTTACAGCAGGGCACAGTGATGAGCAAGAGGACAGGCAGCCCTCTGCTCTGCAGCATCATGCTTTGTGATCCCACAGGACTGCTGATCTGAACTTTCTAATGTATTCAACAAGCCAGTGTCAGCTCAGAGGAGATCGGAGGACCCTTGGAGAGCTGTGAATGATTAACACTTGAAGGATATTTTATTAGTCATTCCTTTTCCCAGCTCAGGGGTCAGAACGCACAATTCCGAATCCACCACAAGAAACACTGAGACCCAGAGCAACAACATGCTCTGTTCTGGGTTGCTGCGTGTACACAGGTCCCGGCACTCCTGTTGTTGTTGTTGTTAAGTGCTTATTGTGGTTTAAAAGGGCCTCTGTTTGCCTATCTCTGAGGGACACAGAAACTGAGGAGCAGTGTACACTGGGAAGTTTGGGTCTTGTCTTAAAGAATCAAACTTCTCAAGAACTCCAAGATGGACACAGCAAGAAAAGAGACATTGATCTCAAAGTCACATCTACAGCCTTCACTCTCCACCCCCAGAGAGATGGGACCACCGCATTCAGAAGTAAAAGGCCTATGAAAAAGATTCAGGAATCGAGTCAGAGGCATGATTTAAGGGGATGAAAAGATGCCTCAAGCATTTCTTTGAGAAGCAATCAGAATGGTTCCTGTGCCCCCAGACTTTCTGACTTTGAGAGCAAACTAATTCTACGATTTCAAAAAGAAAAGCAATGCTTGCCTTCCTTATCCATGGAAGAAGGTATATTTTCTTCTCAGAGATCCAGGTCAGGATGAGGATGGTCCCATCTGATTTGTCCAAGCATGAATATATCCTCTGGGCCTCCACCAGCTATGGCATGCCTGCAACTCCACCCTCAGTGGTCAGACATACTTCCAGAACACTATCTACTCCTAGGGTGTAGATGTAGGATAAACACTGGACCACGAGGTCAATTAGTACTGCAAGGGTGGCAGTTCAAACTTACCAGCTGCTCCTCAGAAACCCTATAGAACAACAACATCTACTCCTTACCCCATGGATCAAATTGAAAAGGCCCTAAAGGATAAAATGTTAAATCCCTGATTCAAATAATAAAATACCCAAAGGCATGGGATTCCCTGTGTTCATGGGAAGGCTGAGAAAGCAAGAGACATCACAAAAGTCATTTGACCAAAAGCTGAGCTTGGAAGGAGACTAATGGAAAGCCCCCCACTGGGATTCACGTGGCTATGGTGTGGAGGAACAGCTCTGGGGAGTCAATGTACAGAGAAGGATGGGGGTCTGGAGCTGGTCTGTGTTACGGTGATGGCCAGGAGCCTTCTCTGAATTTGCTCACATAGCACAGTGTGGCTTTGTGGTGGTAGTGGGAGGGCCCTACTCCCCAGGACAGACAGAGCTGTGGCTCTTCAGTCATTTCTGCCGCCAGGCTGCTGTGTCCCTGGGGAGACTCAGGTCACTCAGGAGAAATCAGTGTGAGGAGCAGGTGACAGCATATGGCTATCAGTGGGATGCCTGGATGCAAAGGAACTTGGTGTCCTCTATGGTCAGGAAGGGGCAATACAGACTCTCCAGAACACCACAGAGCCTTGCTCTGCCTTCCATTTAGAAAAGTAGCACAGTGAGTTAACTATTGGACTGCTAACAGCAAAGTTGGCAGTTCAAACCCACCTGCGGCTCCACAGGAGAAAGATGAAGCTGTCCCTGTAAAGACTGATAGCTGTCTTGGTGTGGTGCTGTGGGTTAATGCGCTGGACTGCTAAATCAGTTTGAAATGCAAGGCTAGCAGTTCAAGCTCACCAGCCGCTCCTTGGAAACCCTATACAGGGTCACTATGAGTCAGAACCAACTTGACAGCACCTAACAACAATAACATAGGATTACTGGTGTGGCACTGCGGGCTACTGCGCTGAACTGCAAGATCAGCTTGAACCGCAAGGTCGGCAGTTGAAACTCACCAGAGCTTCTCAGAAACCCTATACATAATCACTATGAGTCTGAACTGACTCGATGACACTTAACAACAACAACAACAATAGGATTACTATGTCCAGTAGTGTCACTATGAGTCGGAATCAACAGCAATGAGTTTGGTTTGGTTTCCATTATAAAGTTGTGACAGAATGTGAGGTCAATATTCGAAGGGAGTCATTCTTTTCAGATGAGTAATAACAAATGAGGCATTCTCAAGGCCTGCTCTATCAGTCTTGATATCAAAGTCCAGGCACCTGACACTACTATAAAACAATCATGATTCCTTCAACGTATTACCAAGGTGTCTGGAGAAAAGGTCAGTAAGAACAGTGACTGGGAGTATGCGTGAGTGTGGGGAGGGGTTGCTGAAATGCCCTCACTCTACAGAACTTGGCTATACAAGCCCTCTGGTCCTGAGACTTGATTTCCTTCCAGAAAACAGTTAGCCCCATCAGGGTGTCAGTTTACCCTCCTCCAGGGAAGATGTCAGGTCCTGGAGGGGTGAGGCCAAAACAGAGAAGGCTAGTCTACCTCTCTTCATCAGCTTCCAAGGCGCTCCCTCACAGCCACCCAGGCTACTAACTGTCACACTGCTCACAAAGCAGTGTAAACACAGAGTCAGACCTAAGGTCAGAGGTCTTCTCTCCACCAGCACCCCAAGTTTGTACACACCAACAGCCAAGTGTGGATACAGCCAGGGGAGCTGCAATGTCACTGTATAATAATATTTGCAGATGTGGCTCCAGGCATCTTTGTTCCCTGAAAGTTCAATGAAGTCAAGTGAAATGTGGAAATGGGCCACACAAGCTAAAGTAATCATTGGTTGCCATGACCATACAAGGCTCCAACTAGCCTGCCCCGAGGCAGATCTGAGCCCCACACTTTACAAGAGAACTTGACAAACTGGACCAGGAATGACCAAGAGAAGGAAATGGTGAAAACATTACAAAAGGAATAGTTGAAAGACTGGGGAAACTTAGTCCAGAAAGAAGAAGCATTAAGAGACTGACACCTCTCTTCAGAGATTTGATAGATTCTCAAGTAGAAAATGATAAGAAGCTAAAGATTGTAGCCAATGTTTCTTGAGTACTTACTATGTACTAACCACCACTCATCTGTCAGTTTGTCATACTGTGGTGGTTTGTGTGTTGCTGTGATTCTTCAAGCTATGCCACAGGTATTTTAAATACCAGCAGGTTCACACATAGTGGACAGGTTTCAGCTGAGCTTCCAAACAAAGACAGATTAGGAAAAAGGAGACACTAACTACTTCCAAATATTTAATCACTGAAAACCTTATGAATAGCAGTGGAACACTGTCAGTACCAGATTATTGAATATTGAAACATGATGAAGAGCACCAGAATATTGTCAGATATAGTGACAGAAAATGAGGCCCTCAGGTTGAAAGTCACTCAAAATGCAAGTGGGGAAGAGCTACCTCCTCAAAGTAGAGTTGACCGTGATGACATGAATGGAGTAAAGCCCTCTGGACCTTCATTTGCTGATGGGCATAACGCAAAATGAAGAGAAACAGCTGTAAAAATCCATTAATAACTGGAATAAAATGAAGGAAGGTATGAAGCACGAATCTCAGAAAATTATAAAAAATGAAATGGAACATATAAACATCAATGTCCTAGGCATTGTTGCTGTTGGTAAGTGCCAAAAAGTTGGTTCTGACCCATAGCGACCCTGTACAAGGTTTCCAAGGAGCGACTGATGAAATTGAAATGCCAACCTTGTGGATCAAACTGACTTTGTAGTCCAGTACATAAAACCACAGCTTTCAAGCTCACCAGCTGCTCCTTGAAAACCCTATACAGGGTTGCTATCGGTGGGAATTGACTCGACGTCACTTAACAAAAACAACCCCAGGACTCTGAGGCATTAGTGAGTTGAAATGGACTGATGTTGGCCATTTTGAATCTGACAATCAGATGGTTTACTATGCTGGCAATGAAAAGGAATGGAATTGCATTGATCATCAAAAAGAACATATCCAGATCAGTCCTGAGGTACAACGCTGTCTGCGATAGGATAAATATCCATACACATACAAGGAAGACCAGTTAATACCACTATTATTCAAATTTATGCACCAACCACTAACGCCAGTGAGGATGAAATTGAAGAATTCTATCAGCTTCTTCAGAGTCCTGGTGTGGCGATGTGATTGCAGGGTCAGTTTGAACTATAAGGTCGGTGGTTCAAGTTCACCAGCCACTCCTCAGAAACTCTATATGGAGTCGCTATGGGTCAGAATTGACTCGCTGGCACTTAAACTTAACAACAATTTCTTCAGTCTGAAATTTATCAAACATGCAATCAAGATGTATTGATAATTACTGGTGAATGGAATGCAAAGATTGAAAACAAACAGGAAGGATCAGCAGTTGGAATATATAGCCTTGGTGATAGAAACAATGCTGGAGACCACAAGATAGAATTTTGCAACATCAATGACTTGTTCATTGCAAATCCATTTTTTAAACAACATAAAAGAACACTATACACATGGACCTCACCAGATGGAATACACAGAAATCAAATTGACTACATCTGTGAAAATAGAAGGTGAAAAAGTTCCATATCATCAGCCAAAACAAAGCCAGGTGTAGACTGTGGAACAGACCATCATTGACAGAGATTTTCCAGAGGTTCAAGCTGGTTTCAGGAGAGGACATAGAACACGGAATATCATTGCTGACGTCAGATGGATCTTAGCTGAAAGCAAGAATACCAGAAAGATGTTT
>NW_006408560.1:5364737-5368969 GCF_000296735.1 Chrysochloris asiatica
AAGGATATCATGTTTAGTAAAGTGGAGTGTCGGAGGTAAAAAAAAAAAAAAAAGAAGACCCCACAGTGAAATGGATTGGCACAGCAGCAGCATCAGTGGGCTGAAACGTAGCAACAATTGTGAGGTTGACCCAGAACCGGACAGTGTTTCATTCTGTTGTGCATAGGGTCGCTATGAATTGACACCAACTTGATGGCACCTAACAACAACAACCATATCAAATGTTTTCCATACATTTTCTCATTTAG
The DNA here is from genome assembly GCF_000296735.1 of Chrysochloris asiatica. Classification (NCBI taxonomy): domain Eukaryota; kingdom Metazoa; phylum Chordata; class Mammalia; order Afrosoricida; family Chrysochloridae; genus Chrysochloris; species Chrysochloris asiatica. The sequence continues at coordinate 5,364,986 of NW_006408560.1, forward strand.
TCTAATCCATCAGTGCTATTATTACTCCCATTTACAGATGAGAAAAATTCAGAAGAGTTGAGTGACTTGCCCAAGGTCACACAGTAAATGGTAGAGACAGGACACAAACCCAAGATGATCTGACTCATGAATTAACCACCATCCATATACCTGTTCTGTGTAGAATTAGAAGCAATGATTGGAACTTAAAGGGAGTTAGATCTTAAAGCAATATAAAGGGGAAAAATTTTTGTTGAACAGCTTGAGCTATTCAACAAAGAATATTGTGTGGATGCTTAAATACACTGCTAGAGGTATTCGAAGAAACCCTGGTACTAAAGTGGGTTATGCACTGCATTGCTAACAGCAAGGTCAACAGTTCGAATCCATTAGCCGCTCCCACAATAAAGATAAGGCTTTCTGCTCCCATAAAGATTTATGGCCTTGGAAAGTCTGTATAAGGTCACTATGAGTTGGAACTAACTTGATGGCACACAGCAGCAGCAACAGCAGAGGTACTGAAGCAGAGGATGCAAGAGTCATTGCATAGAAGTTTGCAAGGGGTATAACAGTAGCAGTAGCACCTGGGAACTTACTGTTCTTGTTAAGTGCTGTTGAGTTGATTCCGAATCATAGCAACCCTGAACAGGGTTTCCAAGGCTGTAAATTTTGGGGGAAGCAGAAAGCCTCATCTTTCTCCCACAGAGCGGTAGGTAGTCTAGAACTTCGGACCTTGCGATTTACAGATCAGTGCGTATCCCACAGAGTCATCGCACTCCCTGGGAACTTGTTAGGAATTCTAATTCTCAGGCCCCACCCCAGATCTACTGAATCAGCAACACTGGGGATGGGGCCCAGAAAGCTGCATTTTCATAAGACCTCCAGATGATTTTGATGCAGGCTCAAATTTGAGCATAGATGTTTCTGCACCTTACCAGCAATGGATTAGATGACTCCTGCAGAATCTTCCATTTATCTGAGCCTCCCAATTCTACAGAATTAAGATAAAACTAGTGTTTAATATCCAACCCTGTGTTTGTTTGTTATTGTTGTTTTGTTTTGAGTACTTGAAAACAGCATATCAGTTGCCAAATGGTGGAGTCTGATACCTTAGACATACATTCAAAGGCAGAGAAAGTAATATTTGGGAGACTCTGCATGAGGGGTTCCCACTCCAACCCCACCAGGAGGTATTTTATCCAACCTCAGTCACTTCACTGGTTTCCAAACATGTCGTGTAGTCCCTACCCTTGATTGATTCATATTGTTCTTTTACCAGAAAAACAGTTACCTCTGCCTTTGGAAATCCTAGTTATCTTTTAAAAGCTCAGTTCAAATGTCACTTTGTCCAGGTAAAGTGCCTACGAATGTCTGGCCCAAAGAAAGACAGTCTCCCTTTCTTCCTCCCTCCTTTTTCCCTTCCTGGGTACTTACAGCACATGGCATAGTGTGCCTTGTGTTGTGAGGATGTGCACCTTTCTCAACAGAATATGCACTCCTTGAGAATAGGACACACTCTATCATGGTTAGACCTACAGCACACAACAATAGTCAGTGAAGAGTGGTCAGAGGCAGCATTTTCTGAACAAAGCTGTTTTCAGGAAAGAAACCCTCTGTGATCCAGCATCAAACCCTGAGGTCTTTGCAGGGTGCTGAGGTTTTTGCAGGGCACTGAGGTTTTTGCAACAAACAGTATAAACCACATGTATGTCTGCTAGTGCTCAAGTGGCCCCACCCTTATGTATTCACAGTCCTGGTTATCTTAAACTCCTCTTCATGTTCATAATAATCATTATTTTCTTGAGGACTTCTGGCAAGATGGATTAGGCAGACACACTACATGGAGCCTCCACAACAAAGATACAGAGACCAAATGAAGCAGACACGGCTGAAAATTCTGGAACACTGAACTTCAGAGGAAAGGTTAGAGAAGTGGATTGAGTGCTTGCTGGGAGGAGAAGCTAAGCAGGGATGGCAAGGGAGGGAAACAGACTGATAAATGGCCAGCCAGATGCAGTGCAACCATCTTGAACCTTTGAGAGCAGATTTAGCAACAGAAAGTGGCCTGGCAGAGCAGAGTTACACAGGCAACAGGAAAGGTGTGATTCCTTTTTCTACCCATGCTCTCCTGGTGACCATAGGTGCAGTCAGCTCCTACCCTCATCCACCCTTAGTTCAGACCTTGCTCTCTGGGAGTTCAGAACCACGTGGTTGGGAGCAACACCAGCATGAGGTGGAACAGTTGAGACACTTTAGTGCCTGGATTCAGATGGACTCCACAGGACCCTACAGGACCCACAGAGTCATCAGACCAACATTTAATCAGTCACCCTGCCCCCAGCTGCCCTGTAGTCCTAACATACCCTGAAATCAGCACCATCAAGGGTCTTCCTTCACACACTACTCCTGGATTGAGTGCCCTGAACATAGATAACACCGAGGCTGACAGGAGCGCCATCTAGGGCCAGGAACTCAGTTGTCATATCTCTCCCACACCCACCTCATGAGCTCGTAAGCTGAGAAGAGCTCCCCAGAGTTTCTTCCTCTTAGGTCCAACAGCTCACAGAGCTTTTGGTTTTGTTTTTTGGTTTGGGTTGTTTTTCCTTTTTTTTTGTTTCATTGTTTTGTGTGTGTGTGTGTGTGTGTGTGTGTTTATCTCCTCTTACTTCTAATTCCATGCCCTTGATTTTTACACTTTCCATCTCCATTTTTGTTTTTCCTTCTTTTCTTTTGGTTCTCACCCCACCCCACCCCCTGCCATTTTATCTTCTTTTTTTAATTTTTTTTTTTTTTAAACTACTCTCTACTCTACTCTTTCTTTTCATCTTCCCTCTCACCGGTTTTTCTAAGTGTTATGTTTTTCTTCCTTTTATTTCCCTCTTTTCTCTTCTATAGTATATTTCCATGTCCCTTTTTTGTTTTTATAGTTAATATATTCTTTTTTTCTGGTTGCTTCCTGTTTTTATTTCTTTTTTCTCTTTATTATTTTTTTCTTTTCTTTGTTGGTTTCTTGTTTGTTTATTCTGTTTTGTTTTCTTGTGTGTGTGTGTGTGTGTGTGTGTAGAGAAATTTTCTCTTTCCCAACTGACAGGAGATAGAAATCATGTCCATAAGCCCAGTCACAACCATACCCTCTGCAACTCCACCCACTGGGCAAGAGCCAATAGCAGCTCCTATACCACCTGAACAATGATAGACAGCAGCCAACACCTGCCAAACCACCCTAAACTGAGGTGCACAAATGGTGAACAAGAACAGAGGACATGTTTCCATTCTCTAACTACACCCATATGAGACAGTTGATGAGAGCGTAAGAACACATCAACAAGCAATCATCAATTAAATACAAATACAAAAAGCCCTTTAGACAACAGACAGTTTTAGCTCACAGGAAGAAACAAGAGAGAATGACTCAAACAAATGACCAAGATGCAGAACCATAAAATGGTTCTGAGCAAGAAAATGTAATGGAACTAACTGAAGAAGAATTCAGAAGAATGATATGTAGGTACTCCAACAGATTGACAGAAAGGTCAAGGAAAACACTACCAGAACAAGCAGACAAAATAAATGCAAATTTAAAAATAATACAAAACCTGCAATTAGAAATCCAGAAAATTAATACTAACATTTTAGAAATGGACAATATATTAAAAGGGCAAAGGACTCTATTTCAATCAATGGAAGCCCAAATTAGGAAGCTTGAAGACAAATCTCGCAATACTACTATGCTAGAAGAACAATCAGAAAAAGAGAATGAAAATATCTGAACACAGCCTAAGAGTTATGTGAGACACCATGAAGAGAAACAACTTATGGGTAATTGGAATTCCAGACAGGAAGAGACAAAAAAAAAAAAAAAAGACAAAAAAGAAGGAAAAGGTTAAAATGGATGTCAGAAGAGACTCTGATTAACGTCATGAAAGATAAGAAGATAAGCATACAAGAAAATGAATGAACACCAAACAGGATAGATCCCAAAAGAAAATCACCAAGACATATCAT
>NW_006408560.1:5369069-5372881 GCF_000296735.1 Chrysochloris asiatica
AAAGAGAATGAAAATATCTGAACACAGCCTAAGAGTTATGTGAGACACCATGAAGAGAAACAACTTATGGGTAGTTGGAATTCCAGTCAGGAAGGGACAAAAAAAAAAAAAAAAAAAAAAGCATAGAGAAAACTGTCAAAGAGTTGTTGGAAGAAAATTTCATTAACGTCATGAAAGATAAGAAGATAAGCATACAAGAAAATGAATGAACACCAAACAGGATAGATCCCAAAAGAAAATCACCAAGACATATCATAATCAAACTTTCAAAAACCAAAGACAAGGAAAGAATCCTGAGAACAGCTCAGGAAAAACAAAAAGTTACCTACAAAGGAAAACCAACAAGACTAAGCTCTGATGTCTCAGCAGAAACCATGCAGACAAGAAGGCAATGGAATGATAAACACAACACTCTGAAAGAAAGAAAAAAAAAAATTTGCTAACCAAGAATCATATACCCCACAAAGCTATCCCTCAAATATGATGACAAAATTAGGAAATTTCCTGATAAACTGAAATTAAAGGAATTTGCAATGACCAGATCAACTTAAAGAAAAAATGCTAATGGGTGTTCTTTGGACTGAGAACGAACAGCAGTAGACAACAACTGAGATTACCATACATGACAACACCACCCAGAACTCAATCCAGATATTTGTTGTTGTTGTTAGGTACCATTGAGTTGGTACCAACTCATAGAGACCCTATGTACAATAGAATGAAACACTGCCCAGTCCTGGACCAACCTCACAATTGTTTCCACACTTGAGCCCATTGATGCTGTCACTTTGCCAATCCACCTCGCTGGAGGTCTTCCTCTTTTTCTCTGACCTCCACCTTACCAAACATGATATCCTTCTCCAACAACTGGTCTCTCCTGACAGTATGTCTGAAGTATGAGAGATGAAGTTTGGACATCCTGGCCTCCAAGGAGCACTCTGGTTGCACTTCTTCCAACACAGATTTGTTTGTTCTTTTGGCAGCCCATGGCACTTTCAATATTCTCCTCCAACACCATAACTCAAAAGCATCAATTCTTCCACAGTCTTCCTTATTCACTGTCCAGAATCACAGCAACTCACAAGCCACCACAGTACGACACACTGACAGACGAGTGGTGGAATCCAGATATAGAAGTATTTAAAGTAAAACAAACCTACAAGACTGAAAATAGGAGCTTTAGTTGTTTGGGACTGCACTCCTCTGGTGGGCTGAGTGAAGAGCTCTACATAGGCAAACAGTCTAAATGGTCATTTGTCTTTCAAGGTCAGTTCTGATTTAGAGACCAGTGCTGGAATGAGTATCCTGGTGCCAGGGGCATGGGTAGGGGATGGCAACAACCTCAGCAACAGTCCTCAGGTAGTAACAGGCATGGGCAGAACATCACTAATGAAAGACACTCCAGTGTGATCCAGCCATCCAGCTTCTCCAAATCTTCCCCCTTTGGAGAGGGGGTTGTGCATCAGAGAGCAAGGGAAGCCATCATTAAGTTCTTTTGATTGTGGCACTTCACTGTGGCACTTCAGCTAGTAGTAATGACAGAGCCTTGTCTCAGAACTCATTTGCATCACTTAACTCTGATGAACAGAATGATGAAAAGAAACTTCTGGAAGGAATTGTAAAAGTTATGGAGGTTTGTGAATCATTAGGGCAGTGGATGTTTTCTGTTTACTCACCAATAAAGCTAATATTTCAGGCATTTATTACTATGAAGTTCCTGACAAAGACATCAGAAAGCTAGTATTAAAATTTCTCGACATAAAGGAAAGTATGGAAACATTTTTAGAAGAATTCAGGAAAATATTACAAGACAAAATGAGATACTCAATAGAAAGACAGAAACATTAATTTAAAAGCAACTAGAAATTCTGGAGCTTAATAATAACATGACAGAAATAAACAACTCCATGGAAGAAAACAAAAACATAATAGAAATAATAGAAGAGTTAATGATATAGAAACCAAAACCTCTGTGATTACTCCCTTTAAAGAACAAATAGAAAAAGAAAAGAAAATTGAACAGAGCATAAAGGTTCTGTGGGACACCATCAAGAGGAACAATATACATATAATGGGAATTCCAGAGGAAGAAGAGAGGAAAAGAAGTCTAGAAGAAATTTTTGAAGAAATAATGGTGGAAGAGTCCCCACTGAATGGTTTTCATAGATGGGTCTGGTTAAAAGAGATGAGGTAAGATTATTATGATTCAATAATGAGTAATTGTTATCATGACTAATTGCGACAGTCACAGTTGTAAAGGTAGACATTTTGTAATAAAAATGGAAGGAGTAGTTAATCTTACAGCCCAGAAACAAAGGACCCTAGGACCATCAAGGGAGAAGAGCACAAGCAGAATGCAAGACCTTATCCAGAGAAGCAGTGACACCAGAGATGGAGGCAGAGATGGGGATGTGGAGAGAGGGAGCAACTAAGTACTCGAGATTCATGGGAAGAGAGGAATTGAGAGCTGGTGGCCAGGAGGCAGGCTTGCAGAATGTGCCCTTTAGTGGTTTAAATTATTACCTATGCCTGAGTGTGTGTGTTTTTTTTGTTTTTTGTTTTTTAAAGAGTTAAAATGAATAGAGAGAAATACTGTTAACTGATGGTACATGGAGGGGCTTATAATCATAATGAAACAAAATGTATGATTTGTTGAATGTAAAACTGATGATCTGCCCTGTAATCCACAATATAAACCTTTTTTTAAAAAAAGTGGGGGGGAAAAAAAAAAAGAAAGAAAGAAGGGTGGAAAACTTTCCAAATATCCTTAAAGATGAAAAGATATTCATCCAAGAAGCTCAACGAATTCCTTATAGGTTAAAAAAAAAGAAAAACAGCAAGACACATTATAATTGACCTTTCCAGAAAAAAAAGATAAAGGAAGAATTTTGAGAACAGCATGAGATAAGTGAACTATCACCTACAAAGGGGTCTTGATAAGATTAAATACCAGTTTCTCCCAGAAACAATGCAGGCAAGAAGGTAACAGGGTAACATACACAGAGTATTGAAAGAAAATAACTGTCAACCAGGAATAATATATCCAGCAAAATTGTTGTTCATAAATGACAGTGAGAGCATTAACCAGGGCCTGCTGAGAGCAAGGGCCTCCCTTAAAGGCAGATCACAACCCCTGAAATATTTATCTGGGTGAATCAGATACCAGGGCGAGGAGGAGGGAGGTAAGAAAACCCAAGAGAAAACTGAGAAAATTCTTGCCTCTGGGTCAGCCTGGAACAGAATGATCTCTCCAAGATCTCCTACCAGCACAACTACACACAACAGGAGGACTTTGCAGTTTTTGTACAACCCTTCTTCCAAAACACTTTCATCCCACTGAATCACAGAGGGCGTGATGACCTCACCTTCTTCTCTGAGAACTGTCTCTACTTCTCAGAACGTGGTCATGCTGAGATGGCCATCGCACTCTGGAATAACATGCTGGAACCAGTAGGCCATAAGACAACCTTCAACAACTTCACCTACAGCCAAACCAAACTCAAGTGCCCCTCTCCTGACCATCCTTACTTCTATACCCTGAGGAATAGTCAGTCACTTCCAGACCAGGCTAAACAACACTCCAATGTGCTCAAATGGGCTCTGCCAGTGACATTTGGAATCGGTGTTGCGGTTGGAGTTGGTGTGGTGATGATATAGACTGCTTTGAGACGTTGATACAAGGAAGAACCTCCAATGAGTATAGCACTGTAGACTTCCTGGTCTGCAGGTTCTCATCCTGAGATCCCCAGCCACACTCCTCATTAGCCCTGTTACCTCTGTCACCCCATTCACCACAGAGTGACCAGGAGACA
>NW_006408560.1:5373021-5374892 GCF_000296735.1 Chrysochloris asiatica
CAGAAATTAAGGGAATTTGTAACTACCAGGCCAGCCCTACAAGAAATATTAAAGGGAGTCCCTCCAGGAAGAAAACAAACTCAATCAGCCAACCACATAAAATATTGACACTTAACAACCACCTGAATACATATAACAAATTAACTTTAAATTAGATTACAGGGAATCTGGGATGCAAAGTTGTAACTGATGGTAACATCAAAACAAGAAAGGAATGATTGGTGTAGAAACAGAATTTTCTCATGTTAAGGAAGTTAAGGTAGTTTCAGTATACCATGTTGTTGTAAATGTAGGATGTTAAATTTGTAAACCCCATGGTAGCCATAAAGTATAAAAATCCACTCACCAAAGTAAAGAAGGGAAACCAAGACTCACTAATAAAAAAATAAAAGGGGGAAAATCTGTTTTAAAAAACTCAGCACTGACGATAAAAAGAAACCATCAATCTCCTGAAGGCAACAAAAGTATAAGATAATGACTAAAGTAAATTCTTCTATATTAATAATGATAGTGAATATAAATGGATTAAATAATCCAGTCAAGAAACATAGTGGTAAAATCGATTTTAAATATGAACCATCCTTAAGTCATCTCAAAGAGACACACTTTGGCACACAGGCATCATAGATAAAAGTCAAAGGATGGGAGAAAACAATACCAAACTAACAGTAATTAAAAAGTGAGCAGGAATGGCACCATTATAGAATAAAAGGATCAATTAACCAAGAATCCTGACCCCAAAATATGTAAAGCAAGCACTTACAAGTAAAGGGAGAAACACATCTATAAAACTGGTTGGGGATTTTAATACACTGCTTTTTGATGGATAGAACAACTGGAAAGAAAGTGAAAGAAGAAACAGAAGATCTGAATTAACATTAACCATGTGCGCCTAACAAACATACAGCACATACCACTCCATAGTAGCACGGTACACATTGTATTGCAATGGACATGTGTCACAAATAGACTATTTTACAGCAGAAAATTTCAATAAATTTTAGAATATTGAAGCTATACAAAGTATCTTCTCTGGCCAAAATAGAATGAAGCAAAAAACCAGTAAGAAGGATAAGGAAAGATAAATACATTCAAGCCCACGAATTGAGAAAGGCAGCATGCCTGTGGGCAGAAGGCTGGCTTGCAAAATGTGCCATTTGGACATTTAAATGAATTTACATTTTCACTGTGGTATATGTACATTAAAACAAAAGGGGGGAAGAGAGGAATCGAGGTAAAAATTAATTGATGGTAAATGGGAGGGGATTATAATCATTGCAATAATTTGTTGAATGTAAAACTGATGATCTTCCCTATAAACCTTCACTCAATTTATAATAAAAGCTTTTTAAAAAGCCATAGAGTATGAGATTATTAAGAACACAAATAACTAAATAAACCTTAAGCCCAAAATATCCTGACATCCTCTTTAAATGGAAGTTTAGCTAACTTTGTCAAAAAGGTTTGCTTTGAGCATTATGCTGTTTATAAGAACTATCTATATGAGATTAAATAGACAGCAGGCATTCAAACGTTTATATAGGTAACTTGAGGGACAGTGAGTTTATGGAAATGCAGGAAGAGAAACTTGGAAAATGAAGGTTAGAATGTTAGCACAATTCAAAGAATGTAATCAATGTAACTGAATTTTACACATAGAAATTGTTGAATTTATATATGTTTTGCTGTTTATATTCACAACAACAGCAAAATAAAAACAATTTGAAGGAAAATTTTTTTTAAAAAAAAGAAAGACAAATATATTCATGGAAACTAAATGTCACTACTAAACTACCAGTGAGTCGTGGAAGAAATAAAATGAGGTTAGAAAGTTAAAAAGCTACTTTGTTGTTGTTGTTGTCAGGTGCCAT
>NW_006408560.1:5377542-5408848 GCF_000296735.1 Chrysochloris asiatica
GTTCCATTTCATTTTTGACCACTTCCAATTTTCCCAAATTCATACTTCGTACATTCCATGTTCCAATTTTCAATGGATGTTTACAGCTGTTTCTCCTCACCTTAAACTGTTGCCCATCAGCAAATGCAGGTTCTGTGTGCTTTTCTCCCCCGAGCTTAACTGTATTAGAATCATGAAAATCATAACACAACTACTAAAACCTTAAGGATACAATGAAACATTGCTCAGTGAAATTCAAAGATAGAATAATACTAAAACAATAATTTCCATTTTTACTGTGCTGACATTCGCATCCATGGTACAAAAGCATTGAGTAAAACTGCTAGAATCTTAGCCCAAATAAAAGATAGTAATCAAACATTTAAAAAAATATATGTATAAATACATTTCTTAAATGCCAGTTCCACTTAAGAATGTAGTTGATGAAGAGGTCATTGTGTTTGTTATGTTTTGGCCCTAGAATGCACATCTCTTTAGAATCCTATGTGACAAAATGAGAGGGACAGTTACTGTGCTTTGTTGCACATCCAAATATGACAGTTTCATTGCAGATGTGTGTTTGAGTTATGAGTTGACCTAGTCACTTTTTTCACAGACCATTTTTGTCTGAAGGAATAACTAACAAACAATGGCTGTTTAAACTTAAGCATTTTGCAAGCATTTTCTCAAATGAACAGCGTCACTTACAAAACTGGCAGCATTTCTTGCCATGACAAAATGCAAGCTTTTACGCACGAATTCTGATTATGGATAACACTTTTCTACTACCAGGAACCTGGCAGCCTCTTGTCAGACGAGAGGTAGCGACATTGACAAATGTGAACCTTTTGATAGTTTATGGTCATATGCCAATATTTAGAAGTTTTAAATTATTTGGTGAAGCAATATTTTCCAAGTGATATTGCAAAATTATGCATAGCTGAAAATCCATTCTCTGTAAGAGATACCAGTTTATTTTAATATAATAGTAGAAAAGTTTATTAATGTGGTTTGAGTCTTCATTTTAACTAATCTATAAGAAATTCCCATATGTCAGGTTGTGGTATAGTATCAAAAAAGTATACCTGAAATTATATTAAAATCTTCCTTTTCTCTTTAACCCCAAACTATCCCCTGAAGTCTTAAAACCAAACTGTTTAGCATAACTCAGAATGCCTGCCTGAGCATTTTGCTCTTTTAAGAATTGCATGGGATCAAACTGACAACAGGAATTCAAAAGATTAGTTAGAAACGCTATGGAGTAGTGAGTTTGTTAATGGAGGAAGAACAGCTAAGAAAGGAAAGTGAGAACAGTTATACAATTCAAAGAATATAATCAATGTTACTATAGTGTACATGTAGAAACTTGGTGTATGTTCTGCTGTATATTTTTTCAACAAAATAAACTAAGAAAACATTTCTCTTTTTAACTGAAAAAAAAAGACTAAAAATAGAGAACCAGAGATATCAATTTAGAATGATTTAAACTACAAAGCAAAAACAGGGAATAGTGTAGATACAGAACTTCCAAATGTCCAGGAAGTCAAGTAGATTTCAAAATAAAACAGATTGTTTTAAGCAGGGGAAAAATTAATAAATTACAGGGTAACCTCAAAGAAAAATAATACACCTGTACATCAAAATTTTTTTAAAAAGAGAAAAATCACAAAGGTTTAGTAAACATTAATACAACAGAAATGAAAATGAAAAGAAAACCCAAAAACACAATTAGCTTGGTATATAAAATTATGTGAAAGAAAGAAACTATCCACACCATTAAAAAAATACACAGAAAAGTGATACTAATTAATTCATACCTACTGACAATACACTGAATGTAAATGGATTCAATGCACCAGTCAAAAGACAGAGAGCAGAATGGATAAGAAAACAGGATCCTTCAATATGCTGTCTACAAGAGACACATTAAAAAGATGGAGACAGCCTAAATGCCCATCAATATGACCATTATTATAGGGACGGCGTCCTAGTGTGGCACTGTGGGTTAATGTGCTGGACTGCAAAGTCGGTTTGAACTGCAAGTTCACCAGCTGTTTCTCAGAAACCCTACACAAAGTCGCTGTGGATGGGAACTGACTCAACGGCACTTAACAACAATAACAATTATAGGGACAGCAAGTATGGGTACTAGGATGCTAGCTAGAGTACTAGCAGGCCCAGTTTAGGAATTTCTGTGACCAGGATGATGATAGAGATATGTAGATGAGATGAAAAATTCCCTTCTCAATATGAGTAGCTTTAGATTAATCCTGAAAAATTTCCCCCAGCGCCACTTCTTATGACATCCCCTTGGGCTCTTAGGTAGCCTGGCTCTGGATGGCAAGGATAACAGGTGTTTGCTATAAAGTCATGAGTCTTCGTGTTGTGCTGGGGTCCTTCAGCACAGGATCCTGGCTCAGCTTTGCAGAGCTTAAAACCCAAAGCTTCTAATTCTCTTTCCACCAAAGTGGGAAATCCTGAAATTTAGGAATAATCATTACAATCTTCTCAGCCATCAATGGCTAAGAAGGAACAGAAGAACATAATGGAGATGAGTGAGGGAGGCCTAGGTGAGGAAAGAAGGCCAGTCATCCAACCTCTCACCCCATATCCAGGCCCACTTTGGCTGCCCCCACTCCTTACTTCCCTTGTTCCCCCTGCCCTCTCCCCTTAGCCTGGAGCAGCTCTGCTCTCTGCCCTTGTTATGTGCCGTGGAGTCAGTTCTGACTCATGGCGACCCTGTACAGGGTTTCCGAGGCTGCTAATCTTTGTTGTTGTTGTTGTTGTTATGTGCCGTGGAGTCGGTTCCAACTCATAGCGACCCTGTACAGGGTTTCGGAGGTTGCATATCTTTACGGGAGCAGAAAGCATCATCTTTCTCCCGCGGAACAGCTGGTAGTTTCGAACTGCTGACAGAGAGATTAGCTGCCCAATTCGTAACCACTACACTACCAGAGCTCCTTGCTCTCTGCCCTACTCACCAACACCTGCCCTCAAGGAAGTTTGTTGTTGTTGTTGTTGTTAAGTGCCATCAAGTTAGTTCTGACCCATAGTGACCCTGTATAGGGTCCCCTAGATGCAGCTGGTGAGCTTGAACCACCTACCTTGCATTTCAAACGACTTTGCAGTCTGGTGCATAAACCCACAATGCCACACATTGTTAAGTACTGTCAAATCAGTTCCAACTCACAGCAACCCTGTATATAGGGTTTCAAGGGGTGGCTGGTAAGTTTGAACTGCCAACCTTGCAGTTAGTAATCCTACAGTGCCACATCAGGACTCTCTTTCTATATATATGTTGTTGCTAAGTGCCATCAAGTCTGTTCCAACTCATAGTAACCTTGTATAGGGTTTCTGCGGAGCAGCTGGTGGGTTTGAACTGCCAACCATGCAGTTAGCAGTCCAGTGCTTATCCTACAGCACCATACCAGAACTCCTCTCAGGGAAGAAGCTGGTACATTTTCTTTATAGTTAAGAACACATTCTGTCCTGTATCTCCCAGGTCCATTTCTGTGATCAGTCTACCATCATTATCAATTATTAAATGAAACCCTTTGTTTCCCAGAGTAAACTATTTCAAGTGGTGGTTGTTCTCAGCCCTTACAGTAACTTAGTGTATTTCTCACACAACAAGGGAAGAGGAAAAGAAGAAAGCAGTGGAGGAGGATGTAGAGGCAGGAGGGGAGAAAAAAAATCCAAAGTGAGGGTAGAGGAGAGAGAGTGATTGGTCGAATCAGGAAGACCCTTGACTGCTAGAAACCCATTCTTCGGTTTTGAAAGACCACACATATCAGTAGTGAAGTTATGAGCAATGACGGAAGTGGGGAGATGGTGCTTTAACAAAACCAGATAACAATTTGAGAGCTGAGAACTCAATCAAAGAGCTTATACCAGAGCCCCGAGACTGGGAGCAAAAAAGAACTTCTGTCGTGAGGTAAAGAGGCCTGCTGGGGACTGTAAACCTGGGGTCCAGGAGGAGGGATAAGACTGTTGGCAGGATTGTTCAGGTAAGAACAGGCTTCCAGAGAGGTCCCTGAGGAAGCTGTGTCTTCAAGAGAAATGCCCTTTACCCTCAGGAATCTGAGGGAGGAGGGAATAGGAGTTACTTGTACCCTCTGGGCCAGCATGAGCATTCTTCTCCAGCTGCTTTCAGAGGCACTAGTCCCAGCCTCACTTTCCTCAAATGGAAAAGAGCGGTACTGTGTCTATAGGAGTACTGTGTCTATAGGAGGAAAATTCAGGTGAGTTCTTGGAAGTGGCTTCTCCTGACCAAACAATCCCTTATGCTATTCTCAATTCTCCAGGATACTTTCTTTTGTTCAGTGCTCATGGGCATAAATGACAATGAGTAAGGGTTTTTTATTGAGAGCACAGGGGTTCTATAGGATGTGCACTAGACTGCAAACCACAATGTCCGCAGTTTGAACCCACCAGCCTTGCAGCAGGAAAAAGATGACGCTTTCTGCTCCCTCAAAGATTTATAGCCTTCGAAACCCTATACTGGGTCACTGTGAGTCAGAACCAACTCGATGACACCTAAAACAACAACAACAAGTGTTTCTTATAAATAAAAAAAGAGACAGTTCTTGGAAGAGTTACTGAGGTGAGCTGGAGCCCTCTTGACTTGGTCTGGCTAGGAGTTGGCTTTGTGAGACAGCTCTAAGAGAACATCACATCTCTGAATGTGCCCTGAGAGTGATACAAACAGCAGAAACTTCTGGCCACCGGCATATTTATGGTAGAGTAAATCTGGGGACTCCAGGGTAAAATTAAAGACTTAAAGATAACTTTGAAAGTTGTTCACTTTTAGTTGAAGCCTCTAGGCTTTAGAATTAGGAAACTTGGGTGTTTGTTTCCCCAGTAGCAAAATGAAGAGCCTGGTTTTCAGAGGTTCTAAACCAGGGACCCATGGACCTGCAGGAGGTCCATGATTAGAATCCATAGTTGGGGAAGAAAATTATATCTTTAATTTTCATCAATCTCTAATTGAAAATTAGTAATTGTTTCCCTTGTGAATATAGGCCACAAACCACAATAGAATTTGTCATTAATGAAAATCACAAATATTTTCAAATCACATTACAGATTTTTCAAAAGGTCATCACTGTTACAAAATTACAATCACTTTTAGGCTGGATCTGAAGTCCTAGTGATGCTGTAGGTTAGGCATTGGAGTGCTAACAGTAAGGCAGGAGGAAGGTGAGGCTGTCTGCTCCAGTAAAGATTTACAATCTCAGAAACCCTAAGGAGCGGTTCTACTCAGCCCTACAGGGTTACTGTGAGTTGGAATCCACAGTGGGTTTGGCTTTGGTTTTGGTTTTGATTAGGCTGGATATTAGATCTAAAGAAACGCATATAGTACTCGATCACCTGTTCTTCTAATGTCTTAACAACTGTTTCAATGTAATTTGTTTTCTTTGTTATCCTATATATTTTATTTTATTAAGTTTTAAATATTCTGAGAAAGAGATCCATGTGCTTCGCCATATAACCAAAGAGGTCGGTGACCCATAAAAGGTTAGGAAACCCTGCTCTAGTGTGTTGAGAGGAGTGACGGTGGGAAACAAGGGAGGCCTCAACAAGTATTTTTGTTGCTCCAGTCTAACTTCTGTTTACTTACCAGCTTCGTTCTACTTACGGGAAGTTCAGGTTGTGAAAAATGAAAGGGAACAGCCACCTTCACAGTTACAAGTGAGATCCCATCTCTGGGACTGGAACATTTATGGAAGAAGCAATGGAGGAACTGAGAGCTAATTTTCCAGCTCGTCTGAGAGGCTACATCTAGGCCTTGGTGGCAGAAGAATGGAGCTTCTTCCTTACCATTTTGTCCCAACCAGTAAGAGTCCATACAGCTAAGAAAACCTTGGTTAAAGCTATTTAACCCTCATGAAGGTTCATGAGGGCATTTTTAATGCAAGGACTGAGCAAAGGTTAAGTGATTGGCCCTCATCATGTACAGTAGTAATTGTTGATGTTTGCATTTTGATTCAGGAGCTCAAGAGTCTCCAGGATCACCTTACCATGCTATCTCATCATTAAAAGGGTTGAGGGATAAGAGTTGAGGGACATTAGTTGGTGGCCTGAAACCTGCCTAACCAGGTCCCATCATGTAGTTCCTAGGCCTTAGGCAGTTCAAAGGTGAGGAGGCCAACAAATCTGCCTCCTCATGTCACCTAATGCCAGCTTCGGGACTCGCCAAGTGTTATGAGGAAGGGGAGACCTGCCCCAGGCAGGAAACATACCCAGAAAGTTAACAGAATACCTTCCCCTTTCCCTCTCTCCGCGCTATTGCTGCTCTGGGACCAGCTGCGTCCCCGGATCCCAAACTCGCTGCCTCCATCACCTTCACTAAATTCAGGTTTTCTCTGCCTTCCTGCCTTCCACTTGGTATCCCCCATCTACAGACAGCTCAAGGGGCCGTAGTAGGTTGGATTGAGGACTGCAGGGAAGGGGTGGCAAGCCATCTCCTACTTCAGCTGGAAGGCAGCTCCCTCTAGCGGTCAGAGTACAGAAACAGCGTTGCTGCTCCTCCGAGTCCGGCCAACGCTCACACTGGAGTGCGCTCCACGTCCGACACCAAGGTCACACTTCCAAGAGCATCACATCCCATAGCCCCCGTCCCCCTCCTTCCCCGTCCCAGCACTGCTGAACGGCTCACAAGACTTACACGCTCTGCTCCAACTCAGCCCTAGGCACTGTGAAGCCAGGCCACTCCGCCTCTGAGCCTGTCTGCCTGTGCGCCGCTCTCTTCTGGGAAACTATCCCTACCCCGCCCCCTTTCCATTCCGCTGCACTAGTCCCTCTGGGTTGGCCCCCGGAGAAGGCATCTGATCTCAACATCTCACAGCTAGCAAAGTGGCAAAGTCAAGGCCGGAAGTCAAATCTGCCCTGCCCACTCCCCGCCTTACTTCACCCACTAAATTTGACAGGCATCAGCTCTCCAAAGTCGACTCAGCTCCATTGCCAGCTTGTAGCCCTTACAAGTCTCTTGCCCGAATTTCGATAAGCACGGGACTACGAACCACAAGGTTCGCGGTTCGAGCCCGCCAGCCGCTATGAGGGGAAAAGATGAGGCTTTCTGGCCCCGCAAAGATTAAAAATCTATACAGGGTCTCTATGAGTCGGAACCGACTCGATGGCTCTTAAAAACATTCATTCAGATGGAATCCTGGCTTGGCTCTGTAGGAAAAGTACTGAACTGCTAACCATAAGGTCTGCAATGCAAACCCTATACAGGTTCACTATGAGTCGGAGCTGAATCAATGGCACTTAATAATAACAACAATAATATTCACTGATATACATGATCTTATTATTGTTTTTGGAGTTCTGGTGTGGCACTGGTCTGATAACTGCAAGACTGGTGGTTCAAACCTATCAGCTGCTCTTGGAAACACAGGGTCGCTATGAATAGGAATCTACTCGATGGCACTGAACAACAACAAATACTATTGTTCTTATCTCAGTCTTGTGTCGTATCTGAAAGGACACAGGGCATCTCACGGCAGAGAGAGACATTCTGAGTGTAAGATGGATGTAACTCAGGTTGGACTCCTAGATGTCCCACTTAAAAGCTGTGAAGTCACTATTCTCCAAGCCTTAAAATGTTTAGTACAAATGATTCATTTTAAAAACAACAATAATGCGGTGTTTTATAACTGCATGTTGTTAGGTGCCATCAAGTTTATTCCAATTTAGAGTGACCCTGTGTACAACAGAACAAAACACTAACCTGTCCAGTGCCATTCACACAACTGTTGCTACATTTGAACCATGGTTGCAGCCACAGTATCAGTTCATTCCACTAAGGGTCTTCCTTTTGCTGACCCTTTACCAAGGTGATGTCTTTTCCAGGGACTAGTCCCTCCTGCCCTGGTGTGGCACTGTGGGTTAATGCACCAGACTGCAAAGCTGTTTGAACTGCAAGGTTGGCGGTCCAAGCTCACCAGCCGCTCCTAGGATACCCTATGCAGGGTCGCTATGGGTGCTATGGGTCGGAACCGACTCGATGGCACTTAACAACAACAATCCCTCCGGGTAACATGGACAAAGTACATGAGATGAAGTTTCCTCCTTGCTTCTATGGAACTTTTTGACTATACTGCCAACACAGATTTGTTCATTTTTCTGTCCATCCATGGTATATACAATATAATTCACCAACATCATAATTCAAAGGCAGAAATTCTTCTTAGGTGTTCTTTATTCTTTGTCCACCTTTCACATGAATGCGAGGTGATTGAAAACAACATAGTATGGATTAGGTACACCTTAGTCCTCAAAGTGACATCTTTATTTTGAACATTTTAAAGAGGTCGTTTGTGGCAGATCTGTCCAATACAATACATCATTTCCATGGGCACTGATTGTGCATCAAAGTAAAATGTAATCCTTCACAACTTCAGTTATTTCTCCATTTATCATGAAGTTGCTTATTGATCCAGTTGTGAGGATTTTTGTTTTATGTTGAGATGGTGCAATCTATACTGATAACTATAGTCTTTGATCTTCAGCATTAATGCTTAAAGATGCTTCACTTTCAGCAAGCAAAATAGTGTCATCTGCATTTCACAAGTTGTTAATGAGTCTTCCTCCAATCCTGATGCTACATTCTTCCTTACAAAGTACAGTTTCTCTGATTATTTGCTCAGCATAACTATGATGTATACCTTTCCTAATTTAAAATCATGAAATAATCCCTTCCTCTGTTTGAACGACTGCCTGTTGGTCTAGGTACAGGTTCTGTATAAGCGCACTTAGGTATTCTAAAATTCCCATTTTTCAAAATGTTATATATAATTTGTTCTGATTTTTTACCATAAAATATTTTGCATAGTTAATAAGACACAGATAAATATCTTTCTAGTATTCTCTGCTTTCATCCAAGATCTGACATCAGCAGTGACATCCCTCATCTCATGTCCTGTTCTGAATCTTACTTGAATTTCTGACAGTTCTGTGAATGTTGTGCTGCAGTCATTTTTTATTCATCTTCAGCAAAACTTTATCTGCATGTGATATGAATGATATTGTTTCAGCTAGAGAAATGCTGAATATGTTCTTCCCTTTCAGTTTTCTAACTCCAGATCTTTGCATATTACACTGTAATACTTCATTTTGTCTTCTCAAGACAGCTTTTGAAGTCTTCTCTTCCGATATTCATCATTTCTTTCATTCGCTTTGGCTGCTCTACGTTTAAAAGCAAGTTCCATAGTCACTTCTGGCATTTATTTTTGTCTTATATTTCTTTCCTATACTTTTAATAACCTTTTGCCTTCTTCATGTATGATGTCTTGATGTCATTCATCTGGTTTTTTGGTCATTAGTGTTCAATACATTGAATGTATTACTGAGATGGTCTCTAAATTCAAGATGTATTAGTAATCATTGGTGTTTAGAATGCAAAAGTTGGAATAAATGCTCCAGGTTGTACTTTGACTCGCATGGACTTGTTTTCATTTTCTTCAGTTTCAACTTAGGAGCAATTGATGGTCTGTCCCACAGTCAGATACTGAGCTTCTCTATCACCTCAACTAAAATGTAGTCCATTTGATTCCTCTGTATTCCATCTGGGTAGCTCCACCAGTTAGTTGCCATTTAAGTTGTTGGAAAAGGGTGTTTGTAATTGATAACCCTGATTTTGCAAAATTCTATCATGTAATCTCTGTTGGTTCTATCATCCAGGCCATATTTTCCAACTAGTGATCCCTCTTCATTATTTCCAACTTTTGTATTCCAGTCATTAATGATTACTAATATATCTTGATTGCATGTTTGATCAATTTCAGACTGCAGAAGTTGGTAAAAATCTTCAGTTTCTTCATCTTCTGCATTAGTGTTTGCTGTGTAGATTTGAAGAATAATGTTAGCTGGTCTTCCTTGTAGGCATATGGATGTTATCCTCTCACTGACAGTAGTGTCCTTCAGTTAAAACAAAGAGAAATAATGAAACTAAAAACTATAAGATATATGTATTTTTAAATTAAATTTATATCTCTGTTACTATTTGCAAAAAAAGTTAGAAAACTTGTTGAAATTTTCTATGGAAATACAAAAGACCAAAATTGGCGCAAAAAGAAAGAAATCTAAAGGGTCCAATCACCATAGACTAAATTGAGAAAATGTTTAGATACTATCTTATCCCTCCACTCCTCGGTCAGTTTACTATACTCTGGTAGTTTGTGTGTTGCTGGAAGCTACGTCACCGGTATTTGAAATATTCTTTTTGACAATAAATGTGATGCCATTCCTCTTCAGTTTGTCATTCCCAGCATAGTAGACCATATGTTTGTCTGATCTTAAATGGCCAATCCCAATTGATTATATATTTAAGTTAGAATTAATTACTGTTTTTTCCCTTTTGAATGAGTACTTCCATTCCATGTCTCATGTGAAATCTTATACTAATGTAATATTTAATGCTTGAAGTTATTTTTGACTATCCCATTATATATTTCTGCAATAAAAATATGTAAGTAAATTGAAATGAGATGTTTTTAGTTTCCTGTAACTATGATGCTTTAAATATTTTTTTAAAAAAACTTCCTTTTATATATATAATATATAAAACAGCAAATTTTGGTAAACAAATACTTCAACATTTATACATTCTTAAAGGTGATAGATTAGCTTTCTGAAAAAAATCTTACTTGATCTATCTGTGGATGAATAATACTGTTTGCTGAAATTACAAAAAGTTCAGCATCAATTATATTTCTGATTTTCTCTTCTTACAGATATTAGTGTTGAGAGATAATGCATGCCCATGTAAATAAGTAAATGAGTGCCTTAGAAAAGAAATTTTAAATCACAATACCATTCTATTCTTGGAGCTGAAAAGTCATGGAGCAAAAATCACATAGTGATCTATATTCTAAATATGTGTATATGTTTATACATATATAATCACACCTATCTATATACTATATTACATTTTTAAATTATTTATAAATATTATAGGCTCATCATAGTAAGTCAAACCATTTAAAAATATAAAGAAAAATTAATACTCACCTGCTACCCCCACCGTATTTTTGTTGCTGTTAAGTGCCATCCAACATAGCAACCCTGTACAGGGTTTCTAAGAAGCAACAGGTGGGTCTGAACCACTGACTTTGTGGTTCACAGTCCTATGCTTATCTTACAGCACCATACCATAAGTCCCCTTCTAGAAAACAACATAAACAATTTGCTATGCATCTTATATTTCTTTCTCTGTGTTCTATAAATATATACAATTAATTTCTCTGACCACAATGCACTGAAACTAGAAACTTTATTTTTTTAATCACAACATAAAAAAGGACTCTAACACCTTAAGATTATAAAATACAGTCTTGGTTCAAGAAAGGGGGAAAAAAGGAAATTATAGTGGCACTGTGGATTAATGTGCTAGACTGCAAAGTTGGCTTGAGCCAAAACGTTGGCAGTTCAAGCTTACCAGTTGATCCTTGGAAACCCTATATAGGGTCACTTGGGTTGGAACCAACTTGACAGCACTTAACAACAACAACAATGGTAAGTGAAAAACACTACATATCAGAACCTGTGGAATCAGCTACAGTAATACTGAGAGGGAAAATAATTGCTTGTTATATTAACTAGCAAAAACCGAATGAAAATAAATAACTCAGGAAGTCAGAAAATGAGAAAAAAATAAATCTAAGAAAGCTGTTGTTGGTAAGTGCTGTTGAGTCAGTTCCAACTCATAGCAACCTTGTATAGGGTTTCCAAGGCACTACTGGTGAGTTTGAACAGCCAGCCTTGTGGTTAGCAGCCCATATTGAATGATGCTGAAAGCATCAAAAGAAGATGGAAGGGATATACAGAGTCACTGTATCAAAAAGAAATGGTCGATGTTCAACCATTTCAAGACGTAGCATATGATCAAGAGCCAATGGTACTGAAGGAAGAAGTTCATGGTGCATTGAAGGCACTTGCAAAAAAAAAAAAAAAGGCTTTGGGAATAGATGGAAAACAAATTGAAATCTTTCAACAAACTGATGCATCACTGGAGGCACTCACTCATCTATGCTGAGAAATTTGGAAAAGATCCATATTTGTCCCCATTCCAAAGAGAGGTGACCCAACAGAATGAGGAAATCATTGGACAATATTATTAATATCACATGCAAGTAAAATTTTGCTAATTTTCAAAACGCTGCAACAGTACATTGACAGGGAACTGCCAGAGCAGAGGTTCAAGCATGATTCAGACAAGGACCTGAAATGAGGGATATCATTGCTGACATCAGATGGGTCTTGGCTAAAAGCAGAGAATAACAGAAAAGTGTTTACCTGTGTTTTATTGTCTATGCAAATTCTTTCAATTGTGTGAATCATGACAAGCTATGGAAAACATTGTAGAAAATGAGTATTCCAGAACACTTAATTGTACTCATGAGGAACATGTACATAGACTAAGAGGCAAACTCATTTGAACAGAATAAGGGGACACTAAATGGTTTAAACTCTGAAAAGGTGTGCACCAGGGTTTTATTCTTTCACCATACTTATTCAATCTATATGGTGGTAGTGGTTATGTGCCATGGAGTCGGCTCAACTCATAGCGACCCTGTATAGGGTTTCCAAGGCTGTAAATCTTTACAGGAGCAGAAAGCCTCATCTTTCTCCCATGGAACAGCAGGTAGTTTCGAACTGCTGACCTTGAGGTTTGCAGCACAATTCATAACCACTACGATCTATATACTGAGCAAATAACCCCAGAAGCTGGATTATATGAAGACCACAGCATCATGACTGGAGGAAGACTCATTAACAATTTATGATATGCAGATGTTGCATTCTTGCTTGCTGAAAGTGAAGAGGATTTAAAACAATTGCTGATGAAGATCAAAGACCACAGTCTTCGGTATGGGTTGCACCTCAATGTAAAGAAAACAAAATCCTCACCCCTGGAGCAATAAATATCATCATAATAAATGAAGAAAAGATTGAAGTTGTCAAAGACTTCATTTTCCTTGGATGATGCTGAAAGCACCAACACTCATGGAAGCAACAATCAAGCATTTCAATGACATATTGCATTAGGCAAATCTGCTGCATTAGACCTCTTTAAAGTGCTCAACAGCAAAGATGCCAGTTTGAGGATTAAGCCATGACTCAAGCCATGGTATATTCAATAACTTCATTGTCCAATGGGAGTTGAACAATGAATAAGAAAGACCGTAGAAGAATTGATGCATTTGAATTATGGCATTGGAGAAGAAAAATATTGAAAGTACCATGGACTGCTAGAAGAACAAACAAATCCTTGTTGGAAGAAGAATAGCCAGAATGCTTCTTAGAAATCAGGATGGCCAGACTTCATCTCTCATACTTCAGACATTTATCGGGAGGGATCAGTCCCTGGAGAAGGACATCATGCTTGGTAAAGTGGAGGGTCAGCAAAAAAAATGAAGACATCCAGCAAGATGGATTAGCATAGTAACAGCAGCAATAGGTTCAAGCATGTTGTTGTTGTTGTTGTTAAGTGCCGTCGAGTCAATTCCGACCCATAGTGACCCTGTACAGGGTTTCTGAGGCATAAGAATTGTGAATTTGGCACAGGACTGTGCAGTGTTTCACTCTTTTGTGCGTAAGATTGCTGAGTCAGAACTGACTCAACAGAACATAACAACAAAGGGATAATCTTGATAGATTTTCTCAAAGCACACAGGAACGAATCATGAAGAAATTTAAAGAAAACTGAAAACAGCATTGGTAAGAAAAAGATCAGGAAATTTATGTCCAGGAATTGTTTTCCATCATGACAATACACCTGCTCATTTTTAAGGGTAGCAAGGGCTCTCTTACAAAAACATCACGGGGAAACCTTACCCCATCTACCCTACAGTCCTGATCTTACCCCTTTAGACTTCTTTTAGTTTTCCAAACGCAAAGAACATTTAAAAGGAACACAATTGTAGTCCTTTGATGATGACAAAACTGCCAATTGAATGTGTAATGTATTACCAAAGAGCACAGAATTCCTCATGGTAGGGTTATTGGTGTAAAGAGCCATTGAGTAAGTTCTGACTCACAGCGACCCTGTATAGGGTTTCGAAGGAGATGGGTTTGAATTGCTAACCTGTGGTTGGTTAACAGTCTAGTATTTATCCAGCAATGCCTCACCAGGACTCAGGGGGAGGGTTACAGAGATGGAAACACTAACTTCAAAAGTGGATAGACCTAGATGGAGGATATGTGAGAAATGTTAGCTTAAATTTTTGTATTTTTTGTTTAATAAAGGTTTCTATGATTGCGTAGGAATACTCTTTTACTTACCCTCATTGTGACCAAATGGGTTTATTTTATTTTTAGGATTTCTAGGATGCATCAATTTTAGAAAATCTATTAACATAGATCACCATACTGATATATCTAATAAAGAAAAATCATAGGATAAATTTAGTTTATGTTTAAAAAAATAATAAATATTCAATATTTATTCTTGGTATTTTAAAAGTCAATAAAAATATAAATAAATGTGTATCTTTTAACATACTAAAATACATCTCATCTCCAAAGCTAACATTATACTTAAGAAGGTAACAACAGGAGCATCCCCCATTTAACTCAAGAAAAAAGACAAGGATTCATCATTATCACTATTTTTAATATTTTCTGGGGATATTAGCCAACACAATTAGACAGAAGAAAGAAATTATAGATGTAAAAATAGAAAATTGTTATTATTATTTACAAATAATGTGATTACATGACTGGAACATCCAAGAGAATCAACTGAAAAAATTATTAAAATCAATGACAGAATTGAGTAAGAGAAAGTAGCTGGGTATGAAATGAATACATAGTGATAAGTAGCCCTTCATATAAGAAGAATATTGAAGAGTTAAAAGATTTACTAAAATATATAAAAGATAGAAGAATGCTATGAAGATAAAAAAAAAACACAAACAGTTAAGAGGTACACTGGGGAAAAGATAACATCTTTAAAATAATGATAAATATTGAATATTCATAAATAATCAAAACTTGGAGAAGATCTTTATGAAGAACACTTCTAAACATGGCTGAAAGACACATACACCAATTCAAAGACTAAAAAAATGGAAGGAAACAACATGTTCTTGGATCAAAAGAATCAATTTCACAAAAATCATGACTCTTAATTAAAATATCCAATTATTTAAAAAAAACACCAATCAGATTTGTTTTGTGGTGGTGAGGTGGTCTGGAGGGTAGAGACCAGACAAGCTGTTATAAAAATCAGATGGAAAAATAAATTATAAAATTCTAGAAGAGTAAAGCGAGAAATTAAATATGAAAACATTATGAATCTATGGGAAAATATTAGCTATATTATAAATATAATATTAATAAAATTTAAATGATAATTTTCTGGGAATTAAGAATGTAAATCTACTCTATTTGTCAGGCACATGTATACATAGAATGAATGTCCACAAATAGATATGTATACACATTGCATATATGGTAAAAAGATCAGTGATAAAAAGTTTTATGCAACTAAAAATATTAGAATGACTGGAAGATAAAAAAAAATAATGAGTTAGGTCCATACTTCACACCTTCTGCCAAAATAAATTCCACACAGACTAAAAATTCAAATGTAAAAAAAAAAAAAAGACAAATTAAAGTAGTGAAAGAAACCATGAAAAATTTTTTTAAGTCTTGGGGTGGAGAAGGGCTTAATGCTTGTCACAAAACCTGAAAGCCATGAAAGTAGCAGACTGATACATTGTTGTTATTGTTGTTAAATGCAGTCGGGTAAGTTCCGACTCAAGCGACCCTATACAGGGTTTCCCAGGAGTAGCTGGTAAATTAGAACTGCCAACCTTGCGATTCAAACCGACCTATGGACCAGTGCTTATCCTACAACTTCAAAGTAGGACTTCATTAATAACATAAAATTTAAAAGATTTCTACAAAACAAAAGTCACCATAACAAACATTGAATGAAACACTACAAAAAAGACTTCAACTGTTATACGAAGGACTTCCAGGAGAACCGACAGTCTGTGTAGGAAGTACAGCTGGAGTGCTCCTTAAAAGTCAGGATGGTGAGACTTTGTCTCTCATACTTCAGACATGTTATCAAGAGGGACCAGGAGGACATCATGCTTGGTCAAGTGACAGGTCAGTGAAAACAAGGAAGACCCCCAATGAGATGAATTGGAGCAGTAGCAGCAGCAGGGAGCTCAGGTGTAACAATTGTGAGGACCGGGCAGTGTTTTGTTCTATTGTGCATAGGGTCAGAAGTGACACAACAGCACCTAACTATCACAAAGAGCTTAATTTTCTGAGCATATAAAGGTCTCTTACAAATCAATCTAAAAATACCAACAACAACAACCTAATAGGGAAAAAAAAAAGCAAAGGATATGAACAGAAAGGGAAAAACAATGTTCATTTTTTTCATTATCATTAACTCGGTCATGATAAGAGAACTGTAAAACATCACTGAAACCATTTTCACCTCTCAAATTGCCATTACATTGTTGGCCTGAGTATAAGGAAACAGATATTCTTACACTGCTGATGAGAAGGCACGTTGGTGCAACCTCTCTGGAGGACAAGATGACAACATTTCTCTAAAAAGTAAATGCATATATCCCTGGACCTACAATGACACTTACAGAGATTTATATTGTACAAACTGATGTATGTACAAGTTATTCATTGCAGTATGACTTGAAAAAGCAAAGATTGGAGGTAAATGTCCACACTATTTCTTTTTAAGGAATCTGTGTAAATAAATTCACATGGTGGATACTATGCAGCTATTTTCAAAGGGGAAACCTCTTTCTATATTAACACGGAATGGTCTTCAGCATAAAACATATCATTTGTTGTCATTTAAGTGTTGTCATTTATTGTGGGGTTTTTTTCAAGGAAAAATGTGAAATTGTTTATAGAGACAGAATATTTCTAGAAGGCTCCACAAGGATCTGGCAACATGGACTGACTCCAGGAAAGGTATTATGTCACGAGGGATGGAAGTAGGAAAGAAACTTTGTACTGTATATCCCTCTGTACATTTTGAATTTTGAACCCTGTGCCTGTAATTACCTGCCCAAAATATTATAAACTATAAATCCTGGTGTGGCGCTATAGGATAAGCATGGACTACTAACCACAAGGTAGGTGGTTTAAACCTACCAGTTGCTCCTTGGAAACCCTATACAGAGTTGTTATAAGTCAGAACCAATTAAATGACACTTAGAAACAACATAAAAGTGTTTACATATATCAAACATATAAATGCATTTAGAGATACTCTTTTAAAATAAAAATATACTTTATAGATAGATAGATAGATAAAACTACAAGTTGTCTGTTTTGACTTAATGGCATATTATACATATCCCTTCAAGTCCATATTTATAGAATTAACTCTTTCTTTTTAATGATTTATTATAATCTACTGTATAGATGAATCACCATTTATTCAACCACTTTCCCTATTGATGAAAATTCAGGTGTTTTCTTGGGTTTGGTTTTGTCTGGCTTGTGTTTTATTGATGTATGGGTAATTTTTTAGCCAGGATTAGAAGATAAACATATAAAACGTGAACAAAAAAAAGTTGGAAGAAAATGATAATTTCATCCTAAGGGGAACATTCTTAAACAGTACAACTCAGATGACTTAAAAAAAAGAGGGAGAGAGAGGTGTTATATTTAACTATATATAAACGTGGTTTTTGTTTTCTTTTTCCTTATGATAAAAAAGCATCAGAAACAGAGTCAATATTCTAAACAACAAATTAGGAGAGGAAAAAATTTTAATGGCAGATAGGTTAAGATCTCTCAAATAGAGAAAGCTCCTAAAAGATTAATTTCAAACAAGAAAACATGAAAAAATATGAACAGACAATTCATAGAAGAGGAAATACTAATGCCCAGTAAAAATATGAAAAGATCCTCAACTTCACTAGTCATGGAATTATAAAATAAAACAACAGTGAGATCTAATTTTTCATCTATCAGATTGGAAGAGATAGATAATATCAAAGGCTGGAAAGAACATAAGGAAATAAACATGATCAAGAATTCTTTTTGGAAAGCAATCTGATAATAAGTAGTAGAAAAAAAATATATATATAATGCTTATACTCATGTTTTTTGACCCAGCAACCCATCTTAGAAAAAACGTAGCATTTCGTTTCCCTCTTCACCTTGTATACTTCACTTGATTTACTCTCTTGTCTCACTGTCCAGCCAGAACCAAGCCAGACTCTAGCCAATGGACACTTAGTGATTGAAACAGAGACATAGTCGTTAAGTCTTATCTACTGGGTCCCTGTCTTAGTTTGCTAGGATTGCCATTAAAAAAAATAATTAAAAAACACACACGCAAAGTGGGTGGTTTTGAAAAACAGAAATTTTCTCACAATTCTGAGAGCTAGAAATCCAAATCAGAATCTCAGCCTTGAGAGGGGAGCTTTGAGAGAATAATTTTTCCATGCCTTTCTCTGTTTCTGGTGGCTGCTAGCAATGGTCGGTGTTCCTTTGCTGCTTATAGATGCACTGTTATCACACAGTGTCTGTCTTCCCTCTTTCTATAAAACACCACTCAGAGGGATTAAGATTAGGACCCATCCTGCTCTGGTAAAACCTTACTTAATTGATAGTGGTGGTGGTGGTATGCTGTGGAGTCAGTTCCTACTCATAGCAACCCTGTAAATGGTTTCTGAGGCTGAAAATCTTTATGGGAGCAGAAAGCCTTATCTTTCTCCTGCAGAACTGCTGGTAGTTTCGAATCTACTGACAGCGAGATTAGCATCCTGACTCGAAACTGCCATGCCACCAGAGCTCCTTCACTTAACTGGTAGCAAAAGAAAAACCCTATTTCCAAACAAAGTCACATTCGTAGGTACAGAGATTAAAACGGCAACATTTCTTTTGGGAAGGAACCCAGGTAGCATAGTGGGTTATGTGTTGGGCTGCTAGCTACAAGGTCAGCAATTCAAAACCACCAGTTGATATGCAGAAAAAAATATAAGGTTTTCTGCTCTCATAAAGATTTATAGCCTTGAAAATCCTATACTGAGTCACTATGAGTCAGACCCACTCAACAGCCCACCATCAGCCCCATATCTTTTGTGGGGACACAATTCAATTCTTAATGGTCCTACTGTGCTTTCAGGAGAATGAAGCTGTGCAAGGCACTGATGACACTCGACAGACGATGCTTTGCCTTGACCATCTTGCTGGTAGCAATGGACATCCAGCCTGGTGGTAAGGACAGACACCCAAAGAATTCTGGGTCCATGAGGAGGGATGAAAACCATAATCTCTTTCTGGTGGGAAAGAAAAGGATCTTTTTTCTTGACACTTGTGAAAAATACAGTTTATTTTTCTTCTTTGTTGGAACTATTACTATTGCCTCCTCCACCAGACAGTCTCTCTCTGGCACGAGGGTAAAGTAAAAAAATATTGCTACTAGGGTTCCAATTCATACATGCATGGACTTTTCCAAACAAAACATGTCTATGCCATCTTACATGACCACAGACAAGTTCTCACTTGTCTTAGTCTCATTAGTGTGTGCCTTCAAAAAAGGTCCAATCAAAACAGTGGCTTCTGATGGGATCTGCTGGGCCATTGCAATTCAAGGCAGAGAGGTCAGCTCAGAAGGTTATGGAGACTGGTTTTTAGGTCTCTGAATGGGTAATCTTGATAGATGTTTTCTATGGGCCTCAAATGATTACAGAGACATATCAGGAATTAGTTTTAAAAAAACTGAATTGGTGAGGAAAACACCAGAAAAACTGCACCAAGAAATTTTTTCACATCAAGACAATGTACCTGCTCACTTTTTGAGGGTAACAAGCACTGTCCTACAACAATTTCATTGGGAAACTTTAATCCATTCAACCTACAGCACTGATCTTGCCCCTTCAGGCTTCTTTTTGTTCCCAAAACTCCAAGAATATACTCAAAGAAGATTTCAAAGGAACGCAGTTTGGGTCCCCCAAAGATGCCCAAACTGCCATTTTCACATGGTGTAAATCAGAGAGTGCAGAATTCTTCAGGAAAGGGGTTGTTGTTATTGTTAAATGCCGTTGAGTCGGTTCCGACCCACAGCGACCCTGCATACAGTTTCCAAGGAGCAGCTGGTGAGCTTGAACTGCTGACCTTGCAGGACTCTGCCTTCAAGAGTGTATAAACCTATAATGAAGATGTGTCAAGAAACAATAGCTTTCACATTTGTTATATTTCTGTTTAAGAAAAGGTTCTATGATTCATAGCAATACTTTTTGACTTGTCCTCGTATGTGTCACAAAGCCTTGACATGTGAAAATCAATCTACAATTCTTTCAGGTTCTTATATGCTTGTCAGAGTGAACATGTAGTAAAAACTGTTGAAGGTACAAATGAACAAATCTATGAATGAATGAAATCTCTGAGTTTATGTAGTCCTTTTTCCTCTCATTTTCCATATGAATACTGCTCAAAGGAGTTAATTTGTGTACCAAAACACAGGCAGAGGCAGAGTTAGAACTTGAGTTTCCCACCTGCTAGGGTTGCTACCAGGTAATGCTTCATTTCTTCCTAGAATAGGGAATAGCTATGGTGGGATATGGTGGGATTTGAACCGTAAGTTTGGTGGTTCAAGCTCACCAGCTGCTCCTTGGAAACCCTATACAGGGTCATTATGAGTCAAAACTGTCTTGAAGACATTTAACAACAGCAATGTATATATATATTGGAGTCCTAGTGTGGTACTGTGGGTTAATGCACAGGACAGCAAAGACGTTTGAACTGCAAGGTCAGTGGTTCAAACTTACCAGTTGTTCCTTGGAAACTCTATACAGGGTCATTGTGGGTTAGAACCGACTCAACTGCACTTACCAATAACAACAATGGTGGAATTCAAGAGACTTTATTGGCCTCCCATAGCATATTTTTCCTTTCCTATTCTAGGATGCATACAAATCTCCAGCTCAACTTCCCAGAAAGAACAGCAACTAAATTTAACCTGTACTGTACAGCATCAGAAAGAGGTTAAAGGGCTTGTAATATTCGTGTGCAAGAACAGGAGTAAGGACTGTTCCCCTGAGACCAGCGTGAAGCAGCTGAAACTGGAAATGGCTCCTAGGACAGATGGTGCCAATGAAACGACATCTCAGTTGGTGTTCACCATAAATCCTGTCACTCTGTCAAACAGTGGAACCTACCAATGTGGTGCCAGAAGCCAGGAGCCAGATATCTGGCTTCAGGGCCATTTTATCTCCATTTCAGTTACAGGTAAGGTCCTGATAACTTTGATGCCACCAAGCAGGACAGTGCACACGGTGGACAGTTGGAGTTAGAGAAGGATATTTTAGGTCTTGGATAGGCTGGATAGGCACTCTCCTTGGGGAGAATCCTTCCCACTTTTCATTCATTTCCCATACTACTACTAGCAGATGGTGTCTTCCCTCAAAGCATGCACACAAAGATAATCTCATTCTGTCTTTAATTTTGAAAATCTGATTTAGGTAGTCATCCCATTTTTATTGAAGGGAACGGAGTCAGAGAGAGATGAAGCAACTTTTCTAATGCTACTCACTAACCAATGCCAGTCAAAGCAGACAAAGGTCTTGCTGTGATCACATTGGTTACCGATAAGGGAAAGTGGGGGAAAAACAGCAGTAAAGTTGTGAGCGAAATCTGACCACGTTCAATAGACTCCTGTCAACCTGGATTGAGACCTGGTTGGCCAGCAGTATGGCAAGGCCTGGGGACTCCTGGGCCCAGAGACAGGGACATGGCCACAGAGGACTAGAGCAAAGAGTGAAGCATCCAGCTGGCATGAAGTGAGGGGAGATGCACAAGAACACCCCATAGTTGCAGAGAGTACCCACTTGACTTGGTTTCAATGGCTGGATGATCAGAACTCGACTAGAGGAGGGAAAAAAAGAGTAATCAACTACAATTTGATGAACCTGACCTATATCTATGGATGTGATAGCTAAGAAGAGGGAACAAATCTTTACAGCAAGGATCATTCTCACACCCTCGGTACACAAGGTTGACAGGGATGGGCAATTTAGACATTGGTTACCCAAAATGAGGGAGCTACAAAAGGCAAGAAGTGACTGGCTTACACGTTTTCAAGAGGGAGCCTAGTTCCAGAGGGTGTGGGGGAAGGTAGAATCTCTACTGACTGGTTTCCAACCTGTCTGGTTGGGGCTGATGAAAGGAGAAGAGGATAAGGCTCTTGTGGCTCAATAGTTAATAATTGCTATCAGGACTGACTGTGAGTGTTAGAAATGTACAGGTAGACATTTTGTAACACAAGGAGGGGAGTGGTTGATTTTACAGTCTGGGAGCAGAGAACCATCAACGGAGAAGAGCAGAGTGCGGGACTCTATCCAGAAAAGCAGTAATGCCAGAGATGGAGGCAGAAACAATGACGTGGAGAGATGGAGCAGATGGGGACTCTGGACTCAGGGAGAGAGAGGGTCTGTGTGTTGACAGCCTGGGGGCAGGCTTGCAGGGTGTTTCCTTTGGCTGTTTGATGATACATGGAAGGGATTGTAATCATTGCAATGAAATGAAATACAATAGGATGACTGTAAAGCTAATGTTCTCCCATGTAAACTATCACTTAATTCACTTGAAAAAAAACCCAAAAACAACCTTGAAAAACTTGGGGAAAAACAAAAAGAAATAACAACATGAGCCACCTGGGCAAGATGGCGGGGTAAGCAGAAGCGCTGAGCTGACCCTCTGTAACAAAAACCAAGTGAAACAAAGACAGATGGTGTTCCTGGAACCCTGAGCATCAAAGGATAGGACAGAAAGGTAGATTGGGTGCTGACTGGAAGAAGAAGCTGAACAGGACAGTGAGAGAGAGGAAAACTTGGCAGACTGTGGACTGGCATGATATAGTGTGGTCACCTTGAGCTTTTGCAAGTGACTATTGATACAGAGGCCTGTGGGCACAGGACAAAGCTGGAGGTTGGTAGCAAGGGGGTGCAGTTCTCCTCCTGGTGGCATGGCCAGTTTCAGCTCTTGGCAATCAAGCATCCAATAGCTCCCTCTTCCGTGAAGCCTCTACTCGGCCTGGCATAGCATCCCTGCTTCTGGAGGCATGTGAATGCACACTGAACTAAGCTACACAAACAGAGAACTGTGATCATTTCCAGTCTCTACTACATCCACCAGGAAACAGGTGGTGAGTGCCTGGAAATTCACCAATATACCACAGTCTACTAAATAAAACAACAATACCACAATATCTCTGAGAAACAATTTCCACTTACACAAAACAACAAGACAGAGTGCCTCAAACAAGTCACCAGACTAGAGAGTCAGAAAATATAATACCAGAAATAGTATTGGAACTACCTGGTAAGGAATTTAAAATAATGCTAACTAGATGACTTCAAAAGATTGTGAGAAAGATCTAGAAAACTACTAATGAAATTAAGGAAAACATAGGCAAAATTAAGCAAAAATTCTTGAAATAAACTGACAAAATAATTGGAAAACTGGGAGCCATACAAAAATTGCAATTATAAAGCCAGAAGACTTCAGAAACCAATAATAAACTGAATGGGCTAAGAAATAGAATTGAATCAATGGAAAGTCAAATTACTGAGTTTGAAGAAAAATCTCTCAATATTCAACTGCTAGAGGAACAATCAGAAAAAAGAACAAAAAATCCAAAGAAAGCCTAAGATTTGTGTGGACACTATCAAGAGGAATAACTTATGCCTGATAGGAATTCAAGAACAGGAAAAAACAATAGAGAACATTGTCTAAGTGATGTTGGAAGAAAATTTCCCTAACATGATGAAATATGAGAATATAGCCATTCAAGAAATTGAACAAATTCCAAACAAGGGAGACCCCAAAGGAAAAACACCAAGACAAATTATAAGCAAAAATTTCAAAACAAAGACATGGAAAGAATCCTGGGAGCAGCTCAGAAAAACAAAAAGTTACCTACAAAGAAGAAAATTATGCAAGCAAGAAGACAATGGAACGAAATATATGCAACTCTGAAAGAAAAAAAAATGCCAACCAAGAATTATCTATCCAGCAAAACTGTCCATCAAATATGATAGTGAAATTAGGTCATTTTCAGACAAACAGAAATTAAAAGATTTTGTAAAAAACAAACAAATAAAAAACAGACCAATCTTACAATAAAAAACGCCAAAAGGAGTTCTGTAGAGAACCAATAGCAGAGAACAACTTGAGACTAACATACATGACACCATCCAGAATTCAACCCAGATCTTTGTTGTTGTTGTTAAGTGCTGTCGAATCAGTTCCAACTCATAGCGACCTTGTATAGGGTTTCCAAGGAGCAAGTGGTGGGTTTGAACCACCAACCCTGTAGTTAGCAGTCCAGTGTTTACCCTACAGTGCCACACCAGGACTCCCAACACAGATATATTGCTGTTAAGTGTCATTGTGTCACTTCCAACTCATAGCGACCTTGTATAGGGTTTCCAAGGAGCAACTGGTGAGTTTGCACTGCCGACCTTGTGGTTCAAACCAACCTTGCAGTCCAGCGCATTAACCCATAGTACTGCTCATAGTGATCCTGTATAGGGTTTCAGAGGCTATAAATCTTTATGGGAGCGGAAAGTCACATCTTTCTCACGCAGAGTGGCTAGTAGACTACAATGCTGACCTCACAGGAGTGAGCCTAGAATGACTAAAAGACATTGGTATTTTTCTGTTAGTTTGTCGCACTGTGGTGGCTTGTATGTGACAGTGATGTTGGAAAATTTAGCACTGCTATTTCAAGTACCAACAGGATGACCCATGGTGGACAGGTTTCAACTGAGCTTCCAGACTAAGATATATTTCAAAGGAGAAGTAAACTACTTCCAAATGTTTAGCCACTGAAAACCTTATGAATACCAATGAAACACTGCCAGTTAGCACCAGAATACTATCTGATATATTGCCAGAAGATGAGCCCCTCAGGTTGGAAGGCACTTAAAATATGACTGAGGAAGAGCTGCCAAAGTAGAGTTGACTATAGATAGGTAAGATGAAGTTGTCAAAGACTTCATTTTGCTTGGATCCACCATTAACTAACTCATAAAAGCTAGAAATCAACAACATACTACCTTAGGCATATCTGCTACACAAGACCTCATGAGGACTAAGATGTACCTAACCCAATAGCCTCATATGCATGTGAAAGTTGGACAATGAATAAGAAAGACCATAGAAGAAGTGATGCATTTGAGATATGGTGTTGAAGAATATTAAGGTACCATGGCCTGCCAGAAGAACAAACACATCTGTGTTGGAAGAAGTACAACCAGAATACTCCTTAGAAACCAAGATGGCCAGACTTTGTCTCTCATACTTTGAACATATTATCAGGAGGGATCAGTCCCTAGAGATGGATATTAGACCCCTAACAAGATGGATTGGCACAGTAGCAGCAACAATGGGGTCAAGCGTAGCAGCAATTGTGAGAATGGCACCAGATCAGACGGTGTTTCATTTTGTTGTACTTAGGGTCACTATGGGTCAGAACTGACTTGATGGCACCTAACAATAACACATTATTCTCTATTAACTTTTAAATATTTTACTTTTTTAATGTAAAGAAAAATAAATATAAAGCGTCCCCCAATTAAAAAATCAACTTAGAGCCTTTTAACAAACATTTTCATCACCGTTGTTATTGTCTGGTATGGCAATTAGGTTAAGCACTGGGCTATTAACCACCAAACTGGTGGTTCAAACCCACTAACCACTCCTTGGAAACCCTATACAGGGTTGCTATGAATCTGAGCCAATTTGACGGCACTTAATGACAACAACAGGAGCTCTGGGAGCATAGTAGTTATGAGTTAGCTGCTTACCTCAAGGTCAGCAGTTAGAAACTACCAGCTGTTCTGTGGGAGAAAGATGAGGCTTTCTGCTCCCGTAAAAATCCACAGCCTCAGAAACCCTATCCAGGGTCATCATGAGTTGGAAGCGACTCCATGACACACAACCAATTTTTGTCTTTGCTTCCTATCTTCTCATCTGACCTATCTACAGCCAAAACTTCTATCATCATCTTCTTTAGCAAACTCTTTTCTTTTGGCTTCTGTGATTCCACCAGTTCTCCTACCTTTTTGGCTGGTCTTGTCTCTTTCTTCTCTGGCTTTTTCCTTCTCCCATCTCATAAACATGAACATTCGCTCCTCACCCATTTACTTTTCTCTCTACAGTTTTCCCAAAGTTCTCACCCACCTTCATGGTTTAAACCAGCACCTCCTTGGAAATTAACTTCTCCAGTTCTAACCTCTTTCCTAAGTTTTCATTTCACATTTCCACTGACAAATGGACCCCTGTTACCTGGGTGCTCTACTATCTCTTCAAAATCAAAATCAATCTATTCTAAGACCCTTATTCCTGTCCATGAATTTCTTCTCATAACCAGGTTAAAAATGTTGTCTCCTTTTCTGTTCCCTAATCCAGTCAGTTACTAAGTACTACTAGCAACTCTCCCACAATTATTCTCTTATTTCTAAATGTGTTTTCCAGGTCTTCATGACTTCATGCTTAAAATATCCCAGTAGTGTCCTTAAGACCACCGTGTCTTATTGTTCTATCTTCCACACCTACCTCATGACCTGTCATTTCTCTGTTGTCTAATAAATGGCTTGTCAACTCTAACTACTATGTCTGCCTACAATCCAATCTACATGCTGCCTTCAGACTTACCTTTTTAAAATGCTAATTTACAAGAATAATGTTAAACCACCATACAAAGACCTTTAATGGCTCCTGTCTTTGGGATAGTCAAAACTACTGTTGCCTGACTTGAAAACTATAAAATTTCATTTTGCTAGTTGGAGAAAAAGAGGAAGACCCCAACAAGATGGACTGGTAGAGTGGCAGCAGGAATGGGCTCAGGAGTAGCAACGACTGTGAGTGCCCAGGACCAGGCAGTGTTTTGTTCTGTTATGCAAAGGTTGCTGTGAGTTGGTACCGACTTGACACCTAACACCTAACAACAATTTATGCAAGTGGAGTCCTGGTGTGGCACATGCACTAGACCAAAAGGTCAGTTTGAGCCGCAAGGTCCGGTTGGACCACAAGGTGGGTTCAAACCCACTAGCCACTCCTTGGAAATCCTATACAAGGTCACTATCAGTCAGAACCAACTCAATAGCAGTTATTTATGTGAGTGCTCTGTTCTAATCAACCTGCACTAATTAACACTCCTCTATTATCCAACCAGCTCCATGGCACCTAGCACAGCACATTATCCATCCAACAAATGTTTGTTGTGCATCCCAGGTATAAGTGCTAAAGCCTTGGGGGACAGAATGAAGTACAACACAGTTGTTACTCCTTATAATCTAATATTTATGTTCTCCTAAATTTCTACTCCACCACTTGTCTGTCAATTTGTTATACTGTAGTGACTTACATGTTGCTGTGATTCTGGAAGCTAGCCACCAGTATTTTAAATACCAGCAGGGTCACCCATGGTGGACAGGTTTCAGATGAGCTTCCAGACTAAGACAGATTATGAAGGAGAGACAGACTACTTCTAAAAATTTAGTCACTGAAAACCTTATGAATAGCAGTGGAACACTGTCAGCACCAGAATATTGTCAGATATAGTGAAGAACAGGAAGACACACAAAATATGACTGAGGAGGAGCTGCCTTCTGAAAGTACAGTTGACCATGATGACACGAATGGAGAAAAGCTTTCAGGCCCTTTATATGTTGATAGGACACAACTCAAAATGAAGAGAAGCAGCTGTAGACATCCATTAATAATCAGAACATGGAATGTAATGAAGTATGAATCTAGAAAAATTGGAAGTCTCAAAATTGAAATGGAATGCATAAACATCGGTACCCTAGGCATTAGTGAACTGAAATGGACTGGTATTCGCCATTTTGAATCTGACAATCACATGAGTTATTATGCTGGGAATGACAAATTGAAGAGCAATGATGTTGCATTCATCATCAAAAAGAACATTTCAAGATCTATCTTGAAGTACAACACTGTCTGTGGTAGGATAAAATCCATATGCCTACAAGGAAGACTATTTAATACAACTATTATTCAAATTTATGCATTAACCACTAAAATTAGTGATGATGAAACTGAAGAATTCTACCAATGTCTGAAGTCTAAAATTGATCAAACATGCAAGATGTATTGCTATTTACTGATAATTGGAATGCAAAGCTTGGAAACTCTTAGAAAGGATCAGTAGTTAGAAAATATAGCCTTAGTGATAGAAATGATGCTAGAAATATGATAGAATTTTGCAAGACCAATGACTTCTTCATTGAAAATACAATTTTAAACAACATAAAAGACAATTATACACATTGACCTCACCAGATGGAATACACAGAAGTCAAATTGACTACATCTGTGGAAAGAGATGGTGGAAAAGCTTCATATCACTGGCCATAATAAGGCCAGGGGCAGACTGTGGAACAGACCATCAACTGCTCATATGCAAGCTTAGGCTAAAGAAAATTAAAATACTTCCATGAGAGCCAAAATATTACCTTGAACACAGCCCATCTGAATTTAGAGATCTCAAGAACAGATTTGATGAATTAGACACTAATGACTGAAAACCAGAAGAGTTTGGGATGACATCAAGAATATCATGCAGGAAGACAGCAAAAGATCATTAAGACAAGAAAGAAGGAAAATATCAAAATGGATGTTAGAAGAGACTCTGAAACTTGATCTCCAGTGTAGAGATGCTAAAGCAAATGGAAAAAATGAGGAGGTAAAAGACCTGAACAGAAAATTTCAAAGGGCAGCTCAAGGAGACAAAGTTAGGTATTATAAAGAAATGTGAAAAGACCTCGTGTTAGAAAACCAAAAGGAAGAACATGCTCAACGTTTCTCAAGCTGAATGAACTGAGGAAAAAATTCAAGCCCCAAGTTGCAACACTGAAGGATTCTATTGGCAAAATATTGAATATGCAGACAGCATCAAAAAAAAAAAAAAAAAAAAGATAGAAGGAATACACAGAGCCATTGTACCTAAGAGAAAGAGTCCATTTTTAACCATTTCAAGAGGTAGCATACGATCAACAGCCAATGACACTAATGGAAGAAATCCAAGTTGAACTGAAGGCATTCACAAAGAACAAGGCTCTGGGAATTGATAGAATACAAATTGAAACTTTTCAACAAACTGATGCAGCACTGGAGGCACTCACTCATCTATGTCAAGAATATTGGAAGAAAGCTACCTGGCCACTGTTTGGAAGAGATCCATATTTGTGCCCATTCCAAAGAAACACAACCCAATGGAATGCAGATATCATAAGACAATATCATTAGTATCACATGCAATTAAAATTTTGCTATAGACAATTCAAAAATGTCTGCAACAGTACATTGGCAGGGAATTGCCAAACATTCAAGCCGGATTCTGAAGAGGATGTGAAATGAGAGATATCATTGCTGATGTCAAATGGATTTTGACTGAGAGCAGAGAATACCAGAAAGATGTTTACATGTGCTTTATTGGCTATGCAAAGGCTTTCAATTGCATGAATCATGGCAAGCTATGGACAACATTACAGAGAATGAGTATTCCAGAACACTTAATTGTGCTCATAAAGAACCTGTACATAGACCAAGAGTCAGTTGTTCAAACAGAATGAACACTGAATGGTTTAAAATTAGGAAAGGTATGTGTTGTATTCTTTCACCATACTTATTCAATCTGTATGCTGAGCAAATAATCCAAGAAGCTGGATTATGTAAAGAAAAACGTGCCATCAGGATTGAAGGAAGACTCATAAACAACCTGTAATATACAGATGATACAACCTTGCTTGCTGAAAGCAAAGAGGACTTAAAATGCTTACTGACGAAGATTAAAGACCACAGCCTTTGATATGGGTTGCACCTCAATGTAAAGAAAACAAAAATCCTCGCCTCTAGAGCAATAAATAGTATCAAGATCGAGAAAAGATTTAAGTTGTGAAAGACTTCATTTTGCTTGCATCCACCAGCAACACTCAAGAAAGCAGCAATGAAGAAATCAAACAACATATTGCTTTAGGCCAATCTGCTGCACAAGACCTCCATCAAATGTTCAAGAGCAAAGATGTCAGTTTGAGTACAAAGGTGTATCTAACTCAAGCCATGGTATTTTCAGTAGCCTCATATGCATGTGGAAGTTGTATAGTGAATAAGGAAATTGTAAAAGAATTGATGCATTTCAGTTGTGTTGGAGGAGAGTATTAAAATCACCATGCCAAAAGAGCAAACAAACCTGTTTGAAGAAGTACAGCCAGAATGCTCCTGAGAAGCCAGCATAGCCAGACTCTGAGAAGCCAGCATAGCCAGACTTTGTCTATCATACTTCAGACGTACTATCAAGAGAGACCAGTGCCTAGAGAAGGATATCCTGCTTAGCAAAGTGGAAGGTCAGCAATGAAGAGGAAGACCCCAACAAGATGGACTGACACAGTGGCAGCAGCAATGGGCTCAAGCACAGCAACCATTGTGAGGTGGTGCAGGACCTGACAAATTTTGTTCTGTTGTGCATAAGGTCGCTATGAGTTGACACCTAACAATAACAGCAACAAATTTCTACTTTGTGATGGCTCGCCCCAAAGAATGCCTTCATTTATCTTCTCAGCATTCTTAGGCATTAGTCAGCATATATGGATGTTCCTTGAGTATGGAAATAGGTTTCTTTTGAAAGGCAATATTAATAAGACTAAACAGGTAGTACACTACATCAATAATGTCTACTATTTACTGGGAGTCCTGGTGTGGCGGTACAGGATAAGCTGCAGACTGCTAACCACAAGGTCAGTGGTTCAAACCCAGAAGCTGCTCCTTGGAATCCCTATATAGGGTCTCTGTGAGTCAGAACCAACTCGACAGCACTTAAAAGTAACACCCATTTATTGAGTGTTTAATGTGTGCCAGGCATTGTGCTAAGTAATAAATGATTTCATTTAATCTTCATGGCCTTTTGAGTTAGATACCATTATCATTTTGTGCAAATGGGAACCCAAAGATAATTTGTGTGACCTCACCAGTTAGTAAATGGTAGATAAAACTCTAGATCTATTTCAAAACCCAAGAGTTAAATTTTTGCTAAAGTGGTTGGCACTACCGATGAGAATCTGCAAATAAGATTTGGAGACACGCAAATCCAAATGACATCATTTTTTTTTTCTCCAAGTTTTAATAGCTTTTTTTTTTTTTTTGAGGGTGTAATTTATATATATAATTTTTTTTCCTTAAATGTCTTATTGTGAATTATGTGATAGTTTACATGGGAGAACATTAGTTTTACATTCATTCTATCATATATCATCTCATTGCCATGGTTACAATCCCCTCCATGCAATCCTTCCCC
>NW_006408560.1:5409630-5416234 GCF_000296735.1 Chrysochloris asiatica
TTTTTTCCCTCTTCTTTTTACTTCTGGTTGAGCTCTGATCATCCAGTCACTGAAGCCAGGATAAGTGGGTATTATCTGCAAGGGTGGATATTCTTATGCATATGCCCTCTGTTCTTATCAGCTGGACCCTTCACTCTCCACTCTAGTCCTCTGTGGCTATGTCAC
Organism: Chrysochloris asiatica; assembly: GCF_000296735.1. Classification (NCBI taxonomy): domain Eukaryota; kingdom Metazoa; phylum Chordata; class Mammalia; order Afrosoricida; family Chrysochloridae; genus Chrysochloris; species Chrysochloris asiatica. Next base: position 5,409,796 of record NW_006408560.1, read on the forward strand.
TGACTCTGGGCCCAAGAGTCCCTAGGTCTTGCAAATGACATCATTTTTGCTGTCTTCTTTTGGCGGCTTGACTACTAGCCAGATTGGCAGTTTGAACCCATGCAGGGCCACCTAGAGAGACAGGCCTGGCAATGTTCCAAAAGATCACAGCCTTGTAAGTCCTTACAGAGCAGGTCGACTCTATACACACAGGGTTACTATGGGTCAGAACTACCAATTTGCAAGACTTTAGAGTCCTTCAAGAATATTTATTATTGTTGTTAAGTGTCATTGAGTTGGGTTCTGAACCCATAGCGACCTTATATAGGGTTTCCAAGGAACAGCTGGTGAGCTTGAACCACAGGCCTCCTGGTTCAAGTTGACTTTGCAGGCCACTGCATTAACCCACAGTGCCACACCAAGAGTCCTTCAAGAATATCTTTGTAAAAAATAACTTATTTGCATGTCCAGAGTCTGACATACAGTAGATTCTATATTTATTGATTGCTGCTTATGCACATCATCACCTACAAATGTTAAAAATACTAACTTGGGCATTGACTTAGGCTGGGAGGTGTCCTTGGGCATCTTACAAAAAAAAAAAAATTTTTTTTTTAACTTTTTATTATGAATTGAAGATTTAAGATCATCAGTTTTACATTTAACAATTCATACACTTTGTTTCATCTCAATTATTACAAGCCTCTCCATGCAACAAGTTATCCTTCTTCCTCCCTGTGGTTTCTATTTGCATTTCAACCATCTTCCCCTCCGTTCAATATTTTCCTCAGGAATATGTTGCCCGATTGATTTTGAATTATTGACCATTCTGTGGTGAGCATCTTACTAGTGTTGGTGTGTCTCCCTCCTCCCCGCCCCCTCCCCCCACCCTATCTACTACATGGCTACAAGGGTAAGTTCTCTCCCTCAGGTTCTTCCAGTCTCTTTTTTACCGGTAAACCCAGTCTTTTATTATTTTTATGATTAAATAATTTTGAGTTTTGTTCCACATTTTCTCCCACTCTATCCAAGACCCTCTAATGTGATCCCTTTCAGGACAGTTGGTAGTGGTGCCCAAGTACCAGCTAGTTCTTCTGGTATCAGAGTTGTGGAGACTGATCTTCACATGTTCCATTAGTCCATTTGTCCTTGGACATCTTAAGAGATCCTCTGAGAGTATGCAAAAGGAGGCACAGATGATTTCTGAAACGCTTTCCCTGATCCACTGATTTTCTTTTAAACCAGAGAAAGGAAACTACACAGTGATGGGGCCAAAACCAAAACAACACCATGAGCCCAGCCATAGTGAAGGTGTTCCCAGTTCACACTTTTTGCAAAAGATGTGGGTGTTGCTGGTCACCAGCCTGGTGACCCTTCAAGGTATGTCCAGCAGGGTCTTAAGTACTTACCTCAAGTGTGATACCTTTGTCACCTTAGTTATTCTTCAGGAGAAGGAGAACAGGAAGCCCAGAGTGTGAGAGGAAAACGCTCAAGTGCTGCCTATGCATTCAAGAAAACATCAACCCTATCTGAGGGCAAAACTGACCCAAAAGGACTAAAAAGGTCACAATGTCTATAGAAAAATACATGAGTCAGACTTTCCACTGGGTAAGACCTGCGAGGAAAGGCCTGTGGATTAGAAAAGGTCTCCATTCTCTGGATGAACAGAGGGCTACATATTGATGCAACAGGTCTTTGGCTGTGAAGATGACCATGGCCATACACAGGACCGACTGGGTCTGGAGGTGGGTTTTGAATCATGCAGCTCCTCAACAAAGGCTGATAGCCAAATTGAGGACATTAAACATGGTAGCCAATTCCTCTTAGCACCATTTATCAGTATTGACCAGGCTTTTCCCCTCTTAGATGATAAATTGGAATGGGAAATGATTTGCCATCATGTTTCTGTTTAAAATTAGTAACTTGGGCAGGATTTTGCCTGTCCTTGGCATTCCTACTTGCATTTTATTTAAGCATGCCTCAGAAGACTCACAAGGAGCTCTAGTAGTGTAGTGGTTACGAGTCGGGCTGCTAACCTCAAGGTCAGCAGTTCAAACACTACCAGTCATTCTGTGGGAGAAAGATGAGGCTTTCTGCTCCTGTAAAGATTTACAGCCTCGGAAACTCTATACAGGGTCGCTATGAGTCAGAACGAACTCCACGGCACACCACCACCACCACCAGAAGAATCACAACTACCAGTTTAAGTGCCACTAGAATGCATGCTCCATAAATGCAGTAGCTCTGCTTTGTTCACCCCAACAAAAAGAAAGTCTCGGGTACATGTTGTTAGGTGCCACTGAGTCACTGTCAACATGGAACAGTAGTATGTGACACCATTATCTAGGTTGTAATCCTAACATTGCAGTCCTGGTGTGGCACTGTGGGATAAAGCACTGAACTGCACAGTCTGAACCACAAGGTTGGCAGTTCAAACTCAACAACCACTCCTTGGAAACCTTATACACGGTCGCTGTGATTCGGAACCAACTCGACTACATTTAAAAACAACAACAATCTTAACATGGAAATGATCACCAGGTCTTTTCTTTCATGGAGCCCCTGGCTGCACTGAGTGGGTTCAAACCTCCAACATTTTGGCCAGCAAACAAGCACTTAAAACTTTGTTCCACCAGGGATTCTATCAGACACATAGTAAGCTCTTATAACTTGGTCTATAAATAAGTTGCTGGATTAGATGTTTTACATTTTGTGGTTGTTAGGTGCCATCAAGTACCGTATGTACAACAGAATGACTCCAGTCAGTGACCTTATGCACAATAGAATGAAACACTGCCTGGTCCTGCACCATTCTCACAATTGTTAAACTTGAGCCCATTGTTGCCGCCACTGTACCAATCCACCTCACTGGGAGTCTTCCTCTTTTTCACTAACCCTCCACTTTACCAAGTGTGATGTCCATTTCCAGGGACTGGTCCTTCCTGATAGCATGTTCAAAGTTTTCAAATCTCATAAAACTCTTTTAGGCAAGTGTCCCTTGACTACCCACTGCCCTCAAGACAATTCCAACTCAGCAATCTGACACAGGGTACCCAAGACTGTGAATCTTTACAGAAGCAGTTTCATCTTTCTCAAATCCCTTGATTACTCATGAGGTAACAGGTACAGAGGTTTAAATGGTGCCCAAGTTCACAACAATTAATGAGTTGCCATTATGCTTTTTGTTTAATTAGTAACTTGTGCAGGATTTTCCCTGCCCTTGGCATTCCTAGTAGCATTTTACTTAAGCATGCCTCAGAATACCCACAAAGAGCTCTGACAGCATAATGGTTATGAGTCAGTCCTTCTTTTAAAAAGTTTGTTCTCAGTAATTACCCTCTATGTAAAGCACCTTCCTCTTACCTCCTTCACAGCACTCTCCATTCTGAGATTGCTTCTTGATCCAAGCCAAGGCATTTTCAATAACCTCAGATGCATGTGAAAGTTGGACAGTGAATTAGGAAGAACATAGAAGAATTGATGCATTTGAATTATGGTGTTGGAGAATATTAATTAATAAAGTACCATGGACTGCCAAAAGAACAAACAGACTAGTGTTGGAAGAAGTACAGCCAGAATATTTCTTGGAAGACAGATGGCCAGACTTTGTCTCTCATATTTCAGACATATTATCAGGAGGGACCAGACCCTGAAGAAGGATATCATGTTTGGTAAAGTAGAGGGTTGGAGAAAAAGAGGAAGACCCCCAACTAGATGGACTGACACAGTGGTAGCAGCAACAGGCTCAGGCGTAGCAACCACTGTGAGGTTGACGCGGGACCAGGTAGTGTTTTGTTCTGTTGTGCACAGGGTTGCTATGAGTCGGTATCGACTTGATAGCACCTAACAACAACAACAATTCACAGAAACAGAACCACTTACCCTTGCCTACTGCAGCCCTTTAACAGAAAATTATCAAATGGAAGCAGACCTTACCTGTTGTTATTCTAGGTCATGAGACAGTAATACAGCCCTCCTTTTTCTTTCTACAGCTTTGTAAGCCTCGTGCCAGAAGAAAAAAGAAAAAAATTACAGCAAGATAAATCTGATTCTCTTTAGTTTGGTATCTTTCACATTAAAATATACAGAGGATAAATGAACACAACACAGGGGTTAAGAGGAGGAATATGCAAGAATCTGGGAAATACAAGGTGGGGTGATGAGTCTACTTGGCCTTCCTTCCTCACTGTCACAGCAAACCGGCCTACCTCCCTCACCTCAGTCAGCAGTATATAAAAAGACTGGCTTTAACCAAAGTGACGGTGAGACACTTCTCATTCAAGCATGACACAATACAAGTATGTATTCTTATATACCCGCACAGCTTTTCTCACCACTCCACCACCTCTCCACACACACATAACATAGTAAAACAAGCAAGCAAGTCAAACAAAATCAGAACACCATTTTTTTTTGGAAGAAATTTTTATTTTTAACACTGTAAAAGGAAGAGAGGGGAACAAGCACAGGTAGGTATGAGAGAGGAAGAGATTCAGACTCAGTGACCGACTTGGCATGAAAATGAGGAAACGCCAATCTCATGAATCCACACAGCACTGCTGGAGGAAGATTTGTGCAGACTAGGTGCACCACAGATTTAGAACTGTCCAACATCAACTACGCTCCTTGACCCTAACCTGTCCACCACTTTTTAAATAAATGTCCATATTAGTATTTGCAGTCTCATCTTTTTTCCTAACTCACAATACCTCTTATTGTTCTCTTTGGACAGATGGCCTCTTGTTATAGTCACCAGAGATAAGGGGGTAGGATATTCCTGGTAGTAGAATGTAAGGACATGAATAATTGGGCTGGAGCTAAAGTGCAAGCAACAACAAAAAAATGAAACAAGAGACCTTACCTGTGACCCTTGGCAAAGTAAAAAAAAAAAAAAAAAAGACAAGGCACAGAGTCTAAAGCAGGGATTTAAATCCTGGCTTTGCAACACAGCAGCTCTGTGACCTTAGACAAATGAAGTTTTGAGGTGCTATTTCTGTAATCAAGACATTGCCTACTCAATCTTCTGTTTCAAAAGATCGTTCTAAGGACCCCAGTTGAATTCTGACTTCAAAGCCTGGTTTTCTCCACTACACCACATTCCTTTACATCTTCCACTATGTGTTTGATGTTGGTTAGTTTTTTATTTATAACTCAACTTTTGGTTCACATCCATGGAAAGATCTTTTGTTTCCTTTACTATTCAAAGAGTCTTCTGAAATCACTCAGCATAATGAAACCACTGGGAGTCCTACACACACAAGACAGGCCTTGATTATAGCCATTTCATGCACTGTGGTGTCCTAATTATAGCCCATGTACATATATCTGCATAAAGCACACACAATTGCTACCAAAACTTACTGAGAAATTCATTCATTCTGACTTGAACTAAGCAGAGTAAACAAAGCAATCGTAAGTCAAAAACTCTGCTAAAGAACTTATTCATTTATCCTGCTTATCTCAAGACTTGGTTCTACAGACATTTGAAATGCTTATATTTTGGTTTCCAAAATATATCGATATAATTGATTTCAAGCAGCCTACAGATTTCCATGCATGAGTAGGTAGTTTTCTAGACACACAATTTAAGTCCAATTTACATGAGTAGTTCACAACCATGGGTTTTGAACCTCTGAGAGGTCCTATTACAAGGAATCTGTATAAGCAATCTGTTCAGTCTGGTAAGAAATTTCAAGGATGTGAAGACTATATTTCAACTGAATTTGGACACTGGTGAGACTAGTAAGACAAACTGATTTAAAAACATTACTAAAATAATAGCCACCTTTTATTATACTAAAAGATATAAAGATAGTTATCATTTTGTTGGGAGAGAGTCTAATAATTTTGGGACCTTAAAAAGGGTACCTCTAGAAATGGGAGAGAACCACACCCACATCACATAATTCAAAAATCTAAATGTCCTAGAGGAAAGAGAAAGGCAACATACAGACTTTGGAAAGAGAAAGGCAACATACAGTCTGTGGATACCACCTAAGTGCAATTTGGCAACAAAATATAAAGCTTATACGTTGAAGAGCTTACAGTTGATTGCCTATAACTTCACTTTGTCTACGGCAGGTACAAGACCAAAGCTTCAAAATGTCCTTTGTATCAGACAAGACCTTCTTATCCTGGTCCTGGAAAAATATCTCCAGCTATACACATTACATTCTATGCACTTTCTTTTAAACCATGACATTAGCCCTATGATTCCCAGTGAGTACTGAGGTGCTGATAGTACCTCAAGCTAGGAGTCCCCATGATGAGTTAGCTACGTGTGATGTGTTTACCTCATCAAATCTTCCCCAGACTCCCTGCATCTCCCCCAAGATGCCAAATCCCATTGGTTTAGTCTTGTCAATACCACGCTTAACCTAACCTCCCACTTGTCTACAAAGAGGTTTTATTATCTCTAATGCCCAACTATCTAATCACCAACCCAGATTCTTCTTTAAAA
>NW_006408560.1:5416334-5419460 GCF_000296735.1 Chrysochloris asiatica
TATATCTTCCTTTACAGATGTCAGTGACCTGCCTAGATCAGCTCTACCAACTAACCCTGAAGTACTTCCCTCCTGATTCATTTTTGTTAAAACTAATATATTTCATTTGTAATTCCTTGAGGAAACAGCACCAGGTAATCAGGGAAAGAGAAACTGAAGCATGCATAAAGTCATGAGAGAAGCCAGCCTCATTATTTTCAAGAATTTTTTTTTTTTAATTCAACAGTAATTGTATTTGAGCTAAACTATTTACAACACAGATGAAAACCCTTTCCTCAAAGTCATTTATTCTTGGCACTTGGAAATGCTTGGGCTTTTACCTCCGGTGAATTCCTTGGTCATAGACCAAAAAGCAGAATACCTACCCAAGCCAACCTAACAGAAAATTCATGAAAGCACAAGGCGTAAAGGCATGTACAGTGAGAGCATTAGACTGTAAAACTCCAGTCCTCCACTGTTCCCCTGCTCACTCAACCTCACACCAACCACATCTTTTCTACTTCTGTTTTGACATGTGTATAACAAAATGTGTGTTCAATAAAAGCACATACATAGGATTACCTGTTAACTATATAAAAGTAGGATTTGTTTAGAAACAGATATTGACAATTAAAATTTTTAATAAGCTAAGGAAATTATAGGGTCACTATGAGTTGGAATTGACTCACTGGCAGTGGGTTTTTTGGTTTAGAAGGAAGCTATTTAATTAACAGCCCCTCCCACATTCTTGAGTTATTCCTCTTTCGTATAAAAATCACCAATTAATGCAAGAAAAGTATCAAGGAGATATATGGCAACAGAAACAAAATGTCATTCTGGATTCTCCTGACTTTTTAGGTTTTCCCAGAGAACTGGAATAGAAAATGGGGGAATACTAATGCTTAATGCCAGAATTATTTTCCTGCCTGTAACTCAATAGCTCAAAAACTTGCAAGATGCTAGAGATATCAGCCAAATGTTTACCACTGCCCTTCCCACGCCACTCCCCAATTCTGTCCAGACAGAATTAACCCACATTAAAATGGATTCAATAAGCCCATCTGGAAACTACCTGAGAAACAACCATCACTAGGAGGTCAGAAAGGCGCTGCCACATAGAAACCTCTCCACTTCCAAGTCTACTGATTTCTAGGAAGTCTCTCCTAATTATCAAATAGTTTTATCCTCTCAAGGGAAAATTGGAAGACAAAGAAAAGATATTCAAGAATAAAAAAATCAATCAGTTCAGCCCAGCTCAACTCAGTTGAGGTCAGCAGAGAATCCAAAGGGCAGGCCATTTAACATGATTCTAAGGGCCTCATGTCCATTCTAAGGACTCAAGATATAATATGGCAAGTTTTTGCTTTCATGATAAGGGAGAGCTGAATCATCTCATCTTTGATTCTTGTAAAGTCTCCAGAACCCTGAGTCTGAAAGCCTTCTAGTAAAGGAAAAAGGACATGAACAATTCAGGTTCTAGCCTCTGCCTTGGGCACTATATCTAAGCGGGGTTTGAAACATTTAAGAATAAAGCATTCTTTTTAAAAGCATTTTAAATCCTTGCCGTATTCTGGTGTTAGACTAATAAATCTGCAATGTTTCTTTCTTGAATGGGAGGAATCAGACTTCCAGGTTAACTGAAGTTAAGGAGGAAAAATCAAAACAATGCACTCAGCATTTCCTCTACTGTTTCCTCCTAGTACTCACATTTCAAGGCAGACATTTCTCATAGACATACACTTTACACTTGGCAAAATTTAAGTGGAGAGGATTTGGGAAACAGCAAAATGAACCTCATGTCCTCTAACACCATAGCAGAGCAAGTGAAGACAATTTCAGGAAATTTTCAGATCTGATGCTGTTTGCTCTGTGTGTACTGAAAGGGCAAAATATCCAACACTTTTTTGTTTGTTTGTTTCTATCCCTTTGTGAAACCATTCAGATCCTTTCTGGTTCTCTAGGCACCCTAAATAAAACTTAACTGCCTGTTCTGGCCTCTCCAGACAATTGCAAGCAGACAAAAACTCCCAAACTAATGTAATTTTTCTGAACCAGCTGATTATCGCTCCAGTTGAAAACTGTAATGTGCTCATACTTAGCAAAGCCTTCCTCCATCTAAGTTTGTTGTTGCTGTTAAGTGCTATCAAGTTGGTTCTGACTCACAGCGACCCTGATAGGATTTCTGAAGAGCAGCAGGTGGGTTTGAATTGCTGATCCTGTGGTTCAAAATCCAGTGCTGATCCTACAGTACCATACCAGGAGTCCTCCATCTAAGAACGGGCTAAATATTCATAATGCACCTCTCCCCATTCCCTACCCACAACTTTCTACTCAAAACCAATGTGTATTTTCAGGCTACATGTTTAATATCCACAGTAAATAGGTCACATTCCCCGAAGGACAATCTGTACAGAGGTGTGATATGAACGGCATATGAGAAAACATCTTTTATTCTTTCTGGACCTGTCCTGAATCATACCTTTTGATCACAGCTTTTGTAGGTGGAGTATGAGCTCAGCAGGCCTCTCCTACTTCCTATCTTCCCTCCCCGACTCCTTAATCCTCTAGTGAAGTACAGGCAAGGATGTCTCTATACTCCCTTTTTTCACCTCTGAAATTACTGTCTGATAGCAAGAGAAACTGAAAAAAGACTCTTTTGTCAAGAAACAGACTCACTTAAAGAGTGCCCTGTGTTCTGATCATTCCAAACCAAGAAGGGACAATGTGGCCATTAACACCCTATGTGTCATTAGTGTCCCTACAGCTACCTACATCAATAGTTCTTACACATGACAGCATTTCCTTCGGACACTCTGTGTTCCACCAATATTCTTGACCTCCTTCATATACTCAACTTTAAACACTGAAATAAACTCCAAAGAGCCATATATGACACTGTTAGGCTGAAAAGATAAGGCCACACTATCCTATACCAAGTTGTCTGGAGCAAGATCACAATCATCAGTTTGACTCCTAATGCAGCCCAAAGTAAGCAGACCAGGAAGGATTGAGAGGTGAAAAGGGGGCTTAAAAAATTAAGAGAGAATGTAAAATCTCAATTAGTAAAGATCAATAAATTATCAAAAACAGTAAATTAGTTGTGAATGGGTAATGAAGTAATCCCATTTCGGTGAGGGATTTTTTTTT
>NW_006408560.1:5421174-5435545 GCF_000296735.1 Chrysochloris asiatica
GTCCTTAATCCATGTTGAGTTGGTTTTTGTATAAGGTGTGAGGTGAAGATCTTGTTTCAATCTTTTGCATATCGTTTTCCAGTTCTGCCTGCACCATCTGTTCAAAAGACTATCACCTCCCCATGCGATATGTTTAGGTGTTTTGTCAAAAATCAGTTGGCTATATATAGATGCGTTAATTTCTGGATTCTTGATTCTGTTCCCTTGATCTATGTATCTTTCATTGTACCAGTACCAAGCTGTTTTGACCAGTGTAGCCATGTAGTAAATTTTGAAGTCGGAAAGTGACAGGTCTCCAACCTTATTCTTCTTCTTAAGCAGTGCTTTGCTTATCCTGAGTTTCTTCCCTTTCCATATAAAGTTTGTAATTGTTTTTCCCATCTCTTTGAAGAATGTCGTTGGGATTTGGATTGGGATTGCATTATATGTATAAATTGCTTTGGGCAGTATTGACATTTGCACAATGTTAAGTCTTCCTATCCAGGAACATGGTACATTCTTCAATTTTGTAAGTCTCTTTTGGTTTCTTGTAGTAGTGTTTTGTAGTTTTCTTTGTATAAGTCCTTTGTTTCTCTGGTTTTTCTTTGTACAAGTCCTTTGTTTCTCTAGATATTTCATCCTTTGGGTGGCTATTGTAAATGGTATTGCTTTTCTAATGTCCTTTTTAATGCTGTCGTTTTTGGTATAGAGAAATCCAACTGATTTTTGTATGTTGATCTTATATCCTGCCACTTTGCTGAATCTTCCAATGAGGTCTAGTAGCCTTCTTACTGAGGCTTTGGAGTTTTCTACATATAGGATCATATCGTCTGCAAATAGGGAGAGTTTTACTTCCTTTTTTCCCATTTGGATGCCTTTAATTTGAGGGAATTTATTTTAAGGTTCACAGGTCAGAAGACAGGACAGGGTCATTACAAAAAAAAAAAAAAAGAAGACGAAAAAAACGAATATTTCAAACAATTGTCCCACTGTGCCTGCATCTTGCCCAGTTCATTCCCAAAAAGGGACCAGAATGAGGTTTCAACCACATTAGACTCTTAAGACATATCATGTTGGTTTTTGAGGAAACTGCAGCTCCTAAAATAGTTTTTTAAAATTAAAATGAGCAAACCAAAGAGTACAATGATAAGCCACTTTCTCCTTCCAACTTTTAATTTTTCTTTGATCTGCTCCTTGAGGATCAAAACAAATCAAAATCATGAAGTCTTAGATTTTGGAATTAATGTGACTTCATCTCATGGCTAATGTGGCCAAGAGAACTATGTTTGCACAATTAAGACAAAAGTAGAACATTTTGGTTCTGATTCCACTGTATTTACTATAAAATATACTAATGGTAGGTTGGAGATTGGAGAAGGAGGCTGAAACCCCTATCACAGGGCAGCATGACAGCAGGACCCTAACTAGACTTCAAGGAACTGATACTGTTCTTGAGGGGGCAGGAAACCTCATAATTAAGTTTCACACTTACAAAATTACCACTCTGAATTCAGGAATAAGAGGCATTTGGTTGTTATACAATTCCACCTGTAGATACTAGCTTTAAATTTGAAGAGGAAAAACACTCATTGCATTTATATTATGGGTTAGAGTTTCTTACGAGATTCCTAAATCCACCTATTTTGTTTAGTTTGGATACAATTTATAACTGTGACATTAAGATTACCACAACCCTGTCTTAGGTGTGGCTGTTAGTTTCAGAAAGTCCATCGGTCACTGCTAAATCTGTTGCTTGCAGAGGCCTCCGAGCTCTGGGTTTGTTGAGTAGAGTCCTCACCATTTAAGCTCATCCTACATACAGGACATGTATCATGCTGAAAAAGAAAGATATTAGTCCCTGTGAACAGCCTAACCTAAGAAATTGGGGTTACATCAAAAACTATGACTTGGCAACTACGAAAGTAAAGGGGCATGTATTCTGATGCAATGCACACTGGGCTCCAGCATGGGTCATCAGGACATCTCAAACTGGGACTTTAAGTTCTAGGTTAGCAACCTAACTATAGCTAACACATACCACCAAACTGAACAAACAAGAAACTGTGACCTTGAATAATGAAAGAGGGTAGCTGTCCACCACTTGCAACACAGTCTAGAACAGGTGTTAACAAACAGTTTCTATCAAGGGACAGATATTGAGTATTTTAGGCTTTGTGAACCATACTGTCTCTGTTACAACGATGCCAATGTAGCACAAAAACAGCCATAGGCAATTTGCAAATAAATAAGCATAGCTGTGTTCCAACAAGGACCCTGGGGATTTAAATGGTTTATGGTTGGTTATTATTAAAAATGTTAGTGATATAAAACCAGTTGGGGCTGTGGAAGAAAGGCTCAGTGTTCTGATTCCATAAAAATTAAAGCCAAGAAAACCCTACATGGGGTTGCCATGACTTGGAACTGACTCGATGGCAACAGGTTTGGTTTAGTGTGTGTTCCCATAAAGCAAATAGAGGTGGCAGAGTTGAGTCACAGGCTATAGTTTGCCACTCCTGGCCTAGAGACAGAGAGGATGCAAATACATAGTAGTCTGAAAATACAATAATGTTGGTAATAGCACTGTAGGATAAGCACTAAGCTGCTAACGAAAAAGTTAAAACCCATCAGTCGCTCCTCAGAAACCCTATACAAGGCCGCTATGAGTCAGAACCCACTAGACGGTACTTAGCAACTATAACAGGAGTTAGCCAGGGGTTTATGAGACTACAATCTGATGTGGTTGGTTATATACCCTTCCTCTGTCTGAACCACTCCCTAGGAAGATGTGACTGGTATAGATGCCCCCTCCCAGGTGACAGCTGGCTACTCACCAGTTCTAACCATGGCACAATACAACTGCTATGAAAAAAGTGGTTGCAGGGCAACTGCCGGACCTCCTCCTCCACTGTGTAATCTTCTTTGCATACTGGACACTCTAAACCCATATCTGTTGGAAGACAAAATGCCTGTTAAAGTAAACAAGAGAAGGAAACAAACAAACAAACAAAAAAAAAACCCAATGTCTATAATGGTCCAGTAATTACATAAAGAAAAAAGATGAGAAAAGCAGTGCATCCAAGTAAATGACAGATAAAATGGGGGTGGGGAAGGTGGTACACAGCAGTATATATAAAGGAGGAATGATGAACGAGGTCTACATAGGAACTATATAAGGTTTAGTTTTTCATTTAATGATAGAAGAAATAAATCGGGCTTAGATTATTACATAAGTAAACCAGGAAAATAATTTTACCAAATTTTGCCTCTGAAAGTCCATGTCAATCTGAGAAGCCTGTCAACCACAACCAAGGGACTCTTTTCAGCAGTCTTACTAGTTCCCACTCAGTGTCTCAAACCACTTTTACCCTACTCTTTTCCACATTACTTGTTCTTTTTGAGCATGGGTTGGACATTCTGCACAAGTTAATTAAAAGCTGTACCAGGACCCCCCATCCAAAAAAAAAAAAAAAAAAAAAAAACCTAAAGAGGATAGAGAGAAACACTGTTAACTGATGATATATGGAGGGGATAATAATCAATGTAATGAAACATGCTATATGAATAGTTGAATGTGAAGCTGATGATGTGCCCTGTGAACTTTCACTCAATCCAAAATAAAAACATTTAATTAAAAAAAAAAAAAAAAAAAAAGCTGTACCAGGAGGTGGTGCTGCAGAACAGCAAAGCCCAGGTTCCAGGTCTAAAGACAGGAAGCCTTCTTCGAGAGGAAATGGCCACACTCTCTCTATACTGAGAGTACCAAGCAGCAAGTTCTGAGTTTCTCAAGTTTAGCTAATAATATCTGCAAGTCTCTCTTCCTAATGACGGGAGCAGCTTCATTCTCCACAGAGCTCAAGGCGCTTGGAAGATGTGATTCATTCTTTCCTCTCCACTCCTACTACCTTCACCCTTAATTCTAGCTTCACTTCTCATGCCTACTCGACTGCAATGGCCGCCCAAGTAGTTTCGCTGACTCCAGGCAGTCAACCCTCCAGAGACAGCCTATACTTTGCTGTTGTTGTTGGGTGCCTTCATGTCAGTTCTGAGTAACAGTGACCCAGTGTACAACAGACTGAAACACTGCCCACTCCGCACACCCTCACAATCATTGCTATGTTTAAGCCCCGTTACTGCAGTCATTCTGTCCATCATCTCCTTGGAGGTATTCCTCTTTTTCACTGACCCTTGACTTTACCAAGCATGATGTCTTTCTCCAGAGGCTGACCTCTCCTGATAACGTGTCCAAAGAACATGAGACAAAGTCTAGTCATCTTTGCTTCTAAGACACACTGGCTGCACTTCGTAGACAGATTTGTTCATTGTTGTTGTTAAGTACCGTGGAGTCAGTTCCAACTCATAGTGACCCTACACAGGGTTTCTGAGGCTGCAAATCTTTATGGGAACAGAAAGCCTCATCTTTCTCCCGCGAACAACTGGTACTTGCGAACTGCCGACTTTGAGGTTAGCAACCCAATTTGTAACCACTATGCTACTAGAGCTCCTTGATTTGTTCCTTACTGCCTACTAATTTCCTCTTATGTCAGTTTTATAGTAACCTCCAGCTCATCTTCCCTTAAACTCTCAGCTATCATCTCAAAACCAACCAGTTAAAAATGAAAAACACTCCACCACTTCCCCACCCAAAACAGGCATGGCCTAGTCACAACTCACTCATGGAGTGGAAACTCGTAAGCAGCTGACAGTAGTACCACCTTTGTTGTTGCACAGTTGTAAAATCTTAGGATCAGTTTTGACCTTCTCCCTCTCTTCATTTCATTATGTAATCAGAGATAAAAGACTTTCTTCAAAAAGGTCTGCTGAACCACTTTGGCTTTCTGCTAGTACTATAACTTGATCTCTGCCTGAGCTGCTGCAATAGGTCTCTCTAGACCCTTACTTCTGCCCTCCCCTTGCCAACCCAGTTCATGCACTGCCTCCAGACTAATTATTTCTAAAGACCAGTTAAATCTCCTCATTCCGCCATCTGAGGACCTACAAAACTCCCAAACTCCACTGCTACGAAAATATCCAGTTCTAACTTCTCTGTCACTTATGAATCCTCTATAATAAGACCCCACCCTTCCTATCTATTTATACTGTCCTCCCACTCACCCCATCCCCTAAAAAAAATGCCAAGCTGGCTGCTGTCAAACTGATTCCAACTCATAGGACCTGACAGTACAGAGCAAGGTTCCCAAAACTGTAATCTTTATGGAAGCAGACTATCACATCTTTCCCCCTTGGAGCAAGTGGTTGGGTTTAAACTGCTGGCCTTTTGATTCACAGCTGAGTGTTTTAACCATTATACCACCAAGGCTCCTTTGTCATACTTCTCACTACTCCCCAAACAAAAGTCTTTTCTAATAATGTCTTCAATTCTAAGTCTCCTTAAACCAAACTCAGACACCATGTCCATGCTGATAATCTTATACTGGTTCATACCTTCCCTTAAATAGCTCATCTTGTCTTTAAAATCTTCTCTGACTCTAAACCTGAATTTGTGGGGAAAGAAATCTTCAGTCCAAAGCACTGCCCATTACCACTAAATTCTTCAGTTCTGACAAATGAGAAAATATCTATGTCTGATATATCCAAGTGTGCCTGTCACATGGTAAATATGCAACACATTTCTAGCCTCCCATTTTTCCCTTTCCTCATACCCTAAAGTCAGGATCACCTGCTCAATACCACTTCTTACATTGTTGTCTGTTTGATAAGTTTTGTTTCCCTTAACTTAATTAGTTCCTTATACAAGGGGGCTTCGAAAGTCCATAGAAAAATTGAATTAAAGATAATGGAATTTTTCTATGAACTTTTTGAAGCCTGCTTAAATATCTTAGTCTTCTTTATTTGCTATGGTACCTAGAAAAGAAACAGGATTAACTGCTTAGAAAACAGACTAACCCAATGATTTTGGTACCCAGGTAGGAATTTCAACTGAAAATCTTTAGTATAGGAAAGTGTTGGGACTTTGAACAGAGATCAGAAGGTGACAGGAAACAAAATATTACATATGAAAATGAACCTACCAACTTGTTCCTGAGTTACTGTCACTGTTGGAAGAGATGTGATCATTTCCTGATCAGCTGGGGGAGGCCCTGTGTTTTCCAGTTGTCCTAAAAGCTACCAAAAAGAAAAGAAGAAGCTGATGAAGATGACAGCACATAGCAAACACCTCAGCATCCTTGGGGAGGGAGCTGTTCCAGCTGAGAACAAATAAAGGAGATATTAGAAATGCTAGTTACTCTTATGTATGCAAAGTTCTGAAAGGCTTGGGTTTCCCTTTTCCTGCTGCCAGAACACTAATAATTACTTTATAATTTCAGAGTGAAATCAGTATAAGTCTACAGAAAAAACCATCAAGGCCCACCTTTGAATATAAAGCAACTTCAGTGGCAACAAACAGATTGTGATGTCATGAATGAAACTACAGCTTAATTGAAAAGTACTATTTAACCAGTCCAGAAATGTCACTCTGCTGGAAGGAAGGGAGAAAAGGATGGGAGTACGTAAAACAGGATGTTGTTAGGTGTACTCAAGCCAGCCTTGACCTACAGAACCCCATGAACAATACAACAAAACACTACATGGTCTTGGGCCATCCTCACAATCACTGCTATACTGTTGGAGCCCACTGGTGTAGCTGCTATGTCAACACATCTTGTTGAGGTTCTTCTTCTTTCTCACTGACCTTTTACTTTACCAAACATGATGTTCCTCTCCAGGGACTGGTTCCTCCTGATAACATGTCCGAAGTGCCTGAGATGAAGTTGCACCATTTTCACTTCTAAGGCACATTCTGGCTGTACTTCTTCCAACACAGATTTGTTAATTCTTCTGGCCCAACCCATTGCCAGCATGTCGATTTCAACTCACAGTGACCCTATAGAATAGATTAGAACTGCTCCTTAGGGTTTTTAAGACTGTGAATCTTTATGGGAGAAGACAGCCTCATCTTTTCCCCATAGAAAGGGGGTGGGTCTGAAACACTGACCTTGCAGTTAGCCGCCAAATGCTTAATTCACTGCACCAATACAGCTTCTTGATCTTCTGGCCATCTATGATATATTCAGTATTCTTCACCAATACCATAACTCAAAGGCATCAATTCTTTAGTCTTCCTTATTCACTGTTCAGCTTTCACATGCATATGAGATGATTGAAAAAACCATGACTCGGGGCAGGCAAACCTTAGTCCTCAAAGTGACTACAGTAAGCCAAAAATCAGAGGGAAATTACTGACTATAAGATGACAGCTATAAATAACATGTGTCTGTTCTCATCAACCCACAGGGAAATGAAAACCAATCAAATTAAACATAAACAAGTGGAAGCAATTATACTTGGCATAGGAATACCTCCTCTGCTTCCTTCCCCTGCTTTGCTCTAACAGAAATGCCTCCTGCAACATCTGGGGAGTCCCTCTTTTTTCACGGTGTACTTGCCAGTAAGATTCTCACAGGGCTGAACAACATGCCAAATTATAATACACAGTTTGTCACGGAAGAAGTCTTCTTTTCCTGTGGCAGTGAAATCATCTTCTAGAAAGCCGCTAGGATGTTGAGTTAAATCCCCAAACCATTGATCCCTTTAGTAAAATGAAGCCCACAGCTCAACATACTAGAGAAAGCAGAGTGATTGCCATTTCACAGACACCCTCCAAAGGGAGCACCTCACCTGGGTTACAATGGCATCCAGCTCTGTCTGACCCCAGGCATAGTCTTCAGGGTTGGAGTGCAACATTCCATACCTACACAGGATATGAGACAGTGTTAAGACAATGACCACAGAAAAACTTGGTAAGAGGAATCTTGCACTCTCTCACAAATGCAAAGTCACTAGTCCTCTCGAGTCAAGTGGCAAAAGTTTCTTTGTCTCTATAAACTCAAACAGATTATTCAGAGAGAGTCTTTCATTCTCGCATACTTTTTACTTCACTGGATAGAACATAAAATATGAAGTTACCAAAAGTACCACAAGATAGACAAGAACAAAAAGAGCGACTCCTTGTCTGTTGGTTAAGAAAAGTTTGTCTTTTCTGTGACCACTTAACATTAAATATAAATAGAGCTACTTTTTTTTTTTTTCTTTCAAGTTTTTATAGTGAATTGAGTGATAGTTTACATGGGAGAACATCAGTTTTGTACTTATCCTATCATATTTCATTTCATTGCAATGATTACAATTCCCTCCATGCATCATAATTCAACAGTATTTGCTTCTATTCCCTCTGGGTTGTTGTGTTTTTGTTTTTGTTTTTGTTTTGATGTACACAAAAACACTCAGGGATATATAATCATTTAAACAACCAAAGGGCACATTCTGTAAGCCTGCCAGCACACAGCCTTTCTCTTTCCATGAGTCTAGAGTCCTCAGCTGCTCTATCTCTCTATGTCATCATCTCTACCTCCATCTCTGGTGTCGCTGCTTCCCTGGATAGGATCCCACATTCTGCCCTTGCTCTTCTTCCTTGATAATCCTAGAGTCCTCTGTTCCTGAATTGTAAGATTAACTACTTCCTCCTTTTTGTTATAAAACTTCTATATTTACAGTTGTGATACTCGCAATTAGTCATGATAACAATTACTCACTACTGAATCTTAACCCCATCTCCTTTCACCGGACCCATCTAGACAAGATGAAAACTAGTCAGTGGGAATTCTACCTTCCCCTACACACTCTGAAACAACTCCCTCTTGAAAACTTGTAAGCCAGTCACTTCGTGCCTTTATAGCCCTCCCCGTCCCATTTTAGGTAGCCAATGTCTAAGCTGCCCATCCCTATCAACCCCATGTACAGAGGAAATGGGAATGATAAATGGAGCTACTTTTTAAGGAGCGTTTTCCTTTCATGACTAAGCAAAATCTACAGCAAACGTCTCTCATTCTAAAAGGCTGTCTATGGTCCAGGACAATGAGGAACTTTCAGGTAGAGAAGCAGCCATAGCAGGCTCTCTGAATCACAATTTAGAACAACTACAAAAAGGACCTGGCAGCATCTCTCTGTGGAGCTGCTAGTGGCTACTGTGAATGACAGAGGTCCAAGTCTTTGGCTGGAACATGTTTTCAGAAAGTGTTGTTGTTGTTAAGTGCCGCTGAGTCAGTTCCAACTCCTAGAAACCCAGTAAACGGTTTCCAAGGAATGACTAGTGAGCTTGAACTGTCAACCTTGCAGTTCAAACCAACTTTGAAGCCCAGCACATTAACCTGCAGCACCACACCAGGAGTTCTTTCATAAACTGTTGTTGTTGTTAAGTGCCGTTGAGTCAGTTCTGACCTATAGCGACCCCGTATAGGTTTTCCAAGGAGGAACTAGTAAGCTTGAACCATCAACCTTGCTGTTCAAACAGACTTTGCAGTCCAGTGCATTAACCCACAGCATCACACCAGGACTAGAGGTTGGAAAACAGGGTAACTGTGTGAAGGACTGAGGTCCCTGTGAGCAAAAAAGTCTTCTGTGTCAGCAGTGGTAATTGTCCAAACAAGAGAACATCCCATCATGAACCCCTTACCATACATAATCCTGGATTATAGCCTCTTGTTACTTCTAACAAGCCTCCTTACTTTGGGAAAGGGAAGTGTGTATGTAGGCTAAGCATGCAACAGCAAGGTCAGTTTTGAACCACAAGGTTGGTGGTTCAAACTCACCAGCTGCTCCTCGGAAACCATATGCAGGGCTGCTATGGGTCAGAACCAACTTGATGGCACTTAACAACAATAAAATTCTTCACTTAGAGAATGTGGCAGTTCTATAGGATAAGCACTGGAATGTAAAAAAGGTCGGCAGTTTGAGCCCACCAGCTGCTCCAAGGGAGAAAGATGAAGCTTTCTGCTCCCACAAAGATTTACACAAAGTCTCAGAAACCCTACATAGGGTCACTATAAGTCAGAACCGACTTGACAGAATTTAACAACAACATTCCTCACTTAGCAACAATCTTGCTATCCAACATTTCATATTTACAAAAATAGTAAAAAAAAACAAAACAAACAAACAAAAAAACTACTATTCCACTATTTTGAACATTAACAATAAACATAGCGAATGCTGGGGTCCCTGATGGGGTTCCTGACTAGCAGATTCCATGTACAGGTAGAAAGTAAACTTGTATTGCATAGCATTTCACTGCCTGGAAGGGCAGAGATGGTACTCCCAAACAGTGGAATACTATGGGGTGCTGGTCAGGGTAGCTCCTAGCCTGGTTCCACTTCCTTGCCAGGACAAGTGGGGCTGTGATTAAAAGGAGCCCTGAGACAGGGCACTCAGGTGCCAAAGGTCTCAGGACCCCACATAAGCTCCTGTACAGCCCCTTACGTTTCTCAATGTCCCCTCCTGAACAGATACAGGTAAGGAAGAGGAAGACTATCTAGGCAGGGGTACAGTCAAAGGGTGAATGTGTGTCCATCGGCAGGTACGGTTTAAGGTCAAGGGCAGAGGCCAGGCCTTGATGTCACAGCCTCAGAGGAAGCTCTGGATAGCCAATTCTCATGGGGGCGTGTGGGTAGAAGGGGTTAGAGCCAGCTAAGTAAGAGCCAGGGGATACTCAGACAAGGGACCAGCAGTGGGGCCAGTGGGCAACACGCACCTCTCTTGTGGCACCCATGCCCTTCTGCCCATGAACAAGGAAGTCCCTGCCCCTAACAAAACCACCAAAGGCACTGAGTGAATGAGCTCTGGCCACTCGTCCTGAAAATATGGAGAAGGCAGAAAAGAAGGGAGCATGGCAATGGATAGGGGCAGCACTGTGGGCCTAGCTCTCCTGAGGAGACGTGGGAGAGGGAGAGACAGAAGTGGCAAGTGACCTCAGCAGGGGCTCAATGGGACATTCACAGTCCAGGTGAAGGGATGAGGTGATGTGGTCATCATCCGTCATTTTCCCATAATGTCAGTTTTCACATATGACCTGGTCTTTGGAACCTACCCATGTCGGTAAGTGAAGAGTAAGTGTAATCTGTTTTCAAGTTTAGAAATTTTAAGAAGTAATCTCTTCCTATATAATCTAGAGGGGAAACCCACAAATTAGATACCAAGCCTGACAAGGACCATCTCATTTCTCACCTTAACACAACCCTCAGACCAGAATATAAGCAGAACCAGATTATCAGTGCTCAGACATCCATGGCTAACCAATAAAAAACAAATTCTGATTAAATTTATGTCTCAGCAGATAAACACAGTCTAACAAACTGCCAGTTATATCTACATATTCACCTCTGCAGTTCTTCGTATCAGAGCATGTGACAAAAAAACTACAATACCTAAAATGATGCTACTATAGCAGAGTAAGATAGAAGGCAATTAGCTACTTACCAGGACAAAGGATGTGGAGATCTAGGAAGTGCAGAATTTGCAAAGAACCCTGCAAAGAGCTGTTGTATTATCCTGCAGGAAGAGAAAAAGTTAGGTAAGACAACAGATGAATGAAAATATTCTACAGAAATCCATGGCTGGTCAATCACCAATTCCTTCCCCAAACCACAATGGTTTTTCACTGACTCTTACACAAAAGAGAGCATCACAAATCAGTCTGCTATCTGGTGACCTACGATTTTTGTGGCTATCTTCCTGAGCTTGGCTGATATATTAACAGACTTTTGTGAATTAAGCAGGAAACAAGGTCGGATGGTATGGTGTAGTTGTCAAGTTATGCTCCTTGAATCTCTAGCACCAATCTAATTAGAGGCTCAAATGGATGCTGAGTCCGTGGGATTGTGGGTCCAGCTCTCTTTAACAAGAGTAGTTCCATTTTTTATGTGTCTTATACAATGGTTTCTATATAAGGTACCATTTAAAGGGTTTTCTTTTTTGTATCTTGAGGGTAATTTCATTTTATAACACAAATCACTGAGCCCAGAGTTCTGGTGTGGCACTGCAGGATAATGCACTGGACTGCAAAGATGGTTTGAACTGCTGTGTTTGCGGTTCATATCCACCAGCTGCATCTTAAAAACCCTATACAGGGTCACTATGAGTTGAAACCAACTCAATGGCAGTTAACAACATGCAACGGTTAAACACTCGGCTGCTAACCGAGAGACAGTCAGTTCTAACTTACCAGCTGTTCCACAGCAGAAAGATGTGAGAGTCTGCTTCCATAAAGATTACAGTCTTGGAAACCCTGTGAGGCAATTCTATTCTGTCCTATAGGGTCACTATGAGTTGGCAGAATCAATGACAATGGATTTTTTAATATTAGCTCTCAAAGGGTATTTCAAATGCTTACAACACAAACAAGCATGCATGTTTGGCATTTGACATTTTGAACATTTTAAATGGCATATCTATCCAGTCCTTCATCCTAATTAGTTGTTCTCGATTATCAAAGAATATGGAGATGTCTCGACAAAAGAAAAGAGCTGGAATTACTGCTCCCTAGATTACCTCTTCTCTGAATGATACACTCTTTTAATCTCCTGGTTCTCACTTTACTTAAAATGTCAATCAGTGTAATAGTGGCAGTAGTCAATGCTATTGTTTAAGTGCTGTCAAGTCAATTCTGACTCATGGAGACCCTAGACAGCAGCTGGTGGTTTTGATCTGCTGACCCTGAAGTAAGCAGTCCAGTTGTTATTCTACAGCGCCACACCAACAGCCAATACTAACTAATTATTAGAGGTTTCCTGCTACTAAAGTGCAGCAATAGCTAGCTTATACTATTCCTTCTATGTTGTTGTTGGTAAGTGCTGTAGAGTAGGGTCTGACTCATAGCAACCCTGTATAGGGTTTCCAAAGAGTGACTGGTGAGTTTGAACTGTCAACCTTGGGTTCAAATCAAATCAGTCCAGTGCTTATCCTAGAGCGCCATACCAGGACTCCACCATTCCTTGTATGGTGATTTTAAAATATGCCCACAAAATACTTGATACTTCTTCTTTGAGTATGGACTAGAGCAAGTGACTCACTTTTTAAAAATAAAACATGGCAGAAGTGATCATTTATAACTTGCAAGACTGTGTCACACAAAGCATTGTGGTTTCCTCCTTGCTCTCTCTTAGTTCACTTGCACTGGAAAAGTACCTTGTCAAGCAGTCCTATGGAAAGACTCACATGACGAGGAACTGCCAACAATCAGCACAAATTAGCTAGTATATAAGTAAGCCCAAGTCAAGGCCCACCACTCATCTGTCAGTTTGTCATACTATGGTGGCTTATGAGTTGCTGTGATTCTGGAAGCTATGCCACCAGTATTTTAAATATCAGCAGGGTCACCCATGGTGGAAAGGTTTCAGATGAGTTTCTAGATGAAGACAGACTAGGAAGGTGTGACAAAATACTTCTGAATATTTAGTCACTGAAAACCTTATGAATAGCAGAGAAATACAGTGTTGGATAATGAACCCCTCAGGTTGGAAGGAACTCAAAATGCAACTGGGGAACAACTGCCTCATCAAATTAGAGTTGACTGTGACGACGTGAATGGAGTAAAGCCTGTGGGACCTTCATGTGCTGATGGAGAAAAACTCAAATGAGGAGAAACACCTGTAAACATCCATTAATAATCGGAACATGGAATATATTAACTATGAATCTAGGAAAATTGGAAATTGTCAAAAATTGAACTGGAATGCATAAACATCAATATCTTACTCATTAGTGAGCTGAAATGGACTGGTATTGCCCATTTTGAATCTGACAACCACAAGGTTTACTATGCCAGGAATAACAAATTGAAGAGGAATGGTGTTGCATGCACTGTCAAAATGAACATATCCAGATCAGTCTTGAGGTACAACGCTGTCTGTGATAGGATAATATCCATGTGCCTATAGGGAAGACCAGTTAATACCACTCTTATTCAAATTTACGCACCAACCACTAAAGGCAGTGGAGATGAAATAGAAGAATTCTACCAACTTCTTCAATCTGAAATTCATCAAACAGGCAATCAAGATGTATTGATCATTACTGGTGATTGGAATGCAAAGGTTGGGAACAAACAGGAAGGATCAGTAGTTGGAAAATATGGCCTTAATGATAGAAATGATGCTGGAGATCATATGACAGAATTCTGCAAAATCAATGATTTGTTCATTTCAAATACCTTCTTTAGACAGCATAAGAGATGATTATTTATACACTCGGACCTCATCAATTGCTCACATGCAAATTCAAACTTAAGCTGAAAAACAAGTCCACAAGAACCAAAATATGACCTTGAATATATCCCACCTGAATTTACAGATCATCTGAAGAACAGATGTGATACATTAAACACTAAAGACTGAAGACCAGAAGAGTTATGGGATGACATCAAGAACAACATACAGGAAGAAAACAAAAAGTCATTAAGAAGACAAGAAACATATACGATAGGATGAATGTAAAGCTAATGTTCTCCCATGTAAACTATCACATAATTCACAATAAAACATTAAAAAAAAAACTAAAAAAA
>NW_006408560.1:5436945-5438310 GCF_000296735.1 Chrysochloris asiatica
ACCATAGAAAAAATGATGCTTTTGAGTTATGGTGTTAGCAGAGAATAATGAAAGTGCCATGGGCTGCCAAAAGAACCAACAGATCTGTGTTGAAAGAAGTGCAGTCAGAATGCTCCTTGGAGGCCAGGATGGCCAAACTTCGTCTCTCATACTTTGGACATATTGTCAGGAAGGATCAATCACTGGAGAAGGATATCATGTTTGGTAAGGTCAGACATGGTAAGGGTCAGAGAAAAAGAGAAGACCCACCCCCTCCAACGAAATGGACTGGAAAAGTGGTAGCATCAACGGGCTCAAGTGTGGCAACAATTGTGAGGTTGGCCCCAGGACCAGGCAGTGTTTCATTCTGTTGTACATACAGTTGCTATAAGTCAGTACCAACTCGATGGTACCTAACAACAAGAAGTCAAGCCTTCAGATGACTGTAACAACACCTGACATCTCTATTTTTAATGGTAAAGCAAATAAGGTTTAATGTCTATTTGATATACAGGGGGAAGAGGGGCTGCGTGTCCTCCAAAGACTGCTTCCAACAGCCAACATCTTGACTGTAAACTCATGAGACTCGACATTAGAACCACTCAGCCAAACTGCTCTTGATTTCCTGACCTACTGAACCTGTAGGTAATAAATGTTCATTGTTTTAAGCCACTAAGCTCTAGGGTAATTAGTTTTGCAGCAATCGATAACAAAATACAATTTTGATACCTGGAAGTAGGTATTGCCATAACAAAAAAACTAAGATGTGGGAGTAGAACCCAGCAGTGGGCAAAAGCTGAAAGGACTCTGAGGAGTGTTGGTGAAAGTGTCAACACCTCCAAGGAAGTACAGGAACATGGATGGCCTTTGAGGAAATTACTGATGAGCACTAAAGGGGAAATGCAGTAAATCTTACTGGACACTAGAGGAAAAAGACCTTAGTTCTCCAGTGGCATAATGTTTAGCAACACTGCTATCCACCATAACATTAAAAGCAGAAATTGTGGCTTGGCTCGCTAATGTTATTTCCAGAGTGTTGAAGTTGTCTACACCTTCTGGCTTCTTACTGCTTATGTAAAATGAGAGAGAGGAGGGATAAACTAAAGGACGGACAGTTGAACAACAACAAAAAAATGTTGTTTTATGTGCTGTGGAGTCAGTTCTGACTCATAGCGACCCCTGTTCAGGGTTTCCAAGGCTGTAAATCTTCACGGGAGCAGAAAACTTCATCTTTCTCCCATGAAACAGCTGGTCGTTTTGAACTGCTGACCTTAAGGTTCACAGCCTGATTCGTAGCCACTACACTAACAAAAAAAATTAGGACTGAAAATATTTTGAAAATTCTCAGCCTCTTCAGAATGTAAATGGTACTAAAATTTAGAAATA
>NW_006408560.1:5439579-5440557 GCF_000296735.1 Chrysochloris asiatica
TGGAAACAAAGAGGAAGGATCAGTAGTTGGAAAATATGACCTTGGTGACAGAAATGATGCTAGAGATTGCATGATAGAAATTTGCAAGACCAATGACTTCTTCAATGCAAATATCTTTTTTAAACAACATAAAAGAAGACTATACAAATGGACCTCACAAAATGTAAACTATACCGAAATCAAAACAACATCATCATTGGAAAGACATGGTGGAAAAGCTCCACATCTTATGCCAAAAAAGGCCAGAAGCAGACTGTGGAACAGACCATCAATTGCTTATATGCAAGTTCAGATTGAAGCTGAAGAAAATTAAAACTAGTCCATGATAGCCAAAATATGACCTTGAACATATCCCACCAGAAATTAGAAAGCATCTGAAGAACAGATGTGATATATTAGACACTAAAGACAGAAGACAAGAATTGTGGGATGACATCAAGAACATCATACAAGAAGAAAGCAAAGCTCATAAAAATGACAAGAAAGAAGAAAAAGGTCAAAATGGATGTCAGAAGAAACTCTGAAACTTGCTCTTCAGCATAGAGATATTAAAGCAAATGGAAGAAATGAGGAGGTAATAGAGCTGAATAGAAAATTTCAGAAGCCAGCTCCAGAAGACAAAATCAAACATTATAATGAAATGTACATTGACCTTGAGCTAGAAAACCACCCTCTGTATTCCTAAAGCTGAAAGAACTGAAGAAAACATTCAAGCATTGACTTGTAATACTTAAAGATACTACTTCTGGGCAAAATACTTAATGATGCAGAAAGCATCAAAAGAAGATATAGGGGTCCAAAGTGTGATGCTACCTGAGGACACCTGAGCCCATGGACAAGGACATAGCCACAGAGGGCTAGAGCTGAGAGTGAAACATCCCACAGATATGAAGTGAGGGGAGATGCACAAGAACATCCAAACATGCAGACAGTAGTACCCTTTTGACCTAGACTCGATCTAGTCGATAATCAGAACTC
>NW_006408560.1:5449859-5458848 GCF_000296735.1 Chrysochloris asiatica
CAGTCAAGAAATCAAACAACCTATTGCATTAGGCAAATATGCTGCATAAGACCTCTTTTTTAAAGTGTTGAAGAGCAAAGATGTCAGTTTGAAAACTAAGGTGCACCTGACCCAAGCCAGGGTTATTTTCAATAACCTGATATGCATGTGAATGTTGGCGAGTGAATAAGGAAGACCACAGAAGAATCAACGCATTTGAGCTATGGTGTTGGAGGAGAATATTAAAAGTACCATGAACTGCCAAAAGAAAAAACAGATCTGTGTTGGAAGAAGTACAGCCAGAATGCTCCTTGGAAGCCAGGATGGCTTCATCTCTCATACTCCAGACATATTGTCAGGAGAGATCAGTCCCTGGATAAGGATATCATCTTTGGTAAAATGGAGGGTCAGAGAAAAAGAGGAAGACCCCCAATGAGATGGATAGGCAAAAAGGCAGGAGCAATGCGTACTAATGTAGCAACGATTGTGAAGTTGGCACAGGACTGGGCAGTGTTTCGTTCTGTTGTGCATAGGATTACTAAGAGTCAGTACCAACTCGATGGCACCTAGCAATAACATGAACGCCTTTTCATGGGCTAGAAAGAACGACTCAGAGGGTAGTATCAAGAGCCCAGAGGGAAGAAACAAGAACTATACAGAGTCATTTCTGTAAGAAATAATTATGGAATAAGACTAAGCCCTAATCAAAAAACTTCAAACATCAGAACTGTTAAGAACTAATGAACTCATAACTCCTTTAAATTAGAAGCTCTGGCAGAGCAATCATTAAACTCTCAATTGCTAATTAAAAGGTCAGCAGTTCCAACCCACCAGACACACCTAACAGAAGAAAGATGAGGCAGTTAGCTTTCTAAAAGATTTACAGCCTTGCAAACACTATGGGGCAGTTATACTCTGTCCTACAGGGTTGCTATGAGTCAGAATCGACTCGATGGTTTGGTTTCCCAAAGGATTATGTAGTTAGTAAGTGCCATAGACTCATTTCCAACTCTTAGCGCCCTGTAGAGAGTTTTCTAGGAGAGCTGGTGGACCAACAACCTGTGGTACACATTCTAGTGCTTATCCTATAGCGCCACACCAGGATTAAACAAATTAATACTTGCAAATTTCTTAGACTATAGTCTGGTATACACTCTTAACTATTATTACTACTAATTCAAATGTTCCACATACTTCTTAGAAACATAATTATAATTACTCTACATAAATATGTTTAGTATCTACTATAAAACAGACAACGCTCTGGTGGCACTGTAGAATAAGCACTGGACTGCTAAATACAAAACCGGTGATTCAAACCCAGAATGGATCCTTGGGAAAAAGATGAGGCTGTTGGCTCCCACAAAGATTTACAGTCTCAGAAACCCTATATAGTGTTTCCGGGAGTGAGACTGGACTCAATGGCTGTAGGTTGAGTTTGATCTGTATGGAACATACATTGTGATAGAAGGTGGTAATACAGAGATGAATAAAACACCACTCATCAACCCAGCAGTAAATGAAAAGTTTGTAACAGATCTGGTTTCCAAAAAGATGCCAAACCCAGATGGAATTACAAGTAAGTTTTATCAAACCTTTAAGGAACAGTAAAAGCCCTATGTTATTTAAACTATCTCCAAGCATAAAAAGAAAACAAATTTTAACAGTTTGTTCTATGAAACAAACATAATCCTGATATTAAAACCTGATAAAGACAACACAAAATTATAGACCCATCAAAATAGATGCAAAAATCTAAAACAAAATGACAAAAATAATGAGCAAATCTACTCTGTTGCTGTTGTTAGGAGCTGCTGAGTCAGTTCCAACTCATAGTGACCCTGTGTAGGGGTTTCAAGGAGCAACTAATGGGTTTAAACTACTGACCCTGCGGTTAGCAGTCCAGTGCTTATGCTACACTGCCCCACCAAGACTCCTACACCAACTCTAATAGTGTATTAAAAGATTAATGCTCCTTGACCAAGTGGCCTATATTTCAAGTTTGCAGTGTTGGTTCAACATTAGAAAATCAATGAATAACATTCATTAATTATTTAAAAGAGAAAAAAATCTATGGTAATTTGTAGAACTGCAAAGGGTATTTAATAAAATCACTGTTGTTTTTGTTAAGTCAATTCCGAGTCATAGCAACCCCGTATAGAGTGGTTTCCAAGGAGCGGTTGGCAGGTTTGAACTGCCAACCTTGCAATTCAAAACTGCCCTTGTGGTCTAGTGCTTATCCTACAGCACTCCAATAAAAGCATTGTTCTTGTGTTCTTGTTAAATGTCTTCGAGTCAATTCTGACTCACAGTGACCCTGTATAGGATTTCTGAAGAGTAGCTGATGGGTTTGAACCTCTAACCTTATGGTTCGCAAGCCAGTGCTTATCCTACAGCACCACACCAGAAGTCCAATAAAATCATTAGTCATTACAAATTAAAAACCCTTAATAAATTAGGAATAAAAGAAAGCTGTCTTAGCATGATAATGTAACGTGTTGGGAATCAAAAGCAGGCATACTTAAAAAGAAACACCAACTCACTAGTTCTCTACTAGGCAAAGAGCGGCACCACCAATCAAAATCAGGCATTAAGAAAAAAGAAAAAAAAAAAGGAATTAGATTTGGAAAGAAAAGGGTTTCATTTTCATCTCTATGAATAAAGAGTATGGATGGAACATCCAAATGGAATGTCTAGCAAGAGGTTGTATATTCAAGTCTTAAATTAGGTAGAAAGGTCAGAATAAAAATACTGATTTGAGGCTCTTTAAGATTTAGGTAGAAAACTATTGATAGGAATTGAGAGAACAGCCACACAGCACTGTCAGAACAGTGATTCTCAACAAGATAATTTTGCCCCCAGGGGACATATTTAAATGTCTGGACACATTTTCAGTTGTCACAACTGGGGGGAAGTGGTGCTATTTGCATTTAGAAGGTAGAAGCCAGGGATGCTGCTAAATATCCTAAAATGCACAGAACCCACCACAAAAAAGAATTACCCAGTCCAGAATGTCAACAATGTCAACTGAGAAACATTTTTGTAGAATAAGAAGAAATGCAGAATCAGGGAAACACTTTGGGAAAACCAGTATTTTGGAAGCACCCACAAGGCACATTTGTACAAGGTAGTACAAATCATCAATGCACTCAACTGCTAACCGAAAGGCCTGAAATGTGAGTCCACCCATGCAATGTGGAAAAAAGGTCTAGTGGTCTGCTTCTAAAAATTCAGTCACTGAAAACCTGACAGAGCACAGTTCTACTGGGACACACACATGCCGTCACAAGGCAGAATTAAGTCAAAGGCAACTAGTACAAGAAAGAAATGTAAGACAAGAGGTAAATCAAGCATTTAAAAAAAAAAAAAAAAGAGGTACATCAAGGCAATGTCCTATCCTAGAAGTTGAAAAGTAGAGAACTTGGGGGGGGGGGGGAAGAGACCCAAAAATGTTGAATTCACTGAATTGGGTCCATACAATAAAGATTTAAAATAATCCACTGGGACTGTAATTAGAAGGGGCCCAGTGATTATAGTGAATTCTAACAGACGGAGAACAGTGGAAGATGAGAAAGGTACACAAAGTAAACACAGGCTGCTCTTAAGAAATTTTATTGAGATGGGAAGAAAATAGATTCAGCAAAAACTACATCAAGGGTTCCCAATCCTGACTACAATCAAAATCACCTCAGAAGCTTTTAAAAATTATCAATGCCTGTGTTAAAAATTATCAATGCCTGTGCCCCACTCCAGACCAATTAAATCAGAATCTTTGCCGGTGGAGTCCATCTACCACTATTTAAAAAAATATATCCTCAGTGACACAGCCAGAACTGAAAACCCACAAAGCTAAAGGGTAAAAAGGTGGCCAAGAGGAAAAGGGAAAAGGAAGTACAGACAGGAAAATGGGTGACAAAACTCCAGAAGAAATATGTAGGGAAAGGTCAGGAACATGCAGAGAGGAGCTGGCCTTGAAGAAAACAAAGACCCTCTATTTTCAGGAAACAAGAGGGCAAAGTGAATAAAGAGAAGTTGGGCACAGGAACCATCCCCCAGAGGAGGAGCAAAGAAAAATAAATCAAAACAATTATTTAAGCTTGGCAATTTAGTGGGTGGGAGGGGAAAAAAGGTACATATGACATAAGGATTTAGTTGGGGTCCAAAAACCCAAGTAGAAAGGAAAGTAATCTATATTCAGTGAAACTGGAGCAGAATACAAACTATTAAAACAGGCTATACAAACAGCTGTGACAGTGACAGGTGTTAATTGTCCAAGGTAATCCCAATAAATCATTTTTCCCATAGCCTATGTATTTGTTCTAAGAAGGAATGCCTGCAACTTACTTTGAAATATACAAAATCTAAATGAATTAATGAGCAGGCAGATAAATATATGATAAAACAAATATAGTAATATAGTAAAATGTTAATGGTTAAGTCTAGGTATGGATGGACTGCACCTCAATGTAAATTAAAAAAAAAAAAATTTAATCCTCACAACTGAAGCAATAAATAACATTATGATAAATGGTGAAAAGAATGAAGCTGTCAAAGACTTCATTTTGCTTGAATGTACAACCAAGCAATGAAGCAGCAGTCAAGAAATCAAATGCTGTATTACATTAGGCAAATCTTCGGCAAAAGACCTCTTTAAAATGTAAAAGAGCAAAGATATCACCCTGAGAACTAAGGTGCACCTGATCCAAGTCATAGTATTTCACACACCTTATATGCATGCAAAAGCTGGACAATGAATAAGGAAGACCGGAAGGCCATAGAAGAATTGATGGCGTTCAAAATATTTATTGCTGAAGAAAACTGAAAGTACCTTGGACTAGACTGCCAAAAAAACAAATAAATCTGTCTTGGAAGACTTGCAGCCAGAAAGCTCCTTGGAAACAATTATGGCAAGACTCTGTCTCACATACTTTGGACATAAGGGAGAACCAGTCTCTGGAGAAGGACATCATGCTTGGCAAAGTAGTGGGTTAGTGAAAAAGAGGAAGACCTCCAATGAGATGACTGACACAGTGGCTGCAACAATGGGTTCAAACACAACAATGGGTTCAAACAATTTTATTCCTAATCAGCCAATTTTTCTTTCTGTCGTGCATAGGATCGCTGTAACTAGGAATCCAGTAGATGGCATGTAACAACAACAACAGGTGTGGGAGGAAAAAAGTACAGATTCTAGAAAGCCACAGTCTAGCAGAACTTTCTGAAATGATGAACATGTAAAATCTATGCTGTCAAATATGGTAGTTATTAATTACATGTGGCTACTGGGCACTTAATATGTTTTTATTGCTAATGAGGAATTTTGAATTCTATTTAATTTAAATTTAAACTGATACCGCCACAAGTGTCTAGTGGATGCCATATAGACAGCACAATTCATACAGCCCTGGGTTTAAGTCCTGGCTCCAGTAATTACTGTTACTTTATCTCTGAGTCTCAGCTTACCCTTATATGAAATAAGTTTAACATAGCAGCTACTACTTCAAACAGATGAAATAAGACAGAGCAGAGAAAGCATGAAACACAGTCCTATGCATTTAAAACAATTCATGTTCACTATTCCTCCACCACCTGGATTCACAATCTCAGTGTCTACTGTCTGTTATGCTCATCACTGCGCCACCAGTGTCCAGTAAAGCGTTCCATACATCAAACAAAATAAACATTTACTGAATGCATATTTTTATACTCACAAGATTTATATTTATTCCTATTAAATTTTATATTGTCCACTGCTCTGATTTGCTGAGATCTTTTTGAACCCTAATATCATCCAATATATTTGATATATTTCAGTATCTTCTATAATTTTAATAAACATATAATCTATTTATTATTTAAGACATTAATAAAAATGTTAACCAGAGACCTGTATCATTAGTTTCATCACCATTAAGTTTATTAGCATTCATTAACTGATACTAGGTGAGTAGAGACGTTCAATGTAGCTTCATTTTCATCCCATCTCTGGTAGCGTAGTGGTTTCGAATCAGGCTGAGAACCTCAAGGTCAGCAGTTCGAAACTACCAGCTGTTCCACAGGAGAAAAATGAAGTTTTCTGCTCCCATAAAAATTTACAGCCTCAGAAACCCTGTACAGGGTCGCTATGAGTCAGAACCGACTCTACAGCACATAACAACAATAACATATACCTATATGGAGTCCTGGTGTGGTGCCATAAGACAAGCACTCGACCTCAAGGTCGGTTTGAACCACAAGGTCGGTGGTTCAAACTCACCAGGCGCTCCTTGGAAACCCTATACAGGGTCGCTATGAATCAGAACCGACTCGATGGCACTTAACAACAACGTGTACCTATATAGTCCTGGTGTGCACTGTAGGATAAGCACTGGACCACACAGTTGGTTTAAACTGCTCCTTGGAAACCCTATACAGGGTTGCTATGAGTCAGAACCAACTCATTAGCACTTAACAACAACATATATCTGCATCTTATCCACAAATATAAGCATGAGAATCTTAAAAAGAGAAAACTACCCTTAAAGAGAACTTACAACAACTATAACTTTGCACTTACCCTTCAATAGCTGGGGATCTTTCAGGCCGAGTACTTCCTCGGGATCTGTATCTCCGAGTCATTGGCAGTTGTGGAGGACGGCTAGGTCCCCAGAAGTCAGTGTGAGTTTGATGGCCCCTCTCGTTGGCTCTACTATCTTGGTCCAGTGGATTGCTACGTAGAAATGGTCCAAATTCTTGGAAAAACATCGTTTCATCCAAGTGGTCCCAAAACTAGTAAAAACCACAAACAAACCACATTACTGGTTTCAAAAATAAGAAAAAGAGATCAGAAACAGGGGAATAAGAAATACTGAGGAATAACTTTTAACCTTTGAAATTCAGCAGCTACAAAATAAAGATATATATGTATCTGTAGGATAAGCACAGGACCACAGGTCAGTTTGAATCACAAGGTCAGTGGTTCAAACTCACCAGCCATTCCTCAGACCTTATACCGGGTTGCCATGAGTCAGAACCAACTTGACGGCACTTACAATAACAAAAATTAAAACATATATACATTCAATTTCATAGAGGTAAAAAGAGAAATCTTTGAAAATGCATTCACAGCAAGGGAAAACTTATAAATTGAGAAATATAATTTCCTTCATATAGAAACAGGAAAGCCAATAGTTGGAGCCTTTCCTTACACGTGCCTCTGACCAATTTCCCCTTCTGAACTATACATATGAGCCAAAGTGATCAGGGACTTCTGTCCAAAGCAGAATCAAGCATTCAGATCAATTATAACCTTGAATTTTGTCACAAATGGCATCCACATGCTCACTGTGGAATAATCTAAGATTTAAATAACTGGATATATTTACATGTATATACCATAGCATCGGTCCTACAAAGCAGATGTGTATGAAATACTTCTTGACCTAGAACCTGTCTCAAATTTTACCACAATTTTTAAAACATTCTTCCTAGCAATAAATATATGGGTTGTTTCCTAGCTTTGTACTATTACAAACAGAACTGCCAGGAACATTCCTGACTACATCTTCTACAAGAGTTTCTTTATTAGTGGTCTGGAGTCCTGGTGTGGCGCTGTGGGTAAATGCGCCAGACTGCAAAGTCATTTGAACTGCAATGACTACAGGGTCACTACAGGTCGGATCCAACTCGATGGCACTTAACAACAACAACAGAACCATGATATGCCAGTGACTTGTTGTTAAGTGCTATCAAGTCAGTTTAACAGGCAGTCCAAGGTCATGTTTCAGCTCACAGGTTTCACTGCACCTCCAAACTACCCTCCAGAGGGCTGTAACAATTTATCTTCCAACCAACAGAGCATGAGACTTTACATTCTCACACACTCTTGCCAACACTGTTAAAAATTGGCAAAAGTTCTAATTATCAGTCTGAAAGTAAAAAAAATAAGATACATATTAAACATGAATAAGACTTCACTAACTACTAGTGAGGCACCTTTCCATTTTAAGTGCCATTTGTACTTAAGAGTATTGGACTTTATTTTACCTTTGCTCTCTAGTGAATGCCTTCATCTGTTAGAGATTCTGGTTTCTAGTCTGGAAAGTGGTCTAGAATGCTAGGCTTTTCTTGACCCAAAGAAATCCCAAATTATAAGCAGCCCTCTCTATTTTTTCAATCATTTCACTTAAGTTAACTATAGAAAGAAATTTAAAATTTCCTTACTGTATCATACAGTTCTGTGACATTTGCTAAAAAACAAAACAAAAACTCTCTAAGTAAACATCATTCTCATTATATTTCATGTAAAAACTAAACATTTTTTAATCTTGACCAAAAGTGTCAAGCACCAAGTTCATAATATCAATAATCTACCTTCATAATTATAAAATTTGTTGTTGTTATTAAGTGCTGTTGAGTCGTTTCTGATTCATAGCGACCCTGTACAGGATTTCCAAGAAGCAGCTGGTAAATTTGAACCACTGGTCTTGTGGTTAGAAGTCCAGTGCTTATCCTACAGTGCCACTTAATATAGGTGACTGCCAATTGCTATCACACCTAATATATGTAAAAATTCTGCAGGTCAAGCTTAGAAACAACTTCAGCATCAGAAGGAAGCATTTTGCTATTTGTTTTGGAAACTGCAAATTAGTACAAACTAGCAGTAACAGTCAGTCAAAGAATTTGTGACCCATTTTCATTCTAAAATAATAATGCATGCTGAACAGAGAACACAGGATAAAAGAGCACACCAAACAAATTATATCACATCAACACTAAAGAGAAGAATAGCTTTAGGGGGAGAACAAACAAGATGGCGGATCAGGTAGACGTGCAGTGAGGAGCTCCATCAGCAACAACACAGAATTCTGGACCAAGCAGGCTCAGGGGATGGTGCCAGAACTCTGAACCACATATAAAGGAATATTTAGAAGGTTGGAAAGGCTTACAGCTGGGGGAATCTGTAGCAGAAGCAAGAAATTTATTGCTTTCTAACTCAAGATGCTCAGCTGCTCCCAGAGCCACCATCTTG
>NW_006408560.1:5464878-5467373 GCF_000296735.1 Chrysochloris asiatica
AAAATTTAAACATACAGTTACTATTTGACCTAGCAATTCCAATACTAGTTCACATATCCAATAGATCTAAAAAACTTGTGCTCAAATGCCCATAGCAGCATTATTCCTAACAGTCCCAGAGTGAAAATAATCTAGATGTCCATTAACTGATGAATGGATAAAGAAATTGTGGCATCATTCATACAACTAAATATTATTAAGCCATAAAAAGGAGTAAGGTATTAATACATGCTGGTATGTGCTGTAGGATAAACACTAGAGTGCTAACCACAAGGTTGGCAGTTCAAACTCACCAGCCGCTCCTTGGGAACCCTATACAGGCACTTAACAACAATAACTACAACACAACATAAATGAACCTTGAGGACATTATGGCTAGTGAAAGAAGTCAGTCACAAAAGATCACATATAGCATTGTTCCATCTATATAAAATGTCTAGAATAGGTAAAATAGACTGGTGGTTGCCTAGGGTTGGGGACAGGAGGTTTGGGGAGAAATAAAGAATGAGCATAGGAGCTCTAGTGGCGCTGTAGGATAATTACTGGACTGCTAACTGCAAGGTCAGCAGTTCAAACCCATCAGCTGCTCCACAAGAGAAAGATGAGGCTTTCTGCTCCTGTAAAGATTTCCAGTCTTAGAAACCCTATATTAGGGTGATATGAGTCAGAATCAATTCAATGAGTCAGAATCAATTCATGGGCACAGGGTTACGTCCTGGGGTGATAAAAAAGTGCTAGAAGTAGTAATGATGGTTGAACTACAAAAGGCACTGACCTATATACTTGATAAAGGCAAAGTTTATGATATGTGAATCTCAGAAGTATCTATGGAGATGAGTCAATTAAGATTGTCAACAGTTTCAAAAATATTCATGAAACTTTTTTTTTTTTTTTTTTTTTTTAAGTTCACAAGCTAGAGACAGGCAACTTAGACATTGGCTGTCTAAAATAAGGGAGTGATAAAGGCTTGAAGTAACTGGCTTACAAGGTTTCAAGACGGAGTTTAGTTTAAGAGTATGTGGGGGAAGATAGAGTCCCCACTGAATAGTTTTCATCTTAAAAAGAGATGGGAATAAGATTCTTATAATTCAATAGTGAGTAACTGTTATCATGACTAATTGTGACTGTCACAATTGTAAAGGTATAAGTTTTGTAACAAAAACGGGGGAGAAGTTAATCTTATAGTCCAGGAATACAGGATTCTAGGACCATCAAGGGAGACAAGCACAAGCAGAATGTGGGACCTTATCCAGAGAAGCAGCAAGACCAGAGACGGAGGCAGAGATGGGGACATGGAGAGGGGGAGCAGCTGAGGATTCCTAGATTCATGGAAGGAGAGGGAATGAGAGCTGGTGGTCAAGAGACAGGCTTGCAGAATTTGTCCTTTGGTGGTTTAAATTATTACATATGGCTGAGTATTTAAAAAAAAGAAAGAGCTAAAATTAATAAAGGGAAATACTGTTAACTGATGGTACATGGAAGGGATTATATTCATTGTAATAAAACAAAGTATATGAGTTGTTGAATGTAAAACTGATGGTTTGCCCTGTAAACTTTCACTCAATTCACAATAAAAACTTTAAAAACAAAAATTCACAAGCACTTTTATGAAACATAAAAATAAGACCATATTGAACAAAAAATATTCATCAGGAAAATTACAGTGACAGTGTTAGAGACAAGAACCTATGTCTGTATGAGTGTGGAAATTCTTCAATAGTTTTATTGATGTGTAAATAACATACAATAAATCACAATATTAAAAATGTACAATGCCATGTGTTTGACATGCAACAAACCCTTGAAAGCATCACCACAATCACGATAATAGCATCCTGTCACCCCTCAAATGTTTCCTAGTGCTCCTCCCTCCTGCCATTTACTACCTTTCTCAAGCAACCAGTGATCTTTCCGAGGTTCGCATTGTCTGGAGTCTTTGTATTATACAAAAGCAATCTTTTAATATATACACTTATATTATCACACTTTTTAAACTCAAATGAAACATTTTGAGATTCCTCCACATTTTTATATGTATCAATCATTGTTATTCTTGTTAAGTGCCATCAAGTCCATTCCGACTCATAGCTATACTGCATAGGGTTTCCAAGGAGCATCTGGTTGTTTTGAACTATCAACCCTGTGTTTGGGTCACAGTCCACTGATGATCCTACAGTTCCAGGACATAATGCTTGTTGTTGTTGTTAGCTGCCATTGAGTCAGTACTAATAGCAACCCTATGCACAATAGAACAAGACACTGCCTAGTCCTGGGCCAAACTCAATTGTTGCTAAGCCTGAGCCCACTGCTGCTGCCAATGTGCTAATCCATCTCACCAGGAGTCTTCCTTTTTTTCTCCCATCCTCCACTTTACCAAACATGATATCCTTCTCCAGGGACTGGTCCCTCCTGCTAATATATATCTGAATTATGAGAGACAAAGTCTGGCCATCCTGGCTTTCAAGGAGCACTCTGGCTGTCCTTCCAACACAGAT
>NW_006408560.1:5468048-5469792 GCF_000296735.1 Chrysochloris asiatica
CCGCGGGAGAAAGATGAGGCTTTCTACTCCCGTAAAGATTTACACCCTCGGAAACCCTGTACAGGGTCACTATGGGTCGGAACAGACTCGATAGCAATTAACAACAACAACATACAATCTGAATATGTATGGTGAGAAATACAACCCTAGCGCACAACTTTCCTAATTTTATACCATTCAGTATTCCCTTATTCTGTTTGAACAACTGCCTCTTGGTCTATGTACAGGTTCCTCATGAGCACAATTAAACGTTCCACAATAGTCATTCTTCACTATGTTGTCTATAGTTCGTCACGATCCACATAACAGAAAGCCTTTGCATAATCAATAAAGCACAGATAAACATCTTTCTGGTATTCTCTCCTTTCAGTCAAGATCCATCTGATGTCAGCAATGATACTGCTCATTCCACGTCCTCTTCTGAATCTGGCTAGAACCTCTGGAAGTTCTCTGTCAATGTATGGTTGCAGCCATTTTGTATTATCTTTAGTAACACTTAACTTGTATGGAATATCAATAAATTATATTGCCCGATGATTCCTGCGATGTCATGCAAGATCACAATGCCCTTGGATAGCAGTCCTCTGCATTTAGTTCAAAGTTTAGGATTCAGCTCTTCAGTAATGAACACTGTTGATTGTTGAACTTTTTCCTGATAGTATTCCAATATTGGTCCTTGAGAATCCCAGAAAATTGCAAGCATCAATTTTCCAGCTGATGGTTGACTTTTGAACTTTTTCTTGGTCAGTAATGACGATGTTTCCGTTCCATACTCTGCTGTTTACTCTCAAGCTTGTAGTGATGAATCTCTGTCTTGTCACCAGTAATGATTTTTTTTAAATAAGCTTTTACCTTCCTTCGCGTATTGGTCCAAATTGTGTTTGTGGATGTCCAAACACTTCTGTTTATGCTTTTCAGTGATTTGTTTTGGTATTCATCTTGCACAAACTTACTGAAACACAAGTCTGTTGTCGATTATTTCATGGGCAGAGCCACAGCTGATTTTCAAATGATTTGCCACGTAATCTACTGCCACTCGTCTATTCAACAAAGTCATTTCACATGCATGCTCAATGTTGTCATCAGCTGTGGACGTGGATGGGTGTTTCAATATAACCAGAGTGCGGATAATTTTTGATTCAACCTTGTATATCTACTATCTTAAGAACGCTGCTATTGTTATGGGGTCCTGGCGTGGCATTGTACAACAAGCACTGGAAGGCTAATAGAATGGTTAACAGTTCAAAGCCAATAGCTGTTCCTCAGAAACCCCATACAAGGTCACTGTGAGTCAGAACCTTGATTGCAGTTACCAACAAGAACTCAGCTATTAGTAAACACTAATGATAGAAAATAATCTCTTCACAGTACAAGAAGCTGACTGAAAAAAAATAAAGCAAACTGAGTATAAAGCCTTTTTGAAATTATCAGCTAAAATATGAAAAAGTTTCTACTCATACAATTTTCTTTCTATGTTTTCCTCCAGAAACATGTATATAAAACCTTATAGTAACAGCAATGAAGTGGCGAGCTAAGCCCTACAATGTGGAGAGTGATAAAAAGAGAGGGCATATGCATAAGAACACCCACACTTGCAGATAATACCCACTTGACCTGACTTCAACGACTGGATGATCAGAGCTCAATCAGAAGAAGAAAGAAGAGGAAAAAAAGAGTAATCTGATACAATTTGATGAACTTGACCTACACCTATGGATGCAGTAACTCAAAAGAGGGAACAAAT
>NW_006408560.1:5470407-5471736 GCF_000296735.1 Chrysochloris asiatica
ATGGCAATGAAACGATATACGATAGAATGAATGTAAAACTAATGTTCTCCCATGTAAACTATCATATAATTCACAATAAAACATTTTTTTTTAAATGTTTTAGACTGAGTTGCAAAAAAAAAACAAAAAAACAAAAAATCTATGGATACTATCTTGGGGTGATTCTCACCTTTCTGTTTATCTAAATCCAACCTACCCTTCAAGGCTACAGTTCAAAGATTACCTTCTCCACAGTCTTAATAATGGCTAAATTTTATTAAGCACTTATTATATGCTAGGAGTCCTGGTGTGGCACTCTAGGATAAGCACTGGACCACAAGGTCAGTTTAAACTACAAGATCGGCACTTCAAACTCACCAGCCACTCCTCGAAAACCCTATACAAGGTCGCTATGAGTCGGAACAGACTCCAAAGCACTGAACACTGTATGGGAGGCACATGGGTACACAAACTTTGCAATTATTAACTCACTCAATCCATAGAACAACCCACAAAGCACAGAGCGAGCCTAAGTAATTTTGCCTGAAGCTACAGAGTCAGTAAGTAGTAGACCGTGGATCTGAACTCAGGAAATCTGGTTCTAGAAACTGTTCTTAATGACTGTATCTTATGATAGTTCTTCCTAAAAATTTGATTAGTCTTCCAAAGACTGAGGTGTTCCTTATCTCTTTCTTTTACTTGGTAACCTATGTTGTTGCTGTTAAGTGCTGTCCAGTCGGTTCTGACTTAGCTGGTGGGCTTGAAATATCGACCTTTCAGCAGTCCAGTGCTCATCCTATAGTGCCACACTAAAATAGGACCACTTATGCTAAGTCCCACAGAAAGTCAAAACAACTCTAGTTTCTGTTTCATATATATGCCTAACCCTCCTGGAGCTAAACCCAAGCCAATCAATTGACTTACCAGAAATGGAAACTTACGCTAACCAATTAGAAATTGCCTACTCAGTTAATTCAAGGCTTCAAACCAGTTTGAAGTCATGGCAGATGGAGCAAAACAGAAACAGACCCAAACTTATAAAATGTGGGTATACTGGAATGATAACCAAGACAAGAAAGATTTATGGGTTGAAGCCCTGGAATGGGAGCTCAGAAGAAGTGCTGCAAGCACTAGAGTTGCCAGAAGGACTACAGAGAGCCAGCCATATGTGTGGTTGGCTACCATCTTTGTT
This sequence comes from Chrysochloris asiatica, assembly GCF_000296735.1. Lineage (NCBI taxonomy): Eukaryota > Metazoa > Chordata > Mammalia > Afrosoricida > Chrysochloridae > Chrysochloris > Chrysochloris asiatica. The sequence continues at coordinate 5,471,579 of NW_006408560.1, forward strand.
TCTAAGTTTGCCATTCAAGAGATTTGGTTGCTATGCACCACACACATTGTTCTTGTTTTTTAGAAAGATTAGATTTTTAGAAGGGCAACAACCTGCAATTTTTCCCATAGCGTAGTGGTTACGAATCGGGCTGCGAACCTTAAGGTCAGCGGTTCGAA
>NW_006408560.1:5471851-5477653 GCF_000296735.1 Chrysochloris asiatica
CCCACATTTTACAAATTTGTGTCTGTCCCGGTTTCACTTTGTCAGGCATGACTAAACCAAGAAGAACCAGTTCGAAGTCCTGGTTTTACTTAGCTCACAATTTTCCCTTTACCCCAAAGATGGAAAGAAAATGCCACTTCTCAATCCAGATTTGCCCCAGTACAGCTTCCTCGTGCACGAGTATCTGTGACTACAGAATCTTTTTGTTTCCTCCTGCTCTTCAGAACATGTTCCCCAAATCATGAACTGAAAAATAAAACTGGAGTTGATACACAAATTTAATATTGTTAAAATTTTTATTTTTAACTGAGTGTACTTACTGCAGATAGCCCACAATAATTTTTTGCGCCCCCTGTACTCCCTTTCTTGTTCTTATTTACTTCATGAGAATTTGCACTTCTTGTTGTTGCTGTTAAGTGCAGTTGCGTCAATTCTGAATCATAGCAACCGTGTACATGGGTTCTGAGGAGCAGCTGGTGTGTTTGAACTGCCAAGCTTTTAGCTCACAGTCCATTGCTTAGCCTACAACGCCACACCATGTACTCCCCAATTAAACTCTAAGTTCCTTACAAGCAAGGCAACTATAAAATTTGCTTCTTACCCCTAAGAGTGTGCTGTGTATAAAAAAACACAAAATGTACTTCTTAGATTCCTTTTTTGAATCCCTGGCACTTTCATCACTTTATAAAGACAACTTTTTTCCATTTTTAAATGCAGAGTATTATTGGAAAAGAAGACTGAAATAGTCAGGCATTGTGACAAGGAATGCTACAGAAGGAAAACTGGGCAAATGATGCCCTCTACACACCCTGTCACTGCTCAAGAGTATGAAATCACAGGCTACATGACTCTGGAAAATTACTTCAACACCTGAAGGATAGCTCATGCCACCACTGTCAGATTTAGCATTACTAAAGTTAGGAAACTGACTACATATATTTATTTTTTCTTCTTACTCAAGTCATCGCCTCCTGATGAGTCATACCTGTAAAACTGACAGGCCAATCTATTTCCACTTCCTAAAAGGAGAACTAACACATAAGGAAAATCAAACGAAGTTTCTTTGGCATATCCATAATCAGTCAGTGACAATCTGTGTTATCAGGAATAGCACACACAGGAAAGAGAAAATAATGAAATCAGAAAGACTTCCAGTCCTGGCAAGCAAAATAAATTTTAAATAATGTTCTTTCAATGCATCAGAATAAAAAGATAAAAATGAGTGATCAAAGATGTGATCTGTCTTGAATCACTTCATAGTCAACCAATGCATGTACCAAAGCAGCTCATAGTTTATCAAGAAAACTTAATACCAAATATTAAGAGTAATCAAGTACCATGGGCTATAAGCAAAAGAAGACACCTTTCAAACATTTCATTTTTCTTGACTATAAATATAACAAGACAAAAACTTAAAGGGCTACAAGTCTTATTAAATTTTATTCCGAGAATAAATGAAAGAAGATTGGGGACATATGATATATTGAATATCATCTTTTAAATACATGCTAATACAGTTTTAACTTATACATGTTGTTGTTAAGTGCCATCAAGTCAGTTCTGACCCATAGCAACCCTGTATAGGGTTTCTGAGGAGCAGCTGGTGAGCTTGAACCACCAACCTTGCAGTTCAAAGTGACTTATAAATATCAAAAGAATTTACAAGCTCTCTAGGCACTTCAGTTATGTCTGGAAGAGTTTAATATGATCCAGAAACACAAAAGAAATTCTAAATATGGAGTTTAACTTTCTTCTTTCTTCTAGTGTTTGTTGACTTTTTAAAGCCAAGCAATTTGTATGACAAAAGAGGATACACGCAAATTAAGAGCAAATTCATATTCTTTGTTAGGCTGAGCTAGTCTGTCCCTAATGGACTATAGTCTCTAATGATTAAAAACAAAGAGGAGATTGGAGGTCAATAGATAAAGTGAAAAAAGAAATTACCCTGCATTTAATATAAAAAGGTATTAAAGGTACAGACTAGGTGCCTTATATATAAATCATAATTAAGATTTTTGTTTTTGTCCAAGAATATAAATGTCACATTATATAAAGAAGCAGCAGAAATTAATTTCAGGCTCCAGCATGGGATCCAGAAAGGCAAGTTAAGTATTTTATCTTTAATTTGTTCACCTATTCCAAACATACCAACTAACAAGCTCATCAAGGTAATCTCTAGAAACCAGTACCTCATACAAAGTTGAAGTCTGTGCTTCACTGTGCCATCAAATAAACCTCACCCAGGCCTGTTCTATACCTGTTAGCTGTCATGCCACCAGAGAAGATTCTACAGCACTGTTATTTCAAAACAGTGCAAGCTCATTATTCTCACACCATAAACACATCAAAGAAGCAAAAAATACTGAAAACACTACCAGGTGTAAAACAAAACAGCTTGAAGCTATTACCTTCTCCTAATCAAAGCTTTGCCAAAGTAACGTTCCAAAACTCCAGCTACTAAAAACACAAATCTTTCTAAAAACTACTCTTACCCATATTTTTCTTTTGTATCCAAATCTTATGCTTTTCTGCAATGGGAAGTGAGTATCTGTCATGATTTTAACATCCACCAACTTCTTAACGAATCCCAATAGCCAATGGAGAACTTACCTCTGCAAAATGTGTTGATGTGGTATTATCTATCCGGCTGCTGCCACCACCACCTAAAAAACTAAAGAGAAAAAGGAGTGAGTGGTGATTCTATTCTCAGGAGAGCAAGCGCCCATCCCAGAAGCTAAATATAGAATGGTATAATGAGAACAAACCCCAATAAGGAAAAATAAATCATCCCAACATGACGACTACAAAGGAAACTATGGGTAACTGCCATGTGTGTTAATCTATCAAAAATATCATACCCACAAAATCAAGACTAAATCACGTGAAACACTGGGGCTACAATGGAAAAGGGAGAAGGACCTACAGCCAAGTAATGCAATTCTAATTCGATCTACCCAAGAGAGGAAAAACAAATACATATTCTCAAAGAGGCTAAGCAATAGGATTTCCAAAACAACGTTTCATTAAAAACATTCTATCACCACATGGACACATCTGAGGCTACAATAATTTAAGATTTCTTGGGAATGCTGAAATGTAAGGAGTCTGGTACTACACTTAGCATATTATAAAAGGACTCAGTAAATATTTCTACTTCTGACAGCTCATTCTATTCCTTGGATTATCTACCAATACATCATGGCCCTTCTCAAACATGGCCTCCTTAGTCTTTTCTGATCTTGCCAACCAAATCAGACACCTCCACATACCCCTCTGCAACCTGACTCTGATTCTAAATTCCACTTTGTATTATAAATATCTAGGATTCGTCTCATCCACTCCTACTCTTACCCTTCGTTCATAAATATAACTTCAAGGGGCAAAGTCTGTATTTTATTAATGCCACAAATATGTAATGTTTATTGTTTGTCAGACATTATACAGAATACTCATCACCTTTGAAAATGTGGCAATGTTACATCCTATACCATGTAAGGAAAAATACAAATAGAAAATAAGAGGTTTAAATTTCTCCCTATTGAAAATAGGAGATTCCACTCCTCCCTGTTCTTTTAGAATTCATTTTAGATTATTTGTATTTGGTAAGACTGAGGGGTCCTGATGACGCAGTAGGTTACGTATTGGGCTGCTCAACACAAAGTTGGTGGTTCAAACCCAGTAGCAGTTCCTCAGGAGAAAGATGAGGCTGTCTGCTCCCATAAAGATGTAAGTCTAGAAAATCCTAAGAAGCAGTTCTGGTCTTTCCTATAAGGTTGTTATGAGCCGGAATCAACTGGAAGGCAGTAGGGGTTTTTTTGTTTAATGGTAAGCCCTGGAGGCCCAATGGTTAAGGGATGCTCAGCTGCTAAACAAAAGGCAGTAGTTTGAACACCTCTAGAGGCTCCAAAGGAGAAAGACCTGGCCATCTGCCTCCATAAAAATTAAATCCATTGCTGTCAAGCCGATTCTGACTCATAGTTGGAACTTATAGGAGAATTGTTCCAGTGGGTCCCAAGTCTACAATTTTCACAGAAGCAGACTGCCACATCTTTCTCTTATGGAGTGGCTGTGGGTTCAAACCTCCAACTTCTGAGTCAGCAGCTGAGCGCTTCAACAACTTTGCCACCATGGCTTCTTACACAGCTATAGAAAGGGTAAGATTTTTCTCTTTGCAAACTCTTTAGCAGATTGTCTATAACGCATCACATTGTGACTTTCACTTAATAATACAACTACTGTATCTTGTATTTTTGTTGCAAAGTTTTCCAGGCTGACAGATTTTATTTTTAGTAATTTTTCTCCAACAACTGATAATTCAAAATTAAAAGTTACTGAATTAATATCACATGCATAAACAATAAAATAACTACCTATTCCTAAGCACCCTGAAGAACAAGGAGCAATATTAAATGTCATTGTTCCTATGACATTTGCAAAGAAGAGAAGAAACTGGCTAACATTTTATGGGGAAGAGACAGAATCACAAGAACTGCTGACACCACTTTTACTTCAAGAGACATACATAAGCACACATTCACTCACCCCAAAGATTTAAGTTCACAAACTACTACAAATAGCTCTCGTTTTCAGGATATCAACCCAACCCATGTGCTGAGTTTATTCAGGAGACAAATACACCCTGTTTAGTCTGGAAACAAAAGTGAAGAAGCAAAGCTAATGCCAGGGTTTATGTGATCATTCTCATGCCTTACTCTTTCATTAGACACCAAAGAATGTGTACAGCCAACTTAGCAAGACATGGAATTCACCTAATCTGGGAAATATAAAATACGTTTCCTTACATTTTACCCCCACTCTGCAAGAGTTTCCTCTTCCCATCTCTCTCTTGCTTTACCATTTCCTTTGACTTATAATTTTCTATTAATTTATCCTTCTCCACTTGCTTGTCCTTCACAATTCCCTGAAGGCCACAAGCAAACAAAGAAAAACTTAAAAAGCTATTTCCTCTGTGAGTTAAATATTTATCAAGTGCCTAGTATGTGATGTTATTGCTAAGTGCCGTTGAGTCAGTCCTGATTCTTAGCAATCCTGTATTGGATTTCTGAGAAGTGGCTGGTGGGTTTGAACTGCCAACCTTGCAGCTAGCAGTACAGTGCTTGTTCTACAGTGCCAACCAGGGGTCCTACTATGCAGTAACCACTGCACAAATACAAAAACAAGATATAACCTTTGCCCTCAAAGGGAAACACTCAGTCTAGGAAATTCTCAGGACAAACGCTAATCTTCCATGCAAATATGTATAGAAAGAAATACCCTAAACTACAACAGTTTATTTTGCATCTCAAGAAGAAAAATAAGGTAGAAACCAAAAACTATGTTTCCATACAAGAAAATACTGATTTTCTACCATAGAGCCTGTACCTAGAATTTTACCTACCCAATTTCTCCCTTAAAATTAAATCTGTTCATTGTGGAGACCGCAGACTGTGTCACAAAACAACGAAACAAAATGTGTATGATTTGTTGAATGGAAAGTCAATTTGCTCTGTAATTTCACCCAAATCACAATAAAAAAGGTTAAAAAACAATTTTTGAGGGGAAAAAAATTTAAATCTAAATTTCTATCAAAAGATCTTGTTTAAGACGCCTACATTTCCTAAATATATTTAAGAATAATTTAGTGGCCTAGACAGGAAACTGAAAACAGATGCTTCAATGAAAGATTTTTTTATGCAAATGAAAAATTATATAAAGAAAGGTAACATGAAGAATTTTGTAATCCAAACTAAAAACCATAAATAAAAAATACTATTGAGAGACCAAACAAGATGGCGGATCGGG
>NW_006408560.1:5478725-5479844 GCF_000296735.1 Chrysochloris asiatica
GCGGCTGGGGACTCTAGACCCAGAGAGGGAGAGGGGCTGTGTGCTGATGACTGGGGGGTAGGCTTGCAGGATATACCGTTTAGTTGGCTGATGATACATAGAAGGGATTGTACCCATGACAATGAAAAGATATACGACAGGATGAATGTAAAGCTAATGTTCTCCCATGTAAACTATCACATATCTCACAATAAAACATTTTAAAATAAAAAATACTGTATGTAAATAAAAACAGTTATATGTCTTCAGAAGAGTCTCCTGGGATGACTAAGACATTGAAAGACACCAAATAACAATTGAAAAGTCTTCATAAAATCTGAGAGTAGGAAAAAACAATACATAAAAATCAATGTATTCCCCAGTGAACAAGGCTTCCTGCGGAGCCTTTGCAATACATAAAATTATAGGTAGAAACCAGAACCACCTCCAGATCACCAGACATGAGAAATCTCCACTTGACCAGCCTGGAGCAGTGAGAACAAAAGATACATCTCGAATGAAAGACCTACAGGAAAAATATGATACAATGGAGGCAGACGGACTGTTACTATATGAACAAACAGGTCGCTTCCCTAGGAGACATTGGGGCAGTTGGTTGGGTCCTACCAATGCAGGCCCCCTTCCAAGACTGAGACTCAATGGAAATGCACGCTCGGATTGGTGACCACACGCATCACTGACGGGGAGAAGTGGGGTAAAGGCAGCAATGAAGCAGCGAGCTAAGCCTTACAATATTCAGTGGGCTGCTGTGGACCCGGTTGGGGACCTGGGTGGCAAGCAGTGTGAGGAGACCTGAGGACTCCTGGGCCCAGAGTCAATGACGTGGCCATGGAGGACTCAAGTGGAGAATGGAGCTACCGGCTAATGAGAAGAGAGGACATGTGCATAAGAACACCCACACTTGCAGATGGTACCCACGTGACCGGGACCAGATGACTGGATGATCAGAGCTCAACCAGGAGAAGAAAGAAGATGGGGGGAAAAAAAAGAAGATCGAGCTGATTCAATCTGATGAATTGACCTATACCTATGAATTCAGTGACTCAAAAGAGGCAACAAATCCTTACAGCAAGAAACATTCCCACCCCCTCCACACACAGAGTAGACAGAGATGGGCAA
>NW_006408560.1:5479944-5491290 GCF_000296735.1 Chrysochloris asiatica
ATAATCAATGTAATGAAACAAGTTATATGAAATGTTGGATGTGAAACTGATGATGTGCCCTGTAAACTTTCACTCAATCCACAATAAAAACCTTAAATTTAAAATAAAATAAAATACTATTGAATGACTGCATTTGCTTCATAAAATTATTTCAAACACAAAATAAGCTAAAAACTACACATACAGGTGTGCTAAATAACTAAGTGGACTAACAACTTAAAAACAAAGTTGAGCTGCTGAGTATCCTCATTGCCCAGCCAAACTAGGGTCCCAGACAGGCTCTTCTGTCCTGCCTTTGCTACATGGTCTCAGGGCATTCAACTACCCTCGGTAACCGAAACCACCAATACCTATTCTTTGGGGTTCTGCTTCCCCTTGAAAGTCCTCAGTATTCCCTTTCCTTATGTTCCTTTATACTTTAAGAGTGACAGTGATCAGGAGAATGGCACTGACCAGGCAACGTTTCATTCTGATACATATAAAGTTGCCAAGAGTAAGTGCCAACTAGATGGCAACTAACAACAGAAATAATCACTGCTGTTGTTGTAAGTGCTGTCGAGTAGGTTCCAACTCATAGGGTTTCGGAGGAGAGGCTGATGGCTTTGAACTGCCAACCTTGAGGTTAGCAGCCTGGTACTCACAGCAAGCTAATCATAAGGAAAGTATAATAAAAGCAACCACAATGTTTTCAGAAATGTTACAAAGTTTTCAGAAATGTTACAAAGCTTACAAAATCTTATAAGGTATTCCTCTAGAGGTGGGTCTAAAAAAAAATAGGGTATTACCCAATATTTACATGTAAAAACATGTTAATTCTTACTATCCATTATTACAATTGTTAACTGCCAAGTGTTCAAATTGGCTTTATTTATGAACTTTATAATAGGAAATACCATGTTGCCACTAACACTGAGTCTACAAAAAAGATTTTCTCACCTATTTAAGACACTGATCTCTTTCAAGAAGCAGTATCTTTACATTTGAGTAGTTGCTTCCAACTGTAGCTACACAATACAATCTTTGATATACAAAGGCACATATAAATGAAGTCAAGCAAGAACAGAATCCACAGGATTCATAGGTTTCCTTCTAGGCAAAGATTCATCCTGCAGTTAAACAGTACCTTCATTTATAGCTGTACATTGTACATTTGTTGTTGATGCTAAGTGCCGTCGAGTCAGTTCCGACTCATAGTGACCCAACATAGGTTTCTGAGGAGCGACTGGTGAGCCTGAACCACCAACCTTGTGGTTCAAATCAATCTTGCAGTCCTGTGCTTATCCTATAGTGCCATGTCATAAGTACATTGTACATAGTCCTAACTAAAGAAACCAAGATTACCATTAAGAAACCTAGAAAAAAATATACCCATTAATTATCTCTTCCAGCTAATACATCCTTTTTTAAAACACATGCAGAGCATAAATGCCTAAAATAAGTATTTAATGCAAACATAGTAGCACAAATAAAAATATATCCCAAATTGGCATGCCATCCACACAAAATTGCTAATTTTGCTTTCATGCTAATCTTAGTGTATTATATTATTTAAAACCATTATATTAGATCAAAGTAAGTGTATCAAACTAAATCTCATGCCACAAACTGCCAGAGATGCTCCAGCTCATTTTCAGATAGTCAGCAATCATTAATAAAGCCAAACTAATAGTACATACTGTAAAGTTTGCAGTTTTCCTGGTTGTGGAAGAAAACTTCAACTCTAGACTCTGCCAACAGCAATAGTATAGGAATTACCTACTGCCACTAAAATCTCCAAAAACACTCCAAAATTAAAAGTTTCAGATTACATATTACTTTTATCTGTTTCTAATTGTCTAACCAATGTTAAATCAGGTAATTCTAAAAGAAAACAAAAAAGTCTTTATATTTGGCCAAAGAAAAGCCACCCTACCATTGCTATATGTCGTCATTAAGTTTTTGTGGTTTTAGTCATATTAACCAAGAATGAATGTAAAGTATGGAGGGGCTTCAAACATTTGTGGACAAATGAAATTTTAAAATAATGGAATTTTTCCATGAACTTTTTGAAATCCCCTTGTGTTATCACTTTCAGAAATATTCACTCTTTTTATTAGGTTTACATCTTTATTAAAACGAATGCTAGCCCATTTCAAACATTACAAACATAAATGTTAATAATATAGTGGCAAAATGACAAAAATTTGACCACAAAAATCATAAAGCCTTTACCTGGAAAAGAACAAAGAAAAGTAATAACTTCATTTTCCTATCTAGAACAATTTTATAAACTGTATCTTATTAAATATTTTTGTCAGAAGCCACTCCCCTGCCCACTAAAAGGTCAAACAGCAATGTACCTTCCGGTTTACAGAGGCAGAATGCTCACTAAAATTCAATCAACAATCTTAGCGAATCTTGAAATCTCAGAAAATAAGTGAAAATTTTCCAGATCGACTTTGATATTGATATAGAATTTCCCCCAAGAAAGCCATCCACAAGTACGAACAGTGGATCTCATTACACCCACCATCAGATCACTTTCCAAATCCTGCTGTTTTTCTTCTCCTTCCCTCTCTCACTTTTCCACACTCTCTCCACCCCCAAGCACACACCTCCTCCACTGACAGAGAAATTAAGTCATAAAATAAAGTCTCTCTAATTCATTCAGGTGATGCTGGCAAAAAATAATTCTGACAGAAGGCCTGATTCATTCATGAACTTGTACAATACCTGGAATCATCTTTCACTTCTTCAATAAAGCCTGATTCACATCTGGGACAAATATATTCCTATAAAAGAAAGGAAGAAATAAATAAAAGTCTTTCAGTAGAAAGCTAAATATGCAGTTGTCTCATACAAGTAGTGTAAAACTAGCATGTAGTTTTACACAACCTAATGCTTGGCACTCCAGGGTATCACTAATTCCCAGGACAGTGTTTTCCTGACAATACAGCATCTATAAGATTTTTGAAGAATGCTTTTATAGTGGCTCCCACTGCTGATTAAAATTAACTACGCTTTTTAAGGAAGGAACGATAATTTGAGGATTAAATGGAATGGTTATGGCAAGAGTAGATGAGGCCTGAGAAACTCAAAAGTCATTCTAACATTCTTTCTCACTCCCCCAACCCCCACCCCACACACACACACCCTTACAGGGGAGTATTATCTTGGTGAACACCAAATAATATAGGGTCTGACCCTCGCTCAATCTTCTATTATAAGCTCAAGAACCTAGTGTTGTCTCTTGGCTAATCATATCAAACCAGATTTAGAGACCATATATGTAAAAAACAGATAATAAAATTAAATAAAAGCCAATTTATTTACTTACAGTGAAAAAAGTATTGTTAAATGGCCCATTTATTTATTTTTTTTTAAAGTTTTTATTGTGAATTGAGTTATAGTTTACATGGGAGAACATCAGCTTTACATTACATTCATCCTATCATATTTCATTTCATTGCAATGATTACAATCCCCTCCATACATCATCATTTAACAACATTTACTTGCATTCCCTCTGGGGGTTTTTTAGCAGGCTAATTTTTAAGTTGATAATTTTGCATCACCTTGAATGATGGTATTAATTTGGCAAAAAAGATTCCCCACCCCTGATATAAAGGTTCAGTTATCATTTGAGTGACTTTCTAAAATATTTTAATAAATTATGTGTCCCCCACTCTGTTTGTGGAGCCAACCTAGTTATGACCAAATTGACAGCAACTCATGATGATCCCATGTGTGCCACAGTAGAACCACGCTCCACAGAGTTTTTTGTGGTGTTTTTTTAAATGTTTTATTGTGAATTATGTGATAGTTTACATGGGAGAACATTAGTTTTATATTCATCCTATCATATATCATTTCATTGCCATGGTTACAATCCCCTCCATGCATCATCAACCAACCAAAGGTTATATACCCTGCAAGCCTGTCCCCCAGTAACAGCACACAGCCCCTCTCCCTCTCTGGGTCTAGAGTCCCCAGCCACTCCATCTCTCCACGTCATAGTCTCTGCTTCCATCTCTGGTGTCACTGCTTCTCTGGGTAGGGTCCCACACTTCACTCTTCTCCTTTGATGGTCCCAGGGACCTCTGCTCCTGGACTTCAAAGTCAAGCACTCCCCTCCTTGCTGAAAACCATCTACCTTTACATTTCCAACCCTCACAGTCAGTCCTGATAGCAATTATTTACTATTGTATCACAAGAGACCTATCCCCATCTCCTTTCATCAGCCCCGCCCAGACAGATTGGATACTACTCAGTGGAGATTTACCTTCCTCCACACCGTGTGGATCTAGGTTCCCTTTTGAAAGCCAGTCACTTCTTGCCCTAGTAGCCCCCCCACCTCCCCCGGACTTTGAGTAACCAATATCCAAGTTGGTCATCCCTGTCTACTCTGCATATGGAGGGGGTAGGAATGATGAGATTTGTTCCCTCTTTTGAGCTACTGCATCCATAGGTATAGGTCAAGTTCATCAAATTGTATCAAATTACTCTTTTTTTTTCCCTCTTCTTTCTTCTTCTAGTTGAGCTCTGATCATTCAGTCATTGAAGCCAAGTCAAGTGGATATTATCTGCATGTGTGGATGTTCTTATGAATATGCCCTCTCTTCTTATCAGCTGGATGCTTCACTCTCTACTCTAGTCCTCTGTGGCTATGTCACTGACTCTGGGCTCAAGAGTCCCCAGGTCTTGCTACACTGCTGGCCAACCAGGTCTACACCCGGGTTCACAGGAGTCTACTGAACGTTGTAGGGCTTAGCTCACAGCTTCATTGCTGTTTTTCCCTCACTTCCCTTTATCGGTAACAAACGTGGTCACCAATCAGAGCGTGTATTCCCATTGAGTCTTAGTCTTGTAAGGGGATTTGCGCTGAGGGGACCCAACCACCCATTTACTTTTACTATTCAGCATAACCTTTCTCAACAAGCAAATCTACCTGAAAAGCATCACGACATAAAGGGAAACATTTTGGATTCAGAGAGCTGAATTCCAATCTCAAGTCTTCACTAATTTTGGATATGAAGTTTAGAGGAAGTCATATTACCTTTCTGAGACTCAATTTGCTCATCTATAAAATAGAGATACTCCATCGTTATATTGTAAGAAAAAATTAAGATTTTGCAAAATACTTAACTCAGTGCCTGGCAAATAACATGTTGTTGTTAAGTGCCATAGAGTCAGTTTTGACTCATAGCAACCCTATATAGGGTTTTCAAGGAGCGGTTGGTGAGTTTGAACGACTGACCTTGTGGTTCAAACCGACCTTGAGGTCCAGCTTACCTACAGTGCCACACCAGAATAGAAAATCAGAGCAAGAAGATGAATGGATATATAACTTGTATCATCATGCCAGGATAGTCTGATATGTCCATCACCATTAAATGCATAAACCAGGCCCTCAAACTCAGGGACCTAGGATCCCTCTCCCCTGGGCAACAGTACCAGGAAGGACACTTTTTATATGCCTCTGAATCTTCTTTTTCTATTCTTTCATTACTGACCAGCAATTCTCATATTGTTGTTTGTGTTAAGTGCCGTCGAGTCGGTTCTAACTCATAGCAACCCTGTGTAGGGTTTCCAAGGAGTGACTGGTGAGTTTAAACCATCAATCAACCGTATGATTCAAACTGACCTTGTGGCCCAGTACTTTACCCCACAGTGCCACACCAGGACTTCAAATGGATATTTCTTTCTGCTGATAAGACATAATGTAATTATAAAGTCTAAAGTCAGTCATGCCCTGAGATTACAACCAGATTGGATTTTAAGAATTTTATCACTTGGGTCACTTCTAAAGATGGCTGTTGTTAGATTTCAGTTTTTCCTAAATATTTTTTCCAGAGGTAAGCTTACCTTTTGTTCAAGAAGAGGCTTCCACGAATTAAAGAAATTTGTAAAAGGGTCAAACAGGACTCAAATACCAGCTCTCCCTGCCACCCATCTTTTCGCCAGACTTAGTCTTACTATTATCCTAATATATTCAGATACAGAGTTCTGGATTTAAGCATAAGGGGTATGTGTTGGGGTTAGAAGGGATATTTAATGAATTAAATACCCATTATATACCTGGTGCTATAAAAAGTCTCTCCTCTGCTTAGTTATTAATACATCAGTCCTCACAACAAACTCCCCTCTGAATACTTCCAATCTATATAGCCCATCACCTCGTCTCAACCCTGTCATAAAATTTTACTCAAAAATGAAATAAATCATTCCATCTATTAAAGAGAAAACATGGCCTTCAAGTAAATTTCAACTCATAATGACCCTAATAAAACAGAGGAGAAAAACTCTAGAATTTCTAAGGCTGTAATCTTTATAAACGCAGACTACCTCATCTTTCTCCCAGAGTGGCTGGTGGTGGGTTCAAACTACTAACCTTTCAGGTAACAGTAAAGTGCTTAACCACAGCACCACAAGGACTCCTTGTAAGAGAGAAGCAAACCTGAATTCCTTATCTAGAATCACTAGAAACAAGAAGCTATTTGTTTCCATCAAAATAAGCTGCTTTCTCCCAGCGTCTGAAAGTTTATTGTATACAACTCTAATGAAGATACAAGTGAAATGCTTCATATGATCCACTGCCTATTTCATCTAAAAATAACCACAAGCAAAAATATTTTTTATCATTAATCAGTTGTCTGAGCTAAGCATAGCTTAGCCCTGGTGCTTAAAAAAACAACACAAGTGATCACAGAGTACTTGGAATTCAGGAGACAAAGGAAAAGAATGGTTTTAATACCTTAATTTTCTTTTCTTCCTAACAAAATATGAGGTCTTGGCAGAACAATTAGCTACAATCCAGGACCTACTTATGGTGGTTATGTGCCGGTTCTGACTCATAGTGATCCTGCATAGGGTTTCTAAGTCTGTAAATCTTACAGGAGCAGAAAGACTCATCTTTCTTCCAATGAACGCCTAATAGTTTTGAACTGATGACCTTGAGGTTATCAGCCCAACTTGTAACCAGAAAGCCCTGTAACGTGAAGCTTATTTAACCTAGAACGTTACACAAATATGTATCAAATATTTTTTTCAGTATTTAAAAGATTCATTATCTATATACTTATTACAGTGTTGCTTTTCTAAATTTTCAGTATCAACTTCTAAGTAGTTTTTTTTTTTTAATCTAAAAGAGAAAAAGCGTATTTTGTCTCAACTGAGTGGCAAAATCCAAGCTTACAATATAAACTAGTTACATCCTACCATTCATATTCGCTTTGACTATGAGATAACACAACTATTTAGAAACAGTTTCTCTTCAAACTCATTAGAAGGATTCGAAACACAAAATGTTTGAAACAAGAACAAACAAGATGGTGGATCGGGTGGAAGTGCAGTGAGGAGCTCTGTCAGCAACAACACAGAATACCGGACCAAGCAGGTTCAGGGGTTGGTCCCAGAACTCTGAACCACATATAAAGGAATATTTAGAAGGTTGGAAGGCTTACAGCTAGGGGAAACTGTAGCAGAAGCAAGAAATCCATTGCTTTCTAATCCAAGACACCCAGCTGCACCCGGAGATGCTAACATGGATGAGACCAAACAGGGGAAGGATCAGAGCAGCCACACACACCCGACAGAACCATGGAGAAAAAGGTGTGGACATTCCTTTTTTTATATATTTTTGTATCTGTTCATTGGTCTCTATCTGAGCACCCCCATTTTGAAGACTAGAGGGTGTGCTTGAGCAAGTGGACACCCCACCCCCAGCCCCAATGGGTCTACTACGCATGCGCATAGATTTCCTGGAAATTTAAAGTGACAGTTTCCACTTAAAACCAAACGACAGGGCAAAACCATGACCGCCAGCCCAGAACTGTTTATCACTAGGAAAAAGGACTGAACAGGGATTGTAGAGTGGGACAAGCAGATTAAAAAGGAAATAGGCTGAAAATTAAATCCTGAGTTCCATCACAATAATCAACAGTGGCATCTTGACATTTCTCAGGAAAAAGAGTTAAAAGGGAAGCCCATCTCTTGATCACATCTACCTGGAGGCAATCAGAAACAATAAAAACATCAAAATACACAACCATCTTAAGTATTAAAGCCATAGATAACTCCTGAATATGCCCCAAAACAGAAACAGATAACCATATCAGCACATGTCAAGAAATGAGATAAAGTAACAGAGGCAAATGAGCTGGAAGTAAACCTACACTCCATACTGGAAGATGGGCAGGCTTTGAAAAGAAACTCAGAAAAATGATTATAAAAGGTACCAAAACACTATACAATGGAGTTGAGAAAGATAAGGAAGAAGTCAGGAAAGCGTTACAGGAACAACCAAGTAAGATAGATACAGCACTGGAAAAAATTCACAGCCTACAGAAAGAGGTCCAAATGATTAATAATTATATCAGAAAAGGACAATACACTGAAAGCGCAAAAGAATAGAATTAGAGATAGAAGCCAGAACTAGTGAGCTAGAAGATCAATCTCTCAACACTACTAAGATAGAAGAGCACACGCAAAAAAAAAAAAGATAAAAAAATCTGAAGAAGGCCTAAGATTCATGTTGGGACTTATGAATTCATAAGTTATGAATAACTTATGAATTATCGGCATTCCAAAACAGGAAGAATCACACAAGTCCACAGAGGAGATAGCTGAAGAGATACTGAAAGAAAATTTCTCTAACATCATGAAAAGCAAAAAGATAAGCTCAACGAACCCCAGGAAGGGCAGACCATTCACCAAGACATATAATAATCAAGATCTCCAAAACCAAAGATAAGGGCAGAATCCTGAAAGGAACTAGGGAAAAGAGAAGTGTAACATACAAAGGCAAGTAAATCGGATTAAGCTCAGATCTCTCAACAGAAACCATGCAGGCAAGAAGGCAATGGGGAGACATATATAAAACCCTAAAAGAAAAAAACTGTCACCCAAGAATCCTCTATCCAGCAAAGCTGTCAATGAAATACAATGGTATAATCAAAACATTCCAGGATAAACAGAAGCTAAGGGATTTTGCCAAAGCCAAGGCTGCTATGAAAAACATCCTAAAGGAAATTCTGTGGACTGAGAACCAACAAACACAGACAACAACCAGAGAATGACGTACATGACAGCATCACCCTGAACTCAATTGACAAATGGAAGAGTCAAGAACAGAATAAAATTGTAAGAACAGAGGATCTGGTAGGTCAGTCTCTATGATCAAAACAGCTGCAATGTAAAAGAAGGTAAACACAGAGGAACCGAGATCCAGATGATGGGAAGGTCAGGTAGATTACAGGATATAACAGACTGTTAATGGAATATAAAGTAACCACAATAGTGGGGTTGAGGTGGAGGGTGGGTGCTGGGGAAGGAAATACAAGAAGGGGGGAGGAGGCAGAATAACAAGATAGATAGGGGAACACTGAGACAAATTTGCATGGACTAAGTGGTACAGAGGTAAATGTGATGAATGCTCAACCTTGGAACAACAGGGCTCTGTGATACAGAGATCTAGGTATAGTTTGAAGAGGGGAAATAATACTAAAATGCTTGGCTGTCTTATGAATATTGGTTTCTCTTGCCTACTATTATAAAATAGACACAAATGGGATAGAAAGCAATGTTGGGAACCAGGATTATAGAAAACTTGTAAGCCTATCTTCAGCGTATAACTGATCGGAACATCTAAAGGGGGTTCTAGAACTTGCCCAGTGAAATAGGTCTCTTGCAAAGCACCTTTGCAGAGTATAGGACCTTAGGAGAAATCCTGAGTCCCATCCAGACAGAACCTTATGAAGTAGGACATTCACACTAGCAAGGATAAGCAGACCAGCCTGGAATAGCCAGAGCAACAGACGATACATCTTCAAAGAATGATTATCAGGAAAAACCCAAAACAAAAATGTCAGCATGACTGGTTACTACAAGAATAAGCAAGCTGTTTGCCAGGAAGGCATCAAGGCAAGCAATCAAGTTCCTTCAGGACAAACTCCCCTCTAAGACTGAAACTCAAAGGGAAAACATGAACAGGCATGTAAGCTTGCTGGCGACTACTTTGGTCTACTGGTGAGAGGAAGAGGGGGAAAGGCTGCAATGAAGAAATGGGCTGAGTTCAACCACGGTCCATAGACTTCCATTGACCTGGAGATGAAAAAGAGAGGAAGGGCTGGTTGGTCCAAAGTGTGGTAAGACCTGGGCACACTTGAGACCATGGACAAGGACACAGCCACAGAGGGTTAAAGCTGAGAGTGAACCATCTAGCTGATATGAAGTGAGGACAGATGCACAAGAACACCCAAACTTGCAGACAGTACCCATTTGACCTAGCCTCAATGGCTTGATAATCAAAATTTGACTAGAAGATTAAAAAAAAAAAGTTTTTTTTTGATAAAGGAAGCAAGGGTAAATTGCTACAATTTGATGAACCTGACCTATACTCATGGAGGTAGTAACTCTAAGTACTAACAGAGAAGGAAGTTTTGTAACAAAAACAGGGGAGTAGTTAGTTAATCTTACAGTCCAGAAACAGAGGACCCTAGGACCATCAAGGGAGAAGAGCACAAGCAGAATGCGGGGCCTTATCCAGAGAAGCAGCGATGCTAGCGTTTGAGGCAGAAATGGGGTCATGGAGAGGAGGTGCGGCTGAGGACTCTAGATTCATAGGAAGAGAGGGACTAAGAGCTCATGGCCAAGAGGCAGACTTGCTGAATGTGCCCTTTGGAGGTGTAAATTATTATATATGCCTGAGTGTTTGGTTGTTGTTTTTTTTAAAAAAAAAAAAGCTAAAGTGAATAGAGAGAAATATTGTTAACTGATGCTAGCTACCTAGAGGGGATTATAATCATTGTAATGAAATAAGGTATATGATTTGTTGAATGTAAAACTGATGATCTGCCCTGTAAACTTCCACTCAATCCGCAATAAAAACCTTAAAAAAAACAACACAGTTTAGGACTATGTTGAAGAGATCACAAAGCTAACCCCACAGGATACATAAAAAAAAAATTTGGACTTACGTAATGTAATGTGTACTGTAAGATAAGCACTGGACTACTAACCACAAAGTTGTTAGTTCAAGCCCACTGCCCGCTCCTAGGAACAAAGATGAACCTTTCTGCTTCTGTAAAGATTTACAGCCATACAGGGTCACTATAAGTCAGAACTGACTTGGCAGCACCTAACAACATTGTGCTGTGACTTGACATTACTGTACAGTGACCTCATACACAGATTTTAAAAATACTGTATGTATCCTTGCCTACCAACTACTGTAAAATAAGACACTTGAGGGGGAGAGAAAATAACCAGAAATAACACCATAGAAAGCTTGTAAGTCAGTCCTCTGCCTATAACTGGTTGGAATACCTAAAATGGGGCTACAACATGCCCAGTGAAGGAGGCTTCCTG
>NW_006408560.1:5494245-5502556 GCF_000296735.1 Chrysochloris asiatica
AAAAAAAAAAAAGAAATTAAATGATGTATTATTGTATTAGGAAATTCTGTTGCACAAGACCTCTTAAAAGTGTTCAAGGACAAATATGTCTGTTTGAAGACTAAGGTGCACCTAACTTGAGTGATGGTCTTTTCAATAATCTCATATGTATGTGAAATTTGTACAATGAATGAGGATTAATGTCCATAAAAATCTACAAGTAAATTGATTAACATATACAGAAAGAGATCTGAAGAAATGGGGGATGCAATGTTTTTAATAAAATAACAGGTGATTTTCAAGTTGACGGACCCTACTTTGGTATTAATGATCAGTATTTCCTATGCAAACAATTATTTTGACTTCAGAACATTATTAAAAGCATTTGAAGGGAAAAAAATAATAATAATCAACGTATTCTTATCAATGTATGTCACTTAAATTTTTTGTGCAGCTAAATTAGGAAATTAAATCCTAGACTCAGAAAATAAAAAAATGTTTGAAACAAATCACAGCATCTAGGCCAGGTATGGTCTACCATGCCAGGAATGACAAATTGAAGTGAAGAGTATCACATTCATCATTAAAAAAAAAACACTTCAAGATCTATCCTGAATCTTAAAAGCCCAAGAGCAGCCATCTAAGGTATAACTATTAGTCTCTCCATGTGTAGAAAAAAGAAGAGTGATGAGAACTGCAAATGCTTGGAATGAATTCATCCAATGGACTAATGGAACACATGAACATCAATCTCCACAACCCTGAGACCAGAAGATCTCGATGGTGTCCTGCTACCACTAGTAGCTGCTCTGAAAGGGATCACAATAGAAGGTCCTAGATAAAGTAGTAGAAAATATGGAATATAACTCAAAATTATCAAAAAAAAAAAAAGATCAGGCTTACTGGTCAGAAAGAGGAAACTGAGATTATGTCCTGGTGTGGCGCTGTGGGTTAAAGCTGTGTTGTTGTTGTTAAGTACCATGGAGTTAGTTCCAACTCATAGCGACCCTGTACAGGGTTTCTGAGGCTGTAAATCTTTACAGGAGCAGAAAGCCTCATCTTTCTCCCACAGGGCAGCTGATAGTTTTGAACTGCCAACCTTGAGGTTAGCAGCCCAATTCATAACCACTATGCTACCAGAGCTCCTTGTGAGTTAATGTGCCAGACTTCAACGTCGTTTGAACTGCAAGGTCAGTGGTTCAAGCTCCCAGCTGCTCCTTGGAAACCCTATACAGGGTTGCTATGGGTTGGAACCGACTCGATGGCAACAACCACCACCACTCTACACGTCTACTAGCCAAGCAGTAGGTAAATATATTAAAGGGACGGGGGGGACCAACATCACTAGTAAGGTAAGTTCACTATGGAATGGTCAATCATTCAAAATCAAAAGGGCAACATTTACCTAAGGACAAAGTTGAGAAAGTGGGTGGAATGGAAATAGGAAGCACAGGGAGGAAGTAGATAATTGTTGCTGCAAGGAGGGGAATGCAATCACGGAGATTTTTTAAAAAGTGTATGATTTGTTAAATGTAAAACTGATGATCTTATCTGTAAGCCTTACCTTGATTCACAATAAAAGTTTTTTAAAAAGATCCATCCTGTAATGCAATGTTGTCAGTGATAGGATAATATCCATTCACCAATAAGGAAAACCACTTAATACAACTGGTATTCTAATTTACACACCAACCCCTAATGCCAAAGATGTGGCTGTACCAACTTCTGCAGTCTGAAATTGATCAAATACACAATTCAAGATGCACTAACAAATACCGGTTAATTGGAATACAAAAGTTGAAAACAAAGAAAAAAGATAAGCAGGTGGAAATATATAGGCTTGGTGATAGAAACAACCCAGAGATCACATGACACAATTTTGCAAGACCAACAACTTATTCATTACAAATACCTTTTTTCAACAACATAAACACGTGGATGTTGCCATATGGAACACACAGAAATCACCAGATCAAGTGTATCTGTGGAAAGAGATGACTGAGAAGCTCAATGTCCTCAGTAAGAACAAGGCCAGCAAGATAGTGAATAGGCTAACACACTACACAGACCCTTTACAATAAAGGTATGAGAGACCAAATGAAACAGACACAGATGAAAATACTGGAACCCAGAACTTCACAGGAAAGCTTAAAGGAGTAGAATGAGTGATTGCTGAAAGAAGCTAAGCAGGGACTGTGAGAAAGGGAGACTGAAGGGTAAACAGACGACCAGACGCAGCACACGGCAATCTTGAACTTTTGTAAGCAGTTCTGGTGATAGAAGGTGGCTTGGCAGAGAAGATTCACGCATGCAATTAGAAAGGTACAATTCCTTCTCCTACCACCCCCAACTCCATCAAGGACCTTCAAGAACTACATCCGGATTGAGTGCCCTGAACATAGATAACACTGAGGCCAATAGGAACTCATCTAGGGCCAGGAACTCTGCTGTCACATCCCTCCCACACCCACCTCATGAGCTCCTTGGCATGCAGGAACTCTCCAGAGTTTTCTCTACTCTAGGTCCAACAGGTGCACTGTATTTTTGTTTTATTCCTTTTTTGATTCCATTATTTCTATTTACTCATTCTCCTTCTTCTCTTTCCATTCCCATTGATTTGTATCCTTTCTATCTTTGCTTTTGTTTTTCATCCTTTTCTTCTGTTTTTCATTTTCCCTCTTTTTTTTTTTTTAAATGCTTTGACCTCTTTACTCTCTTTTCATTTCCCCTCTGATTTTTCTGTATATTTTAATTTCTTCCTTTTATTTCCTCTCTTATTCTACTCATCTAACGCTCCATTTTCCTGTCCATCTTTTCTCTTTTGAGTTATTTTTAAGTGCTTTTTTTATTTCTTACTTTTATTTTCTCTTATTTTCTCTTCTATAGCTCTATTTCCCTGTCCCTCTTTTGTCTTTATAGTTATAATATTCTTTTTATTTCTGGTTGTTACTTTTCTTTTTTGTTTCATTGTTGGTTCCCTGTTTGTTTATTCTGTTTTGTTTTCTTGTGGAGGAGGGGGAAGAAGGGTTTTCTCTTTCCCACCCAACAGGATACAGCAACCATGCCCATACAGTACAGCCACAACCATACCCTCTGCAGCTCCACCCACGGGGCAAGAGCCAATACAGGCTCCTATACCACCTGATCAAGGAGCTCTGGTAGCGTACTGGTTACGAATCGGGCTGTGAACCACAAGGTCAGCAGTTCGAAACTACCAGCTACTCCGCGGGAGAAAGATGAGGCTTTCTGCTCCCATAAAGATTTACAACCTCGGAAACCCTGTTCAGGGTCGCTATGGATCGGAACCGACTCGACGGCACTTAACAATAACAATACCACCTGATCAACAATAGACAGCAGCCAACAGCAGTCAAACTCATCCTAAACTGAGGTGCACAAATGGCTAACAAGAAAGATGTACACACTTCCATTCTCTTAACTACACCCACAGAAGACAGTTGGTGAGAGCCTAAAAACACATCAACATACAACTATCAATTATTTGTCTTACTAATAAGACAACCCCACAATGCCCCAGAGACAATAGAAAATTTAGCTCACAAAAATAGCTCAAACAAATTACCAAGATGCAAAGCCCAAAAACATTTCTGAAGAATAAAATGGAATAGACTTACCTAAAACGAACTCAAAAGAATGATATCTAGGTACCTTCAAAGGGTTGACAGAAAGACTACAGAAAGGAAGAAGAACATATAAAAAATTTTAGAAGAATTCAGGAAAACATTACAAGAACAGGTAAAACAAGTACAAATTCTGAAACAATACACAATCTGCAATTAGAAATCCAGAAGATTATTACTAAGATTTTAGAAATGGACAATACATTGAAAGGGTAAAGGAGTAGATCCGAAGTAATGGAAGCCCAAATTAGGGAGCTTGAAGATACCAGTGTGCTAGAAGAACAATCAGAAAAAAGCCTAAGACTTATGTGGGACACCATGAAACTGAGCAATTTATGGTAATCAGAATTCCAGAACAAGAAAAGACAATAAAAAGCAAAGAGAAAATTGGAAGAAAATTTCCCTAACATCATAAAAGACAAGGCAATAAACATACAAACTAAATGAACCCAAACAGGATAGATCCCAAAAGAAAATCATCAAGACATACCAAACTTTCAAAAACCAAGGATAAGGAAAGAATCCGGAGAACAGCTCAGAGGGGGGAAAAAAAGTTACCTACAAAAGAGCTCTGGTAGCGTAGTGGTTATGAATCGGGCTGCTAATCTCACAGTCAGCAGTTCGAAACTACCAGCTGTTCCGCGGGAGATAGATGAGCCTTTCTGCTCCCATAAAGATTTATAGCCTCGGGAACCCTGTACAGAGTCGCTATGAGTCAGAACTGATTCCACAGCACATAACAACAACAACAACATAGGACCACCAGTAAGACTAAGCTCTGATGTCTCAACAGAAACCATACAGACAAGAAGGCAATGGGATAACATACACAAAATCCTGAAAGAAAAAAAATTCCAGTCAAGAATCATAAACCCAGCAAAGCTATCCCTCATACATGATGGCAAAATTAGGATGTTTCCTGATAAACAGAAATTAAAGGACGTTGTAATGACCAGACCAACTTTACAAAAAATGTTAAAGGGTGTTCTTTGGACTGAGAACCAACAACAGCAGACAACATTCTGAGAGTACCACATATGACAACACCACCCAGAATTCAATCCAGATACAGAAGTATTTAAAGTGTTTAAAACAAACCTACAGTACTGAAAATAGGTAACCAGAGATAACAATTTATAATGAAGTTAACTACAAAGCAAAAAGAGGCCATAGATACAGAACTTCCAAATAGCAAGGGAGTCAAATAGATTTCAATATAAAACAGACTGTTTTAAATGGGGGGGAGGGGGGAAATTAATAAGTTACAGAGTAAAACCTCTAGGAAAATTAATACACCTTCACAAAATAAAAGAAGAAGAAAATCAGATTTAGTAGACATTAATTGACGCTGTATGACAAGCACTGGACTGCAAGGTCAGTGGTTCAAATCCATCAGCCACTCTTTGGAAACCCTATACAGGGTCACTGAGTCAGAACCAACTTGACAGCACAAGACAATAATAAAACAACAGAAAAGAAAATGACAAGAAAACCCACAAACAAAATTAATTTAGCAATGAAAATTATGTGGAACAAAGAAACAAGCAGCACCATAAAAAAACAACAACACACACACAGCAAAATAACAGCAATCAATTCATGCCTATTGATAATGACACTAAATGTAAATAGATTAAATGCATTGGTCAAGAAACAGAGTAGCAGAATGGATAAGAAAACAGGATCCTTCAATATATTGTCTACCAGAGACATACTAAAAAAATGTAGACAGCCGAAATGCCCATCACCAGAAGAATGGTTAAACAAACTTTGGTACACACACACAGTGAAATATTACACTGCACTGAAGAATCATGAGGAATCTGTGAAATCCCTCACAACATGGATGAACATGGAGAACATTATGCTGATTGAAATTAGCATCCACAAAAAGGCAAATACTGTAGGAGACCAATGTTTTAAAAATTAAGAAAATGTTTTCTTGATTAAAGAAACAAACTATGATGTTTACACAGGTGGGGGTGTGTAGGTGAACACATGTTAACATAGGTGACAGTGCAAGCAATATGTAACAAGAGGGAGGTCAGTAAAGGAAAGATGAAGGTAGCAGGAGACACTGGGAGGAATGTAATAGTTAAAGTGGACAGAGGTAAATAACTGTTGAATGTTGGTACACGGAGAGGGTTGCAATCATTGTAATGAAGCAAAGTATGTGATTTGCTGAATGTAAAACTGATGGTCTACTCTTTAAAACTTCACTCAATTCACAATAAAAAGTGTAAAACAAATAAATAACAAGGCCAGGGGAACAGACTGTGGAACAAGCCAAAAATTGCTCATATACAAGTTCAAGTTGAAGCTAAAGAAAATTAAAACAAGTCCATGAAAGTCAAAATACAACCTTGAGTATATCCCACCTGAATTTAGAGACCATCTCAAGAGTAGATTTCACACAGTGAACACTAATAGCCAAAGACCAGAAAAGTTGTTAGATGACATCAGGATATCATACATGAAGAAAACAAAAGTTCAATTTTAAAAATCAAGAAAGAAAAGATCAAACTGGATGTTAGAAGAGACTCTGAAACTTACTCTTGAATGTAGAGTAGCTAAAGCAAATGGAAGAAATGATGAGAGCTGAACAGATGATTTCAAAGGGCACCTTAAGACAAAGTAAAGTGGTATAATGACATGCAGGAAAACCAAAGAGTTAGAAAACCAAAAAGGAAAAAACACACTCTGCATTTTTCAAGCTAAAAGAACTAAAGAAAAAAAAAAAAAAATCAAACCTTGAGTTCCAACACTGACGAATTTTACAGACAAAATACTGAACCATGCAGGAAGCATCAAAAGATGATGGAAGGAATCCAGAGTCACTGTACTAAAGGGAACTGGTCAAAGCTCAACTGTTTCAGGAGGTAGCACATGATCACAAACCGACAGTATTGAAGGAAGAAGTCTAGGCTGCACTGAAGGCATTAGAGAAAAACCAAGACTCTGGGGGGATTGATTAATACCAACTGAAATGTTTAAATAAACTAATGCAGTGCTGGAAGCACTCACTAGTCAAGAAATGTGGAAGACCGGTACCCAGCCAACCAACTTGTATCCATTCCAAAGAAAGGGGACCCAAAAGACTATGGAAATTATTGAACAGTATCATTAAAATCACATGCAAGTAAAACTTTGTTAAAGATACTTTAAAACCAGTTGCAACAGTACATCAGCAGGGAGCTGCCAGAAATTCAAGCCTGATTCAAAAGAGAACATGGAACAAAGATATCATTGCTGATATCAGATAAATCTTGACTGAAAGCAAAGAATACCTTGTGTTTCATTGATTACACAAAGACATTCTACTGTGTGGGTGATAACAAATTAAAGATAACATTGGGGGAAATGGCAATTCCAGAACATTTGATTGTGCTTATGAGGAACCTGTACATAGACCAAGAGGCAGTCTTTCAAACAGTAAAAAGGAAAACTGAAAGGTTTAAAATCACAAAAGTTGAGTGTCAGGACTGGATCCTTTTTACCATACTTATTCAATCTGTATGCTGAGCAAATAATTTGAGAAGCTTGACTATATGTGGAGAAACGCAGTATCAGGATTGGAGAAAGGCTCATTCACAACCTGTGATAAGCAGATGACACAACCTTGCTTGCTCAAAGTGAAGAGCATTTGAAACACTTACTTACTATAGCCTTGCTGTAACTATGTAAGAGCCATGTCTGACTTCCCCTGGCTTCACAAAGGGGAAAAAGAATCAAACTCAAAATCAGCCCAAGGTCAATTTTGAAGCAGAGGTCAGACATGCTTCCACTCTATAACCTTCCTTACCCTATTCTGACACCAACCATCCATCTCACAGCAATCTCTGATTCATACCTTGGTTCGATAATCCATTGCAATGGCCACACAGAACTCATAACAATACTCACAATCATGAGATTTACTAGAGAAGTGAACAGGGTACAATTCAGGATCAAAACCAACTGGAGGACTCAGCAGTTCTCCCGTCAGGAATGCCTCTTGGCTGCTATACAGCAGGCACACCTCACTCTTGGTTTCAGCCTCTCAGCCTTGTGGTCCCTTGGCCTCTGCCCTGCTCAAGTCAAGCACCTGTTACAAAATTCTTATAGCCAGTCTGTGAATGCCCAAGGGGCACATTCTCCAAGTCAGTCTCCTGACCTCAGGCACTCAGCTGTACTCCATCCACAGGCCTAGAGCCAGCAGCTGTTCTGTCTCTCCTTGCCATTGCCTCTGCTGTCGCCTCTTGCTGTCACCTGTTTCACAGCAGTCGCTGTTTCCCAAGGCAGGGATCTCCCATATCACTCATGCTTTTCCTTCTTGATGGTCCTAGAACCTTCCATCTCTGCTTCTAAGATGGCTCCTTTTAAAACTAGCTGGAGGACAAAACTAACCAATCCCAGCCTTACAGTCCTATATACCTTATTTGCATTGTCCCACCCAATCAGTGGACTGCTGGTGTGGTGCACTGTATAGTACAAGCCCTGGAGCGCAAGGTCAGTTTGAACTGCGAAGTTGAAACTCACCAGCTGTTCCTTGGAAACCTTATAGTGGGTCGCTATGTGTCAGAACCAACTCAACAGCACTTAACAACAACACCCAATCAATAGGTGAATATTAATAAGAAATTAGGGCAGCAATGAAGAAATGGGCTGAGTTCAACTACGTTCCATAGACTCCCGTTGACCTGGAGATGAGA
>NW_006408560.1:5503396-5529480 GCF_000296735.1 Chrysochloris asiatica
GTTAATCTTACAGTCCAGAAACAGAGGACCCTAGGACCATCAAGGGAGGAGAGAACAGAGAAGCAGTGACACCAGAGACGACGCAGAGATGGGGTCATGGAGAGAGGGAGCAGCTGAGGACTCTAGATTCATGGAAAGAGAGGGACTGAGAACTGGCGGCCAGGAGGCAGACTTGCAGAATGTGCCCTTTGGTGGTTTAAATTATTACATATGCCTGAGTGTTTATATATATATAGCTAAAATGAGTAAAGAGAAATACTGTTAACTGATGGTACATGGAGGGTATTATAATCATTTAATGAAACAAAGTATATGATTATGATTTGCTGAATGTAAAACTGATGATCTGCCCCTGTAAACTTTCACTCAATTCACAATAAAAACTTTTTTTAAAAAGACTTCGGATAGAAAAGTCATATCAAGTAAATTCATAGCACCACAAGCCTTCATTATGAATTACATTTCAGCATAAAGAAAACAAAAATTCTCACAACAGAAACAATAAGCAATATCATGGTAAATGGAGAAAATTTTGATGTTATCAAGGATTTCATTTTACTTGGATCCACAATTAATGCCCATGGAAGCAGCAGCCAGGAAATCAAAGGATGCTGTGATAGTTAAAGGGTTGTGCCAACTTGACTGGGCCAGGATTCCCAGTGATTTGGCAGTTGAGATGTGGTTATCCCCATGGTGACATCTAATACAGGCAAAGTTAACTCTATGACGATGGGCTATGAGCAGTCAATCAACTGAAAGGATGTTTCCTCAGGAGTGCAGCCTGCTTCCAATGTAATGGACACTCAGGCAAAGCTTGCGTTTTTCTGCTGGGTCAGGATCTTACATCTAGCTGGTCCTCCAACTTCTGGTTCTTTAGACTTGAGCCAGTAGCCTGCACTATTATCTACCTGCCTGTCTGTCTACTGGAGCTTTCGGCCTTTCTACCTGTTGGACCTGCCTTCCTGTCCGACCCGCCTGCCAATTCTGGTTCATCTGACCCAGACTTGGGACTCTTCCACCACTACAATTGTGAGCCATTTCCTTGACATAAACTTCTCTTTACATATATATATATACATATTATATACATATTATATATATATGTATGTATATAATATATATATATTACTGGTTTTACTTCTTGAGAGAACCCAGACTAAGGGCAGACACATTACATTGGGCAAATCTACTGCAAAAGATTTCTTTAAAGCATCAAAGAGCAAAGACGTCATTTTGAAGACTAAAGTGTACCTAACCCAAGCCATGGTCTTTTCAACCACCTCATATGCATGCAAAAACTGGGCAATGCATAAGGAAGAGCAAAGAATTGATGTCTTTGAATTATGGTATTGAAGAAGTACCATGGACTACCAGATGAACAAAAAAATCCTTGTTGGACGAAGTACAACCAGAAGGCTCCTTGGAAGCAAGGATGGTGATACTTTTGATATGTCATCAGGAGGGACCAGTCCCTGGAGGACATCAGCTTGGTAAAGTAGTGGGTCAGCAGAAAAAGAAGACAATCATTGACAATATAGATTTTTTGCAACAGTAGCTAAGGCTCAAACATAAAACTACTGTAAGGATAGTGCAGGCCTGGATAGTTCCTCATTCTGTGGTACATGGGGACTTGAGAAAGTTCATGGAAAAATGGAATTGAAAGATAATGGCATTTTTCCACAAATATTTTGAAGTCGTCTCATACATAGAATCACTAAGAACACATAACAATACCAACAGGAGGCCAGGTACCACATCCATAATTTCATGCTAACTTCTGCTGTGCATAAGGTCGCTATGGGTCAGTACCAACTTGATGGCACCTAACAACAACAACAACAACAAAGGGGCAACTCCACGTGTCTAGGTCAGAGTCCCTGTTTTTTTTTTACATACTATTTCCTTAGTTCCCTATCATTCTTTTTCAAGCCAGTTCATACTTCTTCTCTTTTCGAAAGTATCCAGTGACTCACAAAATAAAGACAATAGAACTTTCAAACTCTGTTTCCAATTCTACCATTACCTTCTTAGTCTTTGAGAAGGATCTGTTTCTCCATCTGTAAAACTAGAGCACATATGCTGCCCTCACTTGTCTCCCAGCTCTCCTTTGGGAAAATAAGAAGTTTGTCTCTCCTGTTTATCTGTCCAAGGAGCCCTGAGAGTGCAGTGATTACACGTTCAGCTGCTAATCAAAAATCAATGGTTAGAACCCACCAGCCACTCCACTGGAGAAAGATACGGCAATCTGCTTCTGTACAGATGGTCAGCTTTGGAACCTCTATGAGGCCATTATCCTCTGTCCTACAGGGTTACTGTCAGTAGGATAGACTCCATGACAGTGGGATTTTTCTCATGTGTCCATCTATTCATTTAAAAGGCAAAGTTTCCAGTTTATGCATTCTGAGATTAGTTCTCTGAGCTCAAGAAACCTTAAGAGATTATTCTTGGCTATAAATCAAAAGGAAAAAAAGAGCAATTTACCAAAAAACAACAAAAGTTAGGCCACAGTTTTAGTGTTATACAAGGATACCAATACAATTTAAATACTGTTTAGAGAGTTGTGATTCAGTTCCAAAACAATAAAACTGCCCCAGTTTATGATCTCACTCACTAAGAATAGTATCATTCACAATCTTCATCATTTTGTTCCTTCATTCCAGGCCATGATTGAACACTGACATTATCAAGAACTCCAACAGGAGTGTATAATCAACCAACCTTCTTTAGCTCATTGTGTAACCAGGCAGAAAATCAGGTCACGGGACAAAGCTTAACTTGATATAAGCTTCATCAGATGGGCAAGAAGCCAAATTTTCTATGAAAAAAACAAACTATAATATCAGAGAATAAAACACAATATGGCCTGAAAAGATTTAGTTATAGTGTTCTTTGTTCTAAAAGTAGCAAAAGGGAGAGTTACTCAGTTACAGATATAAAATGGTGAATGAGCCACAAAGTGTAAGTCTTTAGTTCTGCTATGTGTTACAATAGTTCAGATGTGAAATTTATCTCCTTACACTTAGCTTAGGCTGACAGAATCCTCTTACATAAACTGACAACAGTCATTCACTCAGCAAATATTTTCTAAACTCTACATTCCAAGCACGATGATACAGAAACAAAAGCATGCTTGGTAGGAAAAGAAAAATAAACTGGGATTGATTGAAAGTCACTGTAATCATGTACAAAGTGTATGTGCTGATAAAAATCATACTTCCACCAACTATATTCTAGTAGTTAGGGAAGTAAAAACACACAAAACAACTTCCTTGAACATGCTAATTTTAGGTACTTAATCTCAAAGTAAGAATGAAACAATGCTTCAGAACAGCATAAGTGGTTAACAGCAATGATAACAAATTAAACAAAGCTGAACTGGAAACAGAATAACAAACCTGCTGTGTGACGTTGGGCAAGTCACTTCACCTAAATCAGATAGTTCCTGGAACATAATAAACACTCAACAAATTACAGGTTTTAATAAACTTTCTGATGCAGGCATTTCTTAAACAAACCATGTTCCACAAGATATTTCTCAGTGATCTGATGTGGGATAATGCACTGGACCGAAAGGTTAGTTTGAACTGCAAGATCAGTGGTTCAAACTCACCAGCCGCTCCTTGTAAACCCTATAAAGGGTCGCTATGAGTCGAAACTGACTCGACGGCACTAAACAACAACAGGATTAATTAAGTAAGTAGTATGTGATCTTCTTTGTGAAAAAACTATAGAACAAAATGTCCTCTTACACAGAAATCCAAAAATAGCCAAAAGTTCCAATCACTAAACCATAAGATAACAGAAATAAACACAATTGTCTCATTTTACAAATGAGGAAAAGGTCTCAAACATTCAATTCATCTGTTTGTTAAAATGAAATCTCACACAAACAGTGCTACAATACACTATATATAATTAATAAAATAAATGAAACCAGTTAAAGAATAAAGAGCTAATAGCAGCTGGAAAATGAGGCTAATGGTTACTTCTATATCTTGTAACCAGTTTGTTTATTCTAACAGCCCTTTCCTGCTATTTCAAAACACATCTCACACATGTGCTCTTATCCTGAGATAGCTACATTACTTCAATGTTTAAGGAAAGTCAAATGGAGGAGGAATCACTTAAGTCTAACTCCATTTTTCCTAACAATTTACTCTTGAGAAATCTCTTTACTTCTTTAACCCAAGTACCTAGGCTATTGCAATATACAGTAAAACCTGTGAGAGCTGGAATTCAACAGGACTGCCTTGTTTTTCTGGGTCTCACAAGTTTTCTGCGTTTGACAGCGTGCTGTCTTCTCACTTTCCTATCTCTATTATCGGAAAATATTTGTTTTCCTTCTGTCAGAGTAGTTCTCACCCCACACACGCTTTCATAATTTTTACTGTAGAAAATTAGTTACCCTGGAGTCAATCCCAACTCAGTAATGATCCCAAATGTCAGAATAAAACTGTCTTCCATAGGGTTTTCAGCAGCTGGTATTTCAGAAGTAAATCACCAAGCCTTTCTTCTGAAGCACCTCAGGGTAGACTTGAACCTCCAACCTTTTAGTTAGCAGTCAAGCACACTGTCTGCACCATACAAGGACTCCCTTGGAATACAGTATTGTTATGGTTGTTAGGTACTGCCAAGTCAGTTCTGATTCACAGCAACCATATATATAACAGAATGAAACAATGCCTGGTACTGTGCCATCCTCACAATTGTTATGTTTAAACCCACTGCTACTGCCATTGCATCTATACAGCAGGCACTAAATGTCCTGGTGTGGCACTGCAGATAATGCGCTGAACTGCAAGGTCAGTCTGAGTCACAAGGTTGGTGGTTCAAACCCACCAGCCACTCCCCGGAAACCCTAAACAGGGTCACTATGACTCAGAACCAACTTGACGGCACTTAACAACCATAAACAGGATAAACACCGGACTAGTAACTGCAAGGTCAGCAGTTCAAACTCACCAAGCTGATCCTAGCAAACTCTATACAGAATTTATTTGATGGCACGTAACAACAATAAATAGTTAAGGAGCTCTGGTGGCACAGTGGGTTAAGCATTGAGCTGTTAACCGAAAGGTCAGCAGTTTGAACCCCCAGCCACTTCTAAGGAGAAGGATGAGGTAGTCTGCTTCCATAATGATTTACAGTCTTGAAAATCTCAGGGAGCAGTTCTACTCTGTCCTATATGGTCCTTAGGAGTCCAATTTGACTCAATAGTAATGGTTTTTAAAATAAATACTTAGGAGGAAATGGGTTCAATGGCAGAATTCCCACCTTCCAAGCAAGAGATCAGGATTTGATTCCAAGCCAATGTACCTCATAGGCAGACACTACCCATCTGTCAGTGGTGGCTTGCACGCGGCTATGATGCTAAACAGATTCCATTAGCACTTCTAGACTAACACAGACTAGGAAGAAAGGCTTGGCGATTTCCAAAACTTAGTCATTGAAAACCTTCTAGATCACAGCAGTCTGATCCCCAACTGATCATGGAGATGGTACAGGACCAGGCAGCATTGAGTTCTGCTGGGTATGGGGCTCCCATGAGTCAAGGAGACTTGATGGCAGTGAACAATAGTCACTGAATAAATGCTATTATTACTGCATGATCTTATGATATAAACACAAGTCATTCCCAAAATGCTCATAATTCACAACTACAGTGTACCCTCAAAGAAAACATCCAGACTTTCTAAATCAATCACATTCAGGATTAAAAACAGACATACTTCTGCCACCAGCAATAGGAACTAGAAAATTACCATCTATAAATATGTAGAGAGAATTTAGTGGAAATCTTCTATAGCCCTCTTTTAATAGTTACACTAGCTAAACTTGTCAAAAAACCTTTAAGAACTCTGACTCTGTTGTAGCATTGCATCAAATACCAGTTTTGTACTAAAATAGGATGTTAGCATAACACTAAACCTATCTCCTTAATTGAATCAGCACCTACACTTGAAGCAGAATAGCAAACCAATGATTTTAATGATTAATGTTGTTGTTGTTATGTGCCGTGGAGTCGATTCCAACTAACAGCGACCCTGTACAGGGTTTCCGAGGCTGTAAATTTTTACAGGAGCAGAAACCCTCATCTTTCTCCCACAGAACAGCTGGTAGTTTCGAACTGCTGACCTTATGGTTCATAGTCCAATTCGTAACCACTACGCTACCAGAGCTCCTTAATGATTAATTGTTGCTGTTGTTAAGTGCCGTCGAGTCGGTTCCTACCCATAGTGACCCTGTACAGGGTTTCTGAGGGTGTAAATCTTTACGGGAATAGAAAGCCTCATCTTTCTCCCGCAGAGCGGCTGGTAGTTTCGAACCACTGACCTTAAGGTTTGCAGCCCGATTCGTAACCACTAGGCAAGGTTAAAAATATTAGGGAATTAAACACTCTTGTCATTCTTATTTGTTAATATAAGGTGGAGTCAGAAAGTTCATGGAAAAATTCCATTATCTTTCAATTCCACTTTCCACAGACTTTTTGAAGCCTTTCCACAGATTTTCATCACTCTTTTAATCTAAAACAAGCAAATTGAGACTAGAAGTGAAAGTTAATTTGCTGAATTTGCCTTTTACATGTTACAAAACGGAAAGTAAATGTACATTATAAATAGTTTTTGCATATCAGCAATCCAAATAGCAATGATTTTTTTTCAACCCAACAAGCTATGGTTCTAAATGTCCACTTTGAGGTCTTAAATTCTCAGCTTAACTTGTGTTATATAAGAACACAAATACCTCTGTAAACACCAGAGACTCACAGTAGTTGACCATATTACAAAATCAGAACCTAATAACTGATACCATAAACTCTCAGTTAATTCAGGGAAATGAGAGCTTAATAAATTTGTGTTGAGTATGAAAAGCACCTCTCACTACCACTTAAAGAAGCAACTAAGTTCCAGTCAACAAATTCCATTATAAGTGATAAATAAAATAACAGCCTAAAAAGCCAATCAGCTATTCAACTGGAGGACATACAACATAGGAAGTTCCTCTACTTATATGCTGTCATGTAAGTATATAAATCAAAGCCATATTAAAACAAGAGGTTCAATTTTGCCTGCCACTTATTATGAGACCGGTAGACTTGTCCATCATACCATTGCTATGAGCCAACCCTTTATTCATTCATTAGGTGTTTTACGAACAATATCACTGCACCATCACTAAGCACAAAAACAGGAAGTAGGAAGGAAATATATTTACAATTACAATTCATTCATTCAACCTATTATATGTCTAATATGTACCAGGACTGTTCTAAACACTGATGAAAAAAAGTAGCAATAATAAATATGAGTGGTGAGGAAATGAGTAATTTAGAGGCATATGGGAAGAATTTTCTAAAGTACAAATAAGTCAAGTGTAAAGGACAAAGACTTATCTTCCATTTTGTGAAAAGACTGCATTAAGGTAGTGTATAATAAACAAGAACAAGGGAAGAATAATTGATAAAATGAAAAAATGGTTTCCTGTACGAGTAGAGAACATTTTCAATGATAACAATATAATCCTCTACTGACATTTGACGGAGTCCTAGCATGGCACTACGGTTTTATGCACTGGACTGTAAGGTCGGTTTGAACCGCAAAATCAGCGGTTCAAGCTCACCAAGCCGCTCCTTGGAAACCCTACACAGGGCCGCTATGAGTCAAAACCGACTCAATGACACTTAACAACTCAACTGGCATTTATGGAAGTGTCTAGTTGTCACAATAATTTAAAATGCTACTGACATTTAATGGGCAGAAACTAAGAAAGTACTGCCCAAAGAAGAAATCTCTCTATTCTCAAAACTTCCCACGTGGATAGTTAGGCTAATGAAAACCATCTTTATAGTTACCAAAGCCTAGGACTGAAGTCTTTTTTACATAATTTTAATATACACTAAATTTCCAGTAACGCAATCATTAAATACAGCAAGAGAAAATTACACTTTATTTGTCATTTTAATCAAGAATTGCTCACCATTTTGGTATTTTGCCTCTCATGGTATTTAAGTTGCAAATACTCATAGCTGTCTACTCTGGTACATGTCATGTTACTAAGTTAATTCTTTGTTTGTTGCCAATATCTACTATACCAAGTATTCCAGTTATGAGTATATACAGGTTGAAATATCTGTTATATTGTAATGGCTATTTTTTATTTATTTTTTATATTGTTGTTATTGTTAGGTGCCATCAAGTCGGTACCAACTCACAGCAGAACGAAACACTGCCTAATACTGGGCTAACCTCACTATTGTTGCCACGCTTGAGTCCATCAATGCTGCTACTTGGCCAATCCATATCGTTGGGGGGGGTGTCTTCCTCTTTTTCTCTGACCATCCACCTTATCAAAAATGATATCCTTGTCCAGTGACTGGACCCTCCTGACAATATGTCTGAAGTATGAGAGACGAAGTTTGGCCATCCTGGCTCCAAGGAGCACTCTGGCTGTACTTCTTCCAAAACAGATCTATTGATTCTTTTACAAGCCCATGGCACTTTCAATATTCTCCTCCAACACTATAACTCAAAGGCATCAATTCTTCTACAGTCTTCCTTATTCACTGTCCAGCTTTCACATGCATATGAGGTTATTGAAAACATCATGGCTTGGGTCAGGCACTAAGTTTAGTCTTCAAGCTGACATCTTTGCTCTTGAACACTTTAAAAAGGTCTTGTGCAGCAGATTTGCCTAATGCATGACTGCCACTTCTGTGAGTGTTGATAGTTGATCCAAGAAGAAGGAAGTCCTTGACAACTTCAATCTTTTCTCCGTTGATAATGTTGTTGTTTATTGGTCCAGTGGTGAGGATTTTTTTTTCCCCTTTACATTGAGATGTAATCCATCCCGAAGGCTGTGGTCTTTGATCTTCAACAGTAAATGTTTTAAGTCCTCTTCATTTTCAGTAAGCAAGATTGTATCATCTGCATACTGCAGGTTGTTAATGAGTCTTCCTCCAATCCTGATGCCACGTTTTTCTTCATATAACCCAGCTTCTCGGATTATTTGCTCAGCATACAGGCTGAATAAGTATGGTGAAAGAATACAACCTTGTCGTACACTTTTCTTAATTTTAAACCATTCAGTGTTCCCATGTTCTGTTCAAACAACTGTCTTTTGGTACATGTATAGATTCCTCATGAGCATTAGAGAATTATTTTATTTTAAAAATATGTGTAGGAAAGTTATATTGCCAATGAATTTCATTACATTAAAGAGTACAAACAAAAGAGGGTAGAGTCCTAGTGTGGCACTGTGGGTTAATGCGCCAGATTGCAAAACCGTTTGAAATGCAAGGTTGGTGGTTCAAGCTCACCAGCTGCTCCTCGAAAACCCTATAGAGGGTTGCTATGGGTCGGAGTCGACTTGACGGCACTTAACAACAACAACAACAAAAGAGGGTATTGGGTCTGATAGGTTTGAGAATCACCAGGCTAAAAGATCAGCATCATTGCTTTATGGCTACAGGTATCAGTTACTTCAGGAAAAGGAAGAAAGGACATGGGAATTTTTTCCTCTGAAAGGTAAAAGTGAGCATAATGAAACCACTATTGTAACTGAAGATGGTTCTAAAAGTTCAAAGTCTACTCAAATCTACATAATATCAGAGTGAATGACAAGGAAGCTAAGACATCTATCTAGTCTAAGAATTCCCTGTGACAATTGTGGAAATCAGAGACAGAGGTTACCTGTCTTAGCAGATTTTCTGTTCTATTTTGCC
Organism: Chrysochloris asiatica; assembly: GCF_000296735.1. Lineage (NCBI taxonomy): Eukaryota > Metazoa > Chordata > Mammalia > Afrosoricida > Chrysochloridae > Chrysochloris > Chrysochloris asiatica. The sequence goes on from NW_006408560.1 coordinate 5,513,118, forward strand.
TATTTGGGAAGAAGAAAGCTGACAGTCTATTTAACACACAAGCATGCCTGGTTTAAAATCACCAGAGCTGACTCACTTCTATTTGATATGTACCTGGGGACTTTGAACTCTGAACTTCCTAACAACTGAACTTAAAACAAAAAACAACTAAAATGTTTTTTTCAATGGAAAAGGGCCTGTTATTGTTAAGTGCCACATGAATCAATTCCAACTCAAAGCAACACTGTACAGGGTATCCAAGGTCAGATGGATGGCTTTGAACTACCAACTATTTGGCTTGAAGGTAATGACCCTATTTCTCTACAAATGCAGAAGAATTAGGAGGTGAAAGAGCTGAATAGAAATTTTCAATGGGCAGCTTGAGAAGACAAAATCAAATATTATAATGAAATAAATGTGCAAAGACCTGGAGTTAGAAAAACAAAAGGGAAGAACACAATCAGCATTTCATAAACTGAGGAAACTGAAGAAAAAATTCAAGCCTCAATTTGCAATATTGAAGGATTCTATGGGCAAAATATTGAATGATGCAGAAGCATCAAAAGAAGATGGGAGGAATAATCAGAGTCACTGTAACAAAATGAAATGGTTTATGTTCAACCATTTCAAGAGGCAGCATATGATAAACAGCCAAGGACACTGAAGAAAGGAGTCCAAGGTGCACTTGAAGGCATTGGAAAATAACAAGACTCTGAAAATTGATGCAATACAAATTGAAATCTTTCAACAAACTGATGCAGCACAAGAGACTCACTCATCTATGCTAAGAAATTTGGTAGACAGCTAGCAGGCCAAATGATTGGAAGAGATTTATATTTGTACCCATTCCAAAGAGTGCTGACCAAGGGAATGTAAAAATCATCAGATTATCATTAATATCACATGCAAGTCAATTTTTGCTGAAATAATTCAAAAATGGCTGCAACAGTACATTGACAGAGAACTGCCAGATGTTCCAGCTGGATTCAGATGAGGATGTTGGAACAAGGGCTGTAATTCTAGCATCAGATGGATCTTGGCTAAAAACAAGAGAATACCAGAAAGATGTGTACCTGTGTTTTACTGACTACACAAAGACTTTCAATTGTGTGAATCATGACAAGCTATAGACAACATTGCTGAGAATGAGTATTCCAGAACACTTAATTGTGCTCATAAGGAACCTGTATATAGACCAAGAGGCAGTTGTGCAAACACAAGGGAACACTGAATGGTTTAAAATTAAGGAAGGTATATACGAGGGTTGCATTCTTTCACCATACTTATTCAATCTGTAGGCTAAGAACATAAACCAAGAAGCTAGATTATACGAAGAATGCAGCATCAGGATTGGAGGCAGACTCATTAACAACCTGCAATATGCAGATGATACAACCTTGCTTGTGGAAAGCTAAGAGGACTTAAAATACTCATGGATGAAGATCAAAGGCAACAGCTTTAGGTATGGGTTGCACCTCAATGTAAAGAAAACAAATATCCTCAACATTAGACCAATAAATAACTGCAAGATAAATGGAGAAAAGCTGAAGTTGCCAAAGACTTCATTTTGCTAGGATCAACCATCAACAGTCATGGAAGCAGCAGTCAAGAAATCAAATGACATATTGCTTTAGGCAAATCTGCTGCACAAAACCTCTTAAAAGTGCTCAAGAGCAAAGATGTCAGTTTGAGGACTAAGGTGCACCTGACCCAAGCCATAGTATTTTTAATAGCCCCATATGCATGTAAAAGTTGGACAATGAATGAAAAAGACCATAGAAGAATTGATGCATTTGAATTATGGTGTTGGAAGAGAATATTAAAAATACCATGGACTGCTAGAAGACCAGACAAATCTGTGCTGGAAGAAGTGAAGCGAGAATGCTCCTTGTAAGTCAGAATGGCCAGACTTCGTCTTTCATACTTCGGACATATTATCAGGAGAGACCAATCTCTGGAGAAGGACATCATGCTTGGTAAAGTGGATGGTCAGCAAAAACAAAGTCCCCAGCAAGACGGGGACAGTGGCAGTAACCATGGGCTCAAGTATAGCAACGATTGTGAGGTAGACACTGGACCGGACAGTGTTTTGTTCTGTTGTGCATAGGATCACTATGAGTTGGTACTAACTGGACTGCACCTAACAACAACACACTGCCTTTCAATCAAGGATTATAAGGCTCCATTACTCTGAATGCTCAGTCAAGCTTCCAAAAGGTACATGTAAGTATCATTTTACAGTGGAATAAAGCAGGTAAATCAAGAGGGTCAAATGACTCAGCTCCAGTCACATGAAAAATTAGTATTAGAACAAGTAATGATAACTGCAGCTCACTCAACCAAGAGTTTAAAGAAATGAAAATACACAAACACACAGTTGTTTGAGAACATGGAACTCCTAGACGAAACACAGAAAAGAAAACTTAATGAATGCTAATTTGAACTACAGAAAAATCTAAAGTTAGTGTACTGTCTTGGCTTTTGCTTTGTTCTCAAACTGGAATTTCTAGCAGTCTTACTAAATTACATGTGGTGCTACTACACAATTAATTCCCAACTGACAAAAAAATTTGGATACTTTTCTTTTAGACATTGCCCTACAGTGTGTAACTTGAGAGAAGTGATCCAATTCCTCTGGTCTCAACAACCACAAGGAGAGAAAGTGACCCCAACAGATAATGCTATAATGGAATAGCAGCCTCTAACTACTGATCTCCGTTCTAAAAAATCCCTCCTTCGTCAGGGTCTTAGCTAAAATCGTAGAGGCTCAACTATTTTGTTGAAAATATAAATTAGATATATAAATTAGAAATCATTGCTACACAAGAACAAAACCTTAAGCATCGGTAACACAAGAAGACAATGACTACCCTTTTCTCTTCTTCCATCACGGTCTCTCAACTTCAGGATGCATGACTGCTTAGGCCAGATAATTATTTGATGGAAAGGGCTGCCTTGTGCATTGTAGCATGCTTAATAGCACAACTGTCCTCTATCCATTAGACGCCAATACCAGTCAGTGCCAAATGTTACCTGGAAAACAAAATCAGCTCAGGTGAGAACCACTGCGCTACACTATGTCCTTTATTTCTCAGTAGTAAGTGGTGAAGAAATAAAAAATCAGACTCCACGGTCTTCTTAGTCTTGTTGTTGTTAAGTACCATGGGGTCGGTTCCGACTCATACTGACCCTGCACAGGGTTTCTGAAGCTGTAAATCTTTATGGGAGCAGAAAGCCTCATCTTTCTTCCATGGAACAGCTGGTAGTTTTGAACTGCCGACCTTGAGGTTAGCAGCCCGATTTGTAACCACTACGTTATTCTTATTCTTGTTGTTAAGTGCCGTCGAGTCAATTCCGACCCATAGCAACCCTGTACAGGGTTTCCAAGGCTGTAAATCTTGACGGGAGTAGAAAGCCTCATCTTTCTCCTGTGAAGCAGCTGGTAGTTTCAAACTGCTGACCTTAAGGTTTGCAGCCCAATTCGTAATCACTACGCTACCAGAGCTCCTTCTTATTCTTAGACCTTTTCTAATTCGACTATAGAGAACAAGATGCACACCTCTTTTCTCACCTTAGAAAATGGCAGTCTGAAAGAACTTAGCATTCCCTCCCTGAACATAAGAAAAGGTCATAAAAAGCCAACTAAACATAAAGAAACATGAAGTGGAAGCATCCAGTTGGTAGTTCCCTAAAACACACAAGGAATTTCAACTACAATTAATTTAAAGATTTTGTTCTTTCTCATACTGAAAAGTCCCACAGACTTCCCTAATATAAGCATGTTTATTTATTTCAGTAGAATTTCAAAGTTAGAACTAGCTTTCTTTTTACATGAATATGTGTTTCTTATTTCCAGATCCTTGCAGGGAATCTATTAACTGACATTATATGTTCAAAATTCTTATGGTAGCACATGCATTTTGTTTTTCTGATGAATATGTAAAACACTGAAATAATTTTTAAATATGTGTTCAAGTCATTATATCACTCATCCATTTAAGAAATACTTAATAAGTAACTGTTACACAGCACTAAATACACATTAAATAATTAAGCAGACTTTTTAGCCGATAAATTACCAATAGCACAGTGTAATATAAGCTAATAAAATCACCCAAACCAACTCTATCCAGAGAAGTAGTGACACCAGGGATGGAGGCAGAGATGAAGACATGGAGGGATAGAGCCGCTGAGGACTCTAGACTGTAGGCAGGCTTGCAGAATGTGCCCTCTGGTTGTTTAATTATATATTCCTAAATGTTTTTGTGTATATCCCCAGTCTCAAAAAAAACAGGGAATAGAAACAAATACTGTTGAATAATGCATGGAAGGAACTGTAATCATTACAATGAAAAGAAATACAATAGGATGAGTGTAAAACTGATGTTCTCCCATGTAAACTATGACTCAATTCACAATAAAAACTTTTAAAAAAAAATTTTTTTTAACTGAAAAAAAAAAAAAAATCCCCCAAACCCGTTCAATCACTAACTTGCTTCCCCAAGTTCAGCTACTCTACTAGCATTACTTAGATACATCTCTTGGATCTGTCTAAATCATGCATTTAAGAAGTAAGACCAGTGGGCTTACCTAATCATGAAGTGGTTAGAAAGTCTTCCTATATTAGCACCATTACAAATAAATTGCAATGGTTAACATCTTGTGAAGAACAAAATAATGAACATTATTTGTTGATAATAATAACATTTCAAAAAAGTGATATAACAAGGAGACGGTGCCCATTAACACCTTTAAGCAGAGCCTCAAAGGTAAGCAATATACTGGTAGCCCTTAATTAAACTGCTATCTTGTCTGATATGGGAAGTACCCTAATCCCCATGGAGTCTCTAGGTAGTGCAAACAGTTACCACACACAGCTGCTAACTGAAAGGTTGCTGGTCCGAGTCTACCCAGAGGCATCTAGGAAGAAAGGTCTGGCAATCACTTCTTTAAAAATCACCCATAGAAATCCCTACGAAGCACAGTTCTACTCTGATACACATGGCACTTATGGGGTCACCATGAGACAGAATCTGTTCTTTTCCCCCAATCCCCAAAAGGCACCTAACAATCATCCTAGTTTTATCAAAACCAAAAGATTATTCTGTATGTGATTTATCTCACCTATTTAATGATGGAAGGTGTCCTGATAACATAATGGTTTAGGCAATGGGCTGCTAAATGCCAAGGTCAGCAGTTTGAATCCACCAGCCATTCCATGGGAGAAAGGTGAGGCTTTCTGCTCCCATGAAGATTTACAGCCTCAGAAACCCTACTGTTGTTGTTAAGTGCTGACAGGCTTGTTCCAACTCATAGTGATCCCATATAGAGTTTCTGAGGAGCGGCTGGTGGGTTTGAATTGCTGACCTTGTGGTTAGCAGTCCAGTGTTTATCGTACAGTTCCACATCAGGATTCCTGGGTTAGTAGCCCAATGTTTTAACCCACTATGCCACCAAGGCATCTTCTTGTTCATTATTCATTCATCCCTAAATCTAGTCTAGTACCTCCATTAGTCTTGGCTTTCTTAGTATTTACACTATCATTTGGTGACCAAAAAATACAAATGTTATTTTACCCATCATATACACATTTAGGAGTCCTGGTGTGGCGCTATGGGTAAATGCACTGGACTACTAAGTCAGGTTGAACTGCAAAGTTGGTAGTTCAAGCTCACCAGCTGCTCCTCAAAAAACTTATACAGGGTTGCTATGGGTTGGAACTGACGTGATAGCACTTAACAGGGAGTCCTGGTGTGGCACTGTAGGTTAATGCACTAGACTGAAAGGTTGGTTTGAACGGCAAGGTCGGCAGTTCAAGCTCACCAACCACTCCTCGGAAACCCTAGACAGGGTTGCTAAGGGTCAGAACTGACTCAACAGCACTTAACAACATATACATTTAAAATACTGAGGCTTCAGATATATGTTGTTGTTGTTAAGTGCCATCACGTCAATTCCTACCCATAGCAACCCTGTATAGGGTTTCCAAGGAGTACCTGATGAGCTTGAACTGCCGACCTTTCAGTTCAAACAGCTTTACAGTCTGGCACATTAACCCACAGAGCCACACCAGGACTCCAATCTTACTTAAAATCCAAGTTTATTGTTGTTGTTGTTAGGTGCCATGGAATCAGTTCCAACTCATAGCAACCCTGTATAGGATTTCCAAGGCAGTAAATCTTCATGAGAGCAAAAAGCCTCCATCTTTCTCTTGCAGAGCATCTGGAAGGTTAGAATTGCAGAACTTGTGATTAAGCAGTCCAATGTTTATCCTACGGCATCACTGGTGTTCCTTCAAAATCCAAGTTCAGTACTTACTAAACTTTGAAGTTCTGGTGTGGTGCTGTAGAATAAGCACTGGATCACAAGGTCAGTTTGAAGTGCAAGGTTGGCGGTTCAAACTCACCAGCTGCTCTTCGGAAACCCTATACAGGGTCACTACAAGACGGAAGAGACCCTACGGCACTTAATAACAACAACACATTTTATTAGGAGTTTTAGTGTGATGCTACAGGATAAGCACTGGACTATTATCCACAAGGTTGGCAGTTCAAACTCACCAGCCACTCCTCAGAAACCCTATACAGGGTCACTATGAGTTTTTTAAACAACAAACTTTACTAAAATTATTTTCACTTTATTTAAGATAATGTTTGATTTTAATAAGAGAAATTCCTAAATCAATATTGACTTCTAAAATGAAGACTCTCCTTTGAAGCCTAACAGGTAACATAGTCCACTAATTACATTTTCATTTTAAAGTCCCTTCATTTAAACCTTCAATCCAAAATATGCCCTGAAGTTTTCTTAAAGCGGAACAATAGGTTAGCTTGGCTAGTAAAGAATGTCTGCCTTGAGCATTATGCACTTTCAAGTACTATCTTACTTACAATCAAACTGACAACAGCAACTCAAAAGATTAGATAGAGACCTTAGGGGGCAGTGAGTGTATGTTATATTAATGATGGAGGAACAACTCAGGAGAAGAGGGTGAGAACAGTTACACAACTGAAAGAATGTAATCAATGTCACTAAATGTTACATGTAGATAATCCACAAAGACAATGTTCTACATCCTACTTTGGTGAGTGGTGACTCGGGAATTAAAAGCTTGGGAGCAATCTACTGGTATATAACTGTTGGTCTCTTCCCGCCTGGAGCAGACAGGACTGAAAGAAGTCAAAAATTCAAGGAAACCAGGACTAATAGACCACAAGAACCACAGCCTTCACTAGCCTAAAACCAGAGGAACTAAACAGTGTCCAGCTACAGGATCACAACACATGGAAAAACTAGGAGAAAAATGTAAAGCAAGATTTAAAATCATAAAATAGACCAGGCTTATTTATCTGATAAAAACTAATGGAACTCCTGAGCCTATGGTCCCTACATACCCCTCAAACCTGGAACTGAGCCCACCCTCATGGATCACCTTTCAGCAAGCAATGGCGGGCCTATAAAGTGAACAAATAGCACCAGTGAGGTAACGTGCTCCTCAGAACAATCAACCATACAAGACCAGGAAGGTGACATTTGCATAAGAGCAAAGTTCAAAGGGTAGGAAGGCGCTAGGAAGAAAGACAATTGGAAACAGGGAACCCAGGAAGTAAAAATAGGAGAATTCTGTAACACTGAGGGAACTGCAACATGAAACAAAATGTATAAATTGTTGGATGTGAAACTAACGTGCTCTTTAACCCAAATCACAATAAAATGCTTTAAAAAAAATTACATGTACAAATTCAATTGGTGTACCTTTTACTGTACATATTCTCAACAACAATTTTTTTTTTTTTTAAATCCCCTCCAAAGAGTTCCCCTAATTTCTTAATACTTCTTTCTAAATGAATCTTGTGGGAATCATCTGGGAAGATGGAAACCAGATACACACACAAAGCTACGATTGCTAAACTAAGATGAACAGTAAGGGGTGTTATTTCACCAAGTGAAATAAATTCAAGCTACATGTGCCTTAACCTATACAGTATTAGGCATACTCCAAGCTCTCTGAAGTTATAGCCAAAACAATTTCTCCTAATATGCACATTAAAGTTAGCAGGGTTGGTGAATCCTTCATAGTATAGAACCAATAAACAAAAACAGAAGGATAGTTTCAGGGTTGAACCTTGAGTAAGGTATTGCTATGCCTGCACACACTTGCAATATATTAAGTGCTATACATTATACTAAAGGAGCTCTGGTAGCGTAGTGGCTACGAATCAGGCTGCGAACCGCAAGGTCAGCAGTTCGAAACTACCAGCTGCTCAGCAGGAGAAAGATGAGGCTTTTTGCTCCTGTAAAGATTTACAGCCTCGGAAACCCTATTCAGGGTCACTATGGGTCAGAACCGACTCGATGGCACTTAACAACAACATACATTATACTAAAGATTAGGGAAGAGAGAAGAGAATCAGATAAATTCTTTCAACCTAGACCTGTTGAACATAATTATGGCTCTGCATGTTGGAAGGTACATGGCAAGAGTTGAGACCACAGTGAAGTAGTCCTTCTCACTGGGTAACTCAATGAAAGCTGATGTAGATATTCAGCCTCTGGTGTTCAGAGAGGAGTATTGATGATGCAATAGTTTAAGCATTGAACTGTTAACTAAAAGGTCGGTGGTTTGAACCCATCAACTGCTCAGCAGGAGAAAGACAATATAAGCATTCTACTTCAGTAAAGACATATAACCTCAGAAGCCCTAAGTAGTGGTTGTACCCTGTCCCATATGCTTATAGAAGTTAGAATCCACTTGATGGAGTGGATTGGGTTTTTGTGGGTGCCCAAGAGGCCAGAACATACAGGTGGCCTTGTCATCCAACTATCATACCACTACCCTCTTGAGTTGTAGATTCAGTCCAGACAAAGAAAATTTTTATTCATGATAAACTGGGTCTAGGTATCCTAGGACAGACACCTGTGTTGCTCATGACATTCATCCAATTCAGCAAATACTGCGTGTCCAATGTATGCTGGAGTCCTGATGTGGCACTGCAGGATAACACACTGGACAAGGTCAGTTTGAACCACAAGGTTGACAGTTCAAACCCACCAACTGCTCCTTGGAAACCCTATGCAGGGTTCACTATGGGTTGGAACTGACCTGACAGCGCTTAACAGCAACATATTTAGGACAGCATTTGAAAGTTAAAAAAAAAAAATTTATTATGAGTTGAGTGAAGGTTTATAGATCAGACAGATCATCAGTCCCACATTCAACAAATCATACATTTAATTTCATTACAATGATTACAATCCCTCCAGAAAGTTTAAAAAGCAATGTTTTATGCAAACTTAATACTCCGTGTTATTATAAATACCCAGCATAAATAATCCAGTTGTTGTTAAGTACCGATTTGGTTCTGCTCATAGTGATCCTTATAGGGTTTCCAAAGAGTGGCTGGTGGATTAGAACCACCAACCTTGTGTGGTTAGCAGTCCAGTGCTTATCCTACAGTGTCACACCAGGTCCTAAATATGGAGCATATGAAAAATCATACTACTGACTTACCAGTAGAGTTGGTTTTTAGGAGCAGAGACAGATTTGTAGTGAACCAATTATTTACTGGCCTGGTCATCCTCATCAACATTTTAAAGATCAATGTCTGGTGTTAAGGATATAGAAATGACCTTGAATAAGATAAAACTCACTAGTTCATATATGAATCAAAGCTATAATTTTGTGCCTCACTTCACCTTTTCCTAAAAAGGCCTAACAACCATGAATTGCAAAATAGTTCTCCAGTCTTCAATTCACTCTTCCTTTTCTTGTCTTAGAGTCTATATTAGTCTCCTCACCTGAATTCTACTCATCCCTCAAAACTCAATTTAAATCCGGCTTTGACTGTCATATTCCTCTTTGAGGAAAACACTACAACAGGGCTTCAATGCAAGAATCCACATGAACCCAATTTGTATCTGGCAATGGATCCAGGTTTCACCTTCCTAGGCTGCCCACCTTCCCAACTTCTGTGGCAAAAGTTCTCTCTCAGATCCTAACTACCCAGAATTATATCAGACATCATCCTGATATATCCTAAGCTAAGTCAAACTTCCCCATGGGCAAGTCACTGAGAATGAGTCATAGGCTCAGGAATCTATACAACTCCCTACACTTTAAACCAAATGTCTCTTTCTCTTTCTCTTTCTCTCTCTAGTCCCTGAGACTAGGTCACAAACTAGAAATGCCCTATCCTTCAACAGCCTTTCCCTATTACCCAGCCACCCAGAGCTGGATCTGCACAAAAGACTCAGTACTGCCAGGCCCTACTGGCTCATTGCCCTTGTGGGTATGTTAATTCTCTAGAACAGCTCACAAAATTCATGGGAGTGTGGTGTCTCTGTAGGATAAGCACTAGACTGAGAACCACAAGGTCAGCAGTTTGAGTCCACCAGCCACTGTGCAAGTAAAAGATGAGACTTTCTGCTCCTGCAAAGATTTATAGACTCAGAAACCCTATACAGGGTGGATCACTATGAGTTGGAACCAACTCTACGGCACTTAACAACCAACATTAACCCACTGCCCTCAAGTCAATTCCAACTCATAGTAACCCAACAGGACAGAGAAGCACTGCCCACAGGGTTTCCACACCTGTCATCTTCATGGGAGCAGATCACCAGGACATTCTCAAATGGAACAGCTAGCAGTGAAGTGCTTTAACCAGTGCACGACCAGGAATCTTTCCGAGACTGCTGTCCATATTTATACAGTTGGCGAAGAATATCGACTATACTGTGGACTGCCAGAAGAACAAGCAAATCTGTCTTTGAAGGAGTACAGCCAGAATGCTGTATTAAGGATGGTGATACTTCATATCTTGTATTTTGGATGTTTTCAAGAAGGACCTGCCCCTGGAGAAGGACATCACGCTTGATAAATACAGGGTTAGAGAAAAAAGAAAAACCCTCAGTGAGATGGATTAACACAGTGGGCTCCAACACTGGGCTCAAACATAAGAATTGTGAGGATGTGTGAGAATGACACAGGACTGGGTGGTGTTTCACTCTGTTGTACTCAGAGTCAGAACCAACTCAACAGCACCTAACAACATTACCAATACTTACAACTACCCATTTATTATAATCAGACAAGATACAAGCAAAATTATACAACAAACAAGGTCTGGGAGAGGTCCTAGGATAAGACTTCCATTGGCCCCAGGAACAAGCCTTGGCCTCTGCTCTGCAATGATGCTCTCACCAATCCAAAAAGCCCCCAAAAAGTGAGCTCCAAGGTACAGAGTTCCCTAATCACTGGGACCTCAATGAAATATGCCTTACTGCATTATGTCTGTCCCCCTCCCTTCCTGAAATTTGGCTTGTCACGTATGGGGTCAGTGTAGCCCCTACTTGCCTGGCTATTTTAGAAAGACAAAGAGCACCTTAAATGCCCCAGATTTATACACCAAACTTTGTCCCACACCCTCTTCTCTCACATGCAAGGCAGCTTCAAAAAGTCCGTGGAAAATGGAATTTTAAATTTATAGAGGTTTTTTCCAAAAGCTTTTTCAAGTCTTTTTGAATTAGCCAGTATCAATCACCTTATGTGATTTTTGTCTTGCCTCTCCAACAAGATTGTGAGATCATTAAGAACAGAGACCAAATATTCTTCCACACCACCTCCAAGACATCCAACATAGAGCCATATATGCACAGACAGCATTCAGTTATATGTCATTATACTAGGCTTCAATTTATAAATTGGGCAAGACAGATAATATACCAGGTTGTGAACACACAAAAAATACCTAAAAAGTCTTTCAAATTATCGTTTTCCAAGAGCCCTTTGAAGTGAGAACTTCAGATGGCAAGAAGAAAAGATCAAATAAATTGTGGGGATTTGGAACTTAAACAAAGACTGGCAGTGCCTTAAGGATGTGAAAAGCTTAAGGCTCCAATGTTTGAAAGGTAGCATATTCAATGACAGGTCACTGATCACACACATACTGGCTGCAGTCACACTCAGCTGTGTAGTAAGAGAATTCTGGAGGCTCTGATGTCTACTGGGGGAAAAAAATAAGCACTTGCTCTCCGGAGTACTGAAGCAAAAACACTCACACAGCCAAGTCAGAAACCAAAACGAAGTAGCATTTAAATGAATATTATGACTATGAAGTTGGGGACAGGCAGATAGAAAAGAAAACGCTGGAATAGCCCCAAAAAAGCACAAATTTTATAAGACAATACCCTTAAAGCACTTATTCACCGAGCTCGATTATTTCTGCTTAGAAGGCTGGCAGACACACTTTAGTAGGCTTTCTCACAGATTGTCTCTATGATACTAGAAATAGATAAACTTCTGCAGCCACCCTTACTTAAAACTGAAAATGGAGACTTTTTATTTAAAAAAAATAAAATAAAATAACTATCATTAAGTAATTCTACAGACTTAACATCCAGCATCTCTTCTATCACCAAGACCATGTTTTTCAATAACTGATCCTTCCTTCCTCTTTGTTTCTAACCTTTGCATTCCAATTGCCAGTGATTAACATTCACCCTGGAGGGTCTCCCAATTGGCACTATAAACCCAACCCAAAACAGCTTCTGGTTTGGGGGTGCTGGAGCGATTAGCATGCTGCAGAAGCCGTTCGCTCACGACTGAATTACCTCTTAAGGGGACTAGTAAATCTGGCAGAAACTGATTAAATCAGTTTGATATTTGAGGATGCAGTCCCCAAGATTCTATCCTAAATCCTTTTTCTTTTTAAGAGAAGTGGGTAATAGAAGATGATACTGGCAACATCGCAACTAAATCAAACCAAATTGAAACAGTATGTCCTGCCTCCTTCCTAAAGCCATTTTCTTCTAGAATGATAGAGTTCAGACAGTCTGCAAGGCATTAGCACATTGCTGTTTTCACTTTCACAAAACCCTAGCAATCACTGAACAGCAAAATCTCCCGTCTTCTCCCTTCGGTTACTTTCCAAACCTCTTTTTCCTTCCCTAGAGACAACCGAATAGGGACAATCCTCAACCACCCGCTATTTAACTTCACTGAGGAAAGAAGGGATGGGGGTGGCAGGGGAAGGACAGTGCTGCGGAAAAGTGGGAAGGGAAATAGAGGTTGGTGAGAAGCAAAAGCGGAAAGAGAATGGGGGAGACGGAAGAGAGGTCATTGTAGGAAGGAGAAAAGGTGAAGAAGAGTGCAAGAACACTGGGGGCAGAGTTGTGAGAGGTGAACTTACTAAGGAAAACAAAAAGACAGAGGGTGTCAGCTAAAGAAAGGAGATGGAATGAGGGACAGGTGGAGCAACCCCAGGGTTTAATACAGGCCCGGACAACCAGGGCAGGGTCCAGCGACCCGAGACTGTGGGCAGCAGGTATTCGGGAACCAAACCAGGAGAATCAAGGCTGTGCAGGAAAATTAGACACAGTTCCGGGACATCGGGAATAGGAATCCATACAGGTGTTCAAGCGCAGAGGACCCGGGGCTCTTACCGGTAGTTTGGGGCTAACCTCGCCCTTGCAAAAGTGACAGAAAAATCGGTCAGCGCCCGAGCCTGCCCCGGCCGCCGAGGCCTCCGCCATTTTTCTCCTCCACGTGTTGTCGGACAGGACAGCCGGCCGGTCCCTCGCCAGGCCGCTACCTCGCCAGGTGCGGTCGCCGCCTTCGCCGCCTTCGCCGCCTTCGCTGCCTCTTCCGTGCGGCCGGCGGCTTCAGAGCCCACGTCGGTAACGTGAGTCCGCTGGGCTCAGCTAGACAACGGCGGCGCAGCCCACGACTTCGCGGCCCGCCTCCCAGCACCAAAAAGGCTCAGGAAGGAGAGTTCTCCCGCCGCGACCCGCCGGCTGGCTCCTCAAACAGCCCCTCGCCGGTCCTCCCACCTTCCAGCGAGAAGAGAGAAAGAGCGTCCCGGAAACCACCGGAAAGCTGGGGTAGAGCGGCCCACATTTTTACTTCTTCCTGGTTCTTCCGAGTGCCAGTCCTCTTGCGAGAAAGGGCCGTGGGCTCCCCCTCTGCTCGGGCGGCTAGTGGGAGCCTCACGAAGTCGGTAGGAGGAACTCGAGACACTAGGATTGGAACCCCCGGATTGCATTGTCCTGGAGGTTAGTGGGAAATGCTGCTCGAACAAAACGACCCTCACTCTAGACCCATAGACCAAGTTCGGGCCGCGAACCTGCGTAAAGGGGGTGGAGAGACAAGAACCAAAGACCTTGTAAATCCTCTAGGACAGCGAAGGGGCTGGGATGTTTTTCTTAAAACATGTGGATGGATGGTATCTGTCTCTCTGGTGATACTAGGAGACAGTCACTGGGATTCTGAGGAATTGAATGAAGATCTGTAAAACTAATCCTATAAGGAGTGTCTGGGTGGTGCAACAGTTAAGTCTTAAGGTTAGAGGTTGAGTCCATCCACAGGAGCTACTTTAGAAAGGCCTGGCGATCCATTTCCGAAAAATCAGCCATTGCAAAAATACTATGTAGCACAGTTCTACCCTGACCACACGCGGGGTCGGAATGAACTCCAGGTCAACCGGTTTAATCATGTAATTAACTATGTCCGTTTCTTTTTGTCAAGTAGACATTTCAGAATCAAATTGTTTCAGTATTTCCGTGTTATAAAAAGACTACAGTGACATTTTACTATTGTTTCCTTGGGACAGGATTGTTGTTGTTGTTAGGTGCCATCGAGACGGTACCGACCCATAGCGACCTTATGCATAGCAGAACGAAGGACAGGATACTCAAAGTCAAATTGTTGTGTCAAGATATGCAAGATGTTAAGGCTTTTGCTGTATATTGCCAAGTTGCCCTTCAGAAAGAGTACATGAATTTATGTTCAGCTCTACACCTAACAGGAAAGAAAAAATTTCTATCATATAATTTTTTTTGTCCTAGCTTAGAGGCCTCTCCTACCCCAGTACAATGACTCAAGCAGAAATTAAACTGTGTTCTTTGTTGCTGCAAGAGCATTTTGGAGAGATTGTAGAAAAAATTGGAGTCCACCTAATCAGAACTGGCAGCCAGCCCCTAAGAGTAATTGCCCATGACACAGGAACGTCATTGGACCAGGTATGTTTAAATAGCGTTAATTTACACTTCTGTCACTACTCCCCACTCAAGAAAATGGAAAAGCTAAGAAGCCAGACCCTAGAATCAGAACCAAGTTATTTGGGAGGAAAGATAAGGGACTTGTCTTTCCCAAGCTGCTTGTCAAATGTTTCAAGCTCCTTGTGGTTTCTTAGGCACATCATTCCTCTTCCCATTCCACACCTCATTTGTTTACTGTTGTTGGCATGTACCAGGGAGTCGGTTCTGACTAATAACAACCCAATAAACAGTTTTCAAAGAACAGCTGGTAGGTTTGAACCACTGACCTTGTGATTAGCAGTCCAGTGCTTATCCTAGAGTGCCACACCACATTTGTTTACTGTAATCCTATTAATATCAACAGTATCTTTAAGGAATGAGAATGATTGAGTAAAAGCAAATTGCAATTTGGAAGATAAGAATCAGAGGAAACAGAAGCATCATAGCAAGAGAATTGTCTAGATGTCTTCCATTGGCATGTGATTCTTATTATGAACTACTCAAAGGGAGGGAGGGAAGAAGCACAGAGCTGTCCATCTAGTCATTTATTGATGCTTAGAAAACCATTGGACAAAAATTGCCAACAACATTGAGCTGCGTCTTCAGATCTTTCTTTCTTTTGGGCTCTACCTAGGTGAAAAAATCCCTTTGTGTCCTTATCCAACACAATCTGGTGACATATCAGGTGCACAAACGTGGTATGGTGGAGTATGAAGCCCAGTGCAGCCAAGTACTGCGAATGCTTAGGTATCCCCGGTATATCTATACTTCCAAAACGCTGTACAATGACACTGGAGAGTTAATTGTTGAGGAACTGCTATTGAATGGCAAAATGACAATGTCTGCTGTCGTGAAGAAAGTGGCAGACCGACTTACAGAGACTATGGAAGGTCAGTACTGTATCCACAGCTGCTAGCCAAAGCTTAGGGCACCTGGCTACAGGAGTGAACTCTCAGCTGTCTTAGATGATCTCAACTATCTTTTTCCTCCTATTGTACAGATGGTAAAACCATGGATTATGCTGAAGTAGCAAACACTTTTGTGCGACTGGCAGACACACACTTTGTACAACGCTGTCCCTTGGTACCTGCCACTGAGAAATCAGACACTGGGTCACCACCGCCTGCCCCCATCCTTGTCATTAATGAAAAGGACATGTACCTAGTTCCTACACTAAACTTGATAGGTAAGAAATTGTGACCCTTGAAAATTGTAATTTGTCCTAACTGTGGACTCTTCTTCATTTTTAAGTTAACAGATCAATCAATTCAGTACTTACCAAGTGGTTGCTATGTGTCAGATAATGTATATAATAATATATAATAATGGGGGAGCTTTGGTAGCGTAG
>NW_006408560.1:5529580-5543997 GCF_000296735.1 Chrysochloris asiatica
GATCAATCAATTCAGTACTTACCAAGTGGTTGCTATGTGTCAGATAATGTATATAATAATATATAATAATGGGGGGGGGGGAACCAGCATGATCTCTGTCCTTTTGAGGCTTATCTGAGGAGTTAAGGTATATCCTTCTTTGAGAAAGTGACATTTGAGCTAACATATGAAACAGAAATTGGAGCCAACCAATGAAGAAGCAAAGGAAAGTTAGAAAAGAAAGCATTTCTGGCAAAGGAAATACCATGTAAGGAAAGAAAAAAATAGAGTGAGGAACTGAAAGAAAGTTGATGTGGGTAAAGCATGATGTACCAAAAAAAAGAGGCATGAGATCAAGTTAGGCAAGGGCTAGATCAAGGAGCATCTTACAGAGTATCTGCTCTTTATCCTTAGAGCAAGGGAAAACCTGGCTTATAGGATTTTAAACAGGGAAGTTACAGAATCGAATTTACAGTTTTAAAGGATGCTTCTGTCTACATAAGGGATGAAGGATGAACAAAAGTAAATGTAGACAAACCAGTGAGAACTAAATATAGACGGGGTGACAGAGACAGGTATTAATAATAAACATCTAGGTATCTGACTTGCACATGTAGGAGAGTACATGCCATGCCTTGTGAGAGGAAACATTGGAGGAAGACCAATTTGAGGGAGAAAGTCTATAATAATTTCTTTTGGTTGTGTTTAGATGCCTCATCATTTACTTGACTTTCAAATATACACACACACACATATATATAGATAGATAGATCTATATAGATATAGATGTATCCTTAGCCTCCTAAACAACTCTAACCTAGGGGAAACTACAGATCTCTCTGGAATAAAGAGATACCTGCTGTCATGTTTGGTCATTTCTTATCATCATGTGAGATGCAGCCTAACTGTTTTGTTTTATTTGGAAGGAAAAGGTAAAAGGAGGAGATCATTTGAGGAAGAAGCTGCTGGGGAGCCCAAAGCCAAACGACTAAAACATACTACAGATAACAAAGAGGTAATGGGGCTGCTTGATTAGGAGGCTTTGCCCTGAGGCAAGCCAGAAAGAGAGCAAACCCTAAGACACTTAAAGGTTCCTGAGCTGAAAAGTGGTAGGGTTTTTAATTTCATTAAATATTGGCTAGTAATGGCCAGTATTAACTCTTTTGCTTACTCCCTTCTAAGACATAACTTCCTTCATTCAGTAAACAGAGGTAACAATTTATGTTTTTTAAAAAGGCCTAGAAAAAATAAGTTGTTCAGTTTGGCTGGAACATAGAGACCCATGAAGGCCAGTGGTGAGAAATGATTCTAGAAATATATATTTAGGTATGAGGTTTGCATCCAAATGCCTTCTCAGCATCTCTATAAAGATGCCAATAAGCATCTCAAAATTTACATGGCCACAACAGAATAATTGATTTCTAAATATTTGCTCCTTCTTAAGCTTTCCCACCTTAGTAAAGGACACTATCATTGGCTTATGCCAAAATCCTGGGAGTCTTTCAAACTAGTAGTAAACTATCAGCTCTGTTTCCAAAATAATTTAAATCCAGTTACTTTTTGCCTTTTCTACTGCTGCTGACCTAGTCTGAACCACTTTTATCTCACGTCAAGTCTTCACCAACACTCTTCTAAATGATCTCCCTACTTGAGTTCCTGTAGGAAAAATGACTGTCTACTTTGTTTTTGTTATTATTTTTTTTTTAATCCAAACATATCACTGCTTAGACTCCT
This sequence comes from Chrysochloris asiatica, assembly GCF_000296735.1. Lineage (NCBI taxonomy): Eukaryota > Metazoa > Chordata > Mammalia > Afrosoricida > Chrysochloridae > Chrysochloris > Chrysochloris asiatica. The sequence continues at coordinate 5,531,294 of NW_006408560.1, forward strand.
TTAATTGTTGTTGTTGTTAAGTGCCATCGGGTCAGTTCCGACCCATAGCGACCCTGTATAGGGTTTCCAAGGAGCAGCTGGTGAGCTTGAACCACTGACCTTGCAGTTCAAACGGCTTTGCAGTCTGACGCATTAACCCATAGCGCCACACTAGGGCTCCTTAGATAGTTTCCCGTTAATCTTAGAAGAAAACCAAGCCCTTTACTATGAAGTATTAAGCCTTATATCATCATTATTGTTAAGTGCCATTGAGTCAGATGCAACTCTTAGTAACCCTATATAGAGTTTCGAGGAGCAGCTGGTGGGTTTGAACTTCCAGCCTTGTGATTCGCATTCCAGTGCTGATCCTACCGTGCCACACCAAGAATCCAAGCCTTATATGATATAAGTCTTTAAATGATCCGCAGAAGTTGGAGCTCTGTAAAATCTCAACTCTTTCCACTCTTCTCTTGTTTTTTCATCATTCAGATCTGAGGTCAGGTGCTCCTTTGTTAAAGTTTAAGCACCATCGCCCATCGCTACTCAAGTCTCTTATCACATTTTCCCATTATCGTCACAACATTTAAAAGTAGCTGAAATTATTTGGGGTTTAATGTGTGTGTGTGTTTCTCTTTGTGCCCTCCAACAGAATATAAACACTTTGAGGTTAGTATCTTGTCTTTGGCACTTGGAATACCAGTAGAATCTCAACAAATGTTTCTTGATTAACTATCTGGCTAAGTAGTTTGAACTTTATCCTGATGACAAGGGGGAACCATTGATGGATTTTAAGCAGGGGAGTGAAGTGACCAGATTTAAACTTCAGAAAGATTACTTACTATAGTTCATAAATTATAGGAGACTTGTAGGAGTAGAAAATAGATTCAGAAGCTCATTGGTAGTTGCAGCCTTAAAGCAGATGAAATTGCCTGAACAGAGAGTAACAAAAAAAGACTAGGGGCAGAGCCCTGAGGGGCATTGATATTTATAGGTGGGCTCAAGAAGAAGAAAAGTTGTCAGAAAGGAGAAGCACCAATAAAAGAATCATTCCTTGAAATCCAAGGAATCATGTGGTGTTTCAAGTAGAAAATGTCCAACCATGTCCCATGCTTCAGTAAGGTCATATAAGATCAGAACAGCAAAGTATCCTTTGAAATTAGCAACAAAGAGATCCTCAGGAATCTTGGCGTTTCAGTACAGTGGTGAAACAGGTTGAGTAAAGCTGTGGATGGGAATGCAGCTGGTATGGTCTACTCTTTAATAAACTTGACTATGAATGAAAGGAAAAGGAGGAAAGGCATAAGGCTGAAGGATAATTTTGTTTTGTAGTAGAAGAGATTTGACCAAAGTAAAATTTGCTGATGGGAAAAAGGCAGTAAAGTGTGAGAGATTTATAAAGGAGGGGAAATTGAGCTGAATCCCTGAGAAGACAGGGAGGAGGGTGAGATCTAGAATACTTATAGGCATTAACCTTAGATAAAAAGAGGAACACTTCCACTGTGATAAACAAGGGTACAAAAAAACCCATGAAATCCGAACTTTATAGAGTGACAGAGGCTAGATAAGGCCCTAAAATTGAGATAACCTTTAAACCTTAAATAAGAACTATCCCCTGGAGTTTTCTTTTAGATAAACCAAAGAAGAAATTAGCTGAAGTCCTGGTATGGCGCTGCAGGTTAATGCACTGCAAGGTTGGTTTGAACCACAAGGTCGGTGGTTCAAAACCACCAAGTGCTCCTCAGAAACCCTATACAGGATCACTATGAGTCAGAAGTGACTCAACAACACTGAACAATAAGAGTGCTTGTCTTGATAGTTGTGCTCTTTTTAAAAGCTTTGGGATCAAAAATGACAACAGCAACTCAAGTTAGATAGGAAGCATAGGAAATAAAAAGTGCATGTTAATGAAGAGGAACAATTCAGAAAAGAAGGTGAGAAAGGTTACATAACTTTAATATAAGCAGTGTCACTGGATTATACATGTAGAAATCGGTATATGTTCTGCTGTGTATATTTTCAACAACAAAATAATAAACTATTACAAAAAGAAATCTCAATGTAAATCTAATGTTCTCCCATGTAAACTATCACATAATTCACAATAAATCATTAAAAAAAAAAAGAAATCTCAGTGGAGATGTGTACACAAAATTGAATGAGTTCTGGAATAAGAAAAGGAATGTCATGTGCTGAAAGTGAGAAGGGAGGAGTCAAATAGGAGATTTGAGAGTAGAGATAAAGAGTTAAAATAAGGAAAGATTAGAAGTGAGCTAAGAGAACCTGTTTAAAGTAAGGGCCCATGAATTTGTCAAGGCACTAACTCACATGATTAAATAGCTCTTCTCCAATCAGTTTAGTTGGTGACTACCAACCATAAGGTCGTCAGTTCAAACCCACAATCACTCCATGGGAGAAAAATGAGGCTATCTGCTCCTGTAAAGATTTACTGTCTCAGAAACTCTATATAAATTATAGGGGTCACCGTGAGTTAGAATTGATTCAGTGGCATTGGAGTGGGTGTAAGAAAATAAATGGTGAACACTTTAATCCAAATGCCTCACCAGAAAACTCTTCACTGTATTGAAATGTTTCTCTCTACTCCTTTCTTTCTCTTCAGCCTATACCAGATGATGGGATTTATTGGCAAGCCAACCTTGATAGATTCCACCAGCACTTCCGTGACCAGACAATTGTGAGTGCAGTTGCCAACAGGATGGACCAGGTAACATCTAAGTGATGGGTCAGTGTTCATCAGGTACATTCATTTATTTGTCTGATGTGGCCTTTGGCAGGTAGCCAGAGCAGGGCAGCAGAGTGAATTCTGAATTGCAGTTTACTTTTCCTACCCAGACCAGCAGTGAGATCGTGCGGACCATGCTTCGGATGAGTGAGATTACCACTCCATCGAGTGCCCCTTTCACCCAGCCTTTGTCTTCCAATGAGGTGAGTTTCTGAAAGTTCCTTGTTATTGTTGTTGTTAAGTGCTGTCGAGTCGGTTCTGACCCATAGCGACCCTGTACAGGGTTTCCGAGGCTGTAAATCTTTACGGGAGCAGAAAGCCTCGTCTTTCTCCCGCAAAGCGGCTGGTAGTTTCGAACTGCTGACCTTGCGGTTCGCAGCCCGATTCGTAACCACTACGCTACCAGAGCTCCTTCCTTGATACTATAATTATCACCCACAGAACCTGGAGTGAGCCTCAAGCCTGAATCTGAACAAAAAAAAAAAAAAAAGGTTTTGTTGTTTGGAGTGAAATGAAGGTTATCTTCAGGTGATAAGCATTGAAATGTTTGCTCGATTGGGATTCAGATTTTTAAACCTGGGTGGTTACCTTAGTGAAAGCATCTGTCCTTTAATTATAACTGTTCCTAATTGTTCTAAGAATCTTCTATTTGGAATTTGAGTGGCTTACTATTTCCTATGGTAAGGATATTATTTAGTCCTTTGTATTTATTATTTATCAATATTATATTACTTTTGTATATTTTTATTTGTTTTTAACATATATACTTCCTAAGCTGGAGCACAGTGGCATCATAGAAAAAGCACTGGACTGCGAACCATAAGGTCAGTGGTTTGAGCCCACTAGCCACTCTGTGGGAAAAATATGAATCTTTCTGTTCCCACAAAACACTTAAAAGTCTCAGGAACCCTATACAGAGTCACTGTGAGCCCAAACCGACTTCTTAAACTAATAATGTTTAATATTTCAAATGTCTTATTTATATTTCTTTACTTTGATTTCATTTGTTGAAATTAAATTAAATCTTTTTTTTTTAATTTTTCAACTTACTGTGTAATAAAAAATCAATATTTTTTTTTTCCTATAACAATAGTACTTCCATTGCCATCTAATCAGTTGCAACTCTTAGCAACCCTTTAAGTCGGAGGAGAACTGCTCCGGAGTGTTTATGAGACTATAAATCTTTGCAGAAGCTGACTGCCTCAGCTTTTCTCTTGCAGAGCAGCTGATGCGTTCAAACCACTGACTTTTTGGTTAGCAGCCAAACACTTAACCCATTGTGCTACCAGTACCCCTTACAACAGTAGTTCCATGACTTACAAGGGTAACTTCAAAAGTTCATTTTCAGTTTTCAATCCCAAAAGTTTGAGGAATTAATGGAAGTGTTCTATATCTCGTTTTGAGTAGTAATGCACAGGTATATACAATTGTCAACACTCATCACACTAAACACTTGTGAGATGTACTTCTTATTGAGTATAACTTAAATCTCAATGTAAAATATCTATATATACTTATACATATATATGTGTATAAATACATACATATATTCGCATCATCCAAGCCCCAAAGATCCTTGTTAATTTGGTATATATCTTTATTCAGACTTTCTTCTACACATGATCCAGTATGTTGTTGTTAAGTACCGTCAAGTCAGTTCTGACTCATAGTGACCCTGTTGCTGAGGAGTGGCTGGTGGGTTTGAACAGCTGACCTTGTGGTTAGCAGTCAAGTGCTTATCCTACAGTGCCATACCACGACTTCCATGGTCTAATATATGTGGATATTATATAAGTATGCATATGTGTATTTTTTTAACCAAAAAAGAATTGGGATTATACTCTATGTAATTCTGTATTCTTTTTCATATTCTACATTCTGTTCAAAAACTTTCCTTGACATTCTGTGTAAAACATGTTTTCATGTCATTATTTATAGATGTCTCATTCTTGATAGTGATTGCATTGTATTCCACTTAATGGTCATGCTATTCTTTAATTATTTTCTCATTATTGGCCATTTGGATTGTTTCTAGTTAATTAACTCTTACAAATAATGCTGCTGTGAATATTTGGGGGTGTTCCTGGGTTATGGTATTTAAAAGTAAAACCTGCGTATTTCAGTAACAGCAGCAAGTCTAAGCTCCTAAGCCCATCTCCATTGTCTCTGTTTTTGGTCGTAGATCTTCAGGTCCCTGCCTGTTGGCTATAACATCTCTAAGCAAGTTCTTGATCAGTATCTCACTCTACTGGCAGATGACCCAGTAAGTCAGCTTTTTGTTTTTGTTTCCCTGTGGTTTTTTATTCCTTTCTGCCAGGAATGCCTGATACCATTTTCAGATCACCTCATTCTCCTAGCCAACTTAGTCCATTTCTCCAACATCACCTGATGGATAATAGGGCTGCCTGCTAAGGACTCTTAGCCAGATTTGCTCCTTGGGAAACAGAATCACTGGACTTTTGATTCCATTAACACACTCTCTCTCTCTCTTTCTTTTTAATAGCTGGAGTTTGTTGGAAAGTCTGGCGACAGTGGTGGAGGAATGTATGTCATCAGTATCCTTACCAGTTATTTCCCTAGAGCCTGGCAGCCTAAACTATAGAGCAGAGTTGGAACTTGTAAAAGAAAGGTTTCATAATGTTTTAACATATTAAAGAAGTCAGAAAATTTCACATATACATTGATGACCAAGAACTAAAAGGATTTCTAATTACCAAAATTTTAGTTAACTAAAATGGTTACTTAAACAACCTAGTTAATTAAAGTTTTCAAACACTTGTGGCAGTGACAGTTATGTGCCATGGAGTTGGTTCCAACTCAAACACTTAGATAACCATAAATAAGGCCAGTATCAAAAACAAAATAGCATTTAACATTATAAACTAGAGACTTAGGAATAAAACAAAGCTCACAGTGACCAGGCTAATGCATTACTGAGTGACCTTAATCCTCTGCATGAAGACCTCCATAAGGCTCTGGCATCCCTAGCCACCGCCACTCTGGAGTCCGTTGTACAGGAGAGGTAAGGGGTTACTAGAATTGGGACTGGGCTCAATACTTTCTTTCCAGGCCCCATTTGAACAAGTAAAGGCACACTGTCGCACACTCGCCCCATTTCTCCACTGAACTACTATTAATACTCTACTACCAACTCGATGGCACATAACAACAACAACAACAACAACTTTACTAGTAGTAGTAGTACTGTTACTACTCTATTACTGCTGCTGTTACTACTATCCTACTGCTACACTATTACTCTACTCTACTGCTACTCCACCACTACTTCTCTTCTACTAATATTGCTACTCTACTACTACTCTTATCCTAAATAACCAATTCATTCCTAATTATGTCATTTGGCCAACTTCCCAAAACCTTTGCTTATCAAAGCTCCTGAGGCATTTAAGTAAACCAAGGGTTGGTGATTACTTAATGACTAACAGTACCATCACCAACCCTATGGAGCTGTGAAAAGAATTCTCTGACTGCTGTTCCCTGAGGCCCCCCCCCAACCTATACAAGGATTAGGGGCAACTACTCTCTGTGACTGCATGCTAAAACTAATCTTCTCTATTGCCATGCCATTGCTTTCTTTACTTCTTTGCAGATTTGGGTCTCGCTGTGCTAGAATATTCCGGCTTGTTTTGCAAAAGAAGCACCTGGAACAGAAGCAAGTAGAAGACTTTGCAATGATTCCAGCAAAGGAGGCAAAGGATATGCTATATAAGATGCTCTCAGAAAATTTTATATTACTCCAGGTAACCATAGCGTTAACAACCACCAACCAACAGAGCTGGCCTAACGAGAGGAAAAACGTCCTAAGCAAGTATTAGGCTTAGCTCCCAGACAGAAAAATGGTTACCAAAGACATAACATGACCTTGAAGGGTAATTGTGGAGCTTTAAACCAACTGTTCCTCAGAAACCCTATACCGTGTCTCTATGAGTCAGAACTGACTCAATAGCACTTAACAACCAGCCAACTAACTAGAGGAAGTGTGGTGGCTCAGTACAATAAGCACTGAACTGCAAACTGAAAGGTCTGCCATTCAAGCCTGCCAGCTTCTCCATGGGAGAAAGATGAGGCTTTCTGCTCCCGTAAAGATTTAAAGCAGGTGTGGGAAATCTTTTTTTTTTCTGCCAAAATTTATAAAATCATTTATGGACCACACAAAATTATCAGCCTAAAAGTTAGCCTACTCTAGTTGGTCAAACATTTAATTAACTCACCCCTAATATGATGGCTGGAGTCCTGACCATCATTAACACTGCGTGTTAATGCGACGGTCTGTAAGTTCAGTTTGAACCACAAGGTCGGTGGTTCAAGCTCACCAGCGGCTCCTTGGAAACCCTGTACAGTGTCACTACAAGTGACACTTAACAACACTTAACAACAACAATGTGATGGCTGAACCTGCTTTTGCCTTGGCAGGGCTAGACCAATTGATTTTGGGTAGCGTAGTAGTTACAAGTCAGGCTGCTAACCTCAAAGTCAGCAGTTTGAAACTCCCAGCTGTGTCCATGGGAGAAAGATGAAATTTTCTGCTCTCATTAAGATTCACAGCCTCGGAAACCCTATGTAGGGTCACTATGAGTCGAAACCGACTCCACGGCACACCACCAAAAGCAACATATGGCCCGTGGGCCTGACATTCCCCACTCCAAATTTAAAGCCTGAGAAACCCTATGCAGGGTCAGTATGAGTCCGAACCGTCTTGATGGCACTTAGCAACAAGAGCAAGTAACTAGAAAGTGGCACAGTCAAGAAATCACCCATAAATCACCTTGCCCTTTCTTCCTTTGTCATTTCTGTCCTTTCTTCAAGCTTTAAATTTTTTAGAGATTAAATCTATCTACAGCATCTACTGTGTCCTCACTGTGTGCCAAGCTATGTAATAGACACTATGAGGAAATAGAATGGGTTTGGGAGTCAGATAACAGATATGCATTCTACCCAGTTACCTTAAGCAAGTTACCTACCTTCCTTTTTCCCATCTATAAAATAGTGAGTGATGGATGGTAGTAATAAGAATAATAGTTGCTGTGAAGACCAATTATAGTCTACATGGTACAATCTGCTAGAGTTGCTCAGTAAATGTTAGTTGTCTTCCCTTTCTTTGCCACTCAAGATGCTGACAGTCAAATGGAAAAGCTCTTCTTGTGGTTGATGAAGTACAGTGTTATAAATGACTGGAGAGGTCAAAGAGAGGGCTGAATAGCTCCAGATAGGCCAGATGTTTGCTTTGCCAATTTTGAAGGACAATATACTTGCTCTCATTTTTCTTTCTGTGGATAAATAGGAAATTCCCAAAACACCAGATCATGCCCCATCTCGAACCTTCTATTTGTATACTGTGAACATCCTGTCCGCTGCCCGAATGTTGCTGCACAGGTGCTACAAGGTACTTCCATGTGGATCTTCTTCCTTTCCTTTCACACAAAAAGTCTCCCCACCTTCCTGCCCATTTTCCCTATTTTACCTGAGCTACTTAAGGAGAACCTTGTGCATGTCTTTCTTCTCTTCCTTTAGAGCATAGCCAACTTGATAGAAAGGAGGCAATTTGAAACCAAAGAGAACAAGTGAGTAACATTTTCACTGAGACACTGACATTTTTCAAAGGAAAATTCCTTATGAAAATGGAAACCAAAAGAGACAGTAATCAGTCTAGTTGCACTGAGTTGGTATAAATCATGCATTATTCTATACTTTTCTGATATAACCCCAATGAAATCATTTTATAGATTAAATTTTGGAAATATACGTACTAATGCCAAACTTTTAAGTGGAAGTGAGAATCAGTAAGAGTTTCAAGAGTAAAGTCATTTTCCTAATAAATGTGTTTAAAAAGTCCTTAGAGGAGGACTTTTTATCCATTTTGAGCAGGAACATGATAGAAGTGAGAGTTGTGGCTTATGAGTTATTCTCATAAAGGGTATGAGAATCCTCAAGGATCAGTCACATGCTTCCAAACTGTGTTTGGCTGACAGGCGTCTCCTAGAGAAGTCTCAGAGAGTAGAAGCCATCATTGCATCTATGCAGGCTACCGGTGCAGAGGAGGAACAGCTACAAGAGATAGAGGAGATGATCACAGCACCTGAGCGCCAACAGCTAGAGACCCTGAAACGCAATGTCAACAAGTAAGCATCATTGACTTCACACATTACTGAGTGACCTTCCAGACAGATCCATCTGATATTCCACAACCCTTCCAGTTTAACTTGTACAAATCAAAACGTGTTCTCCAGTTTAATTAACAGAATGATCACCCCCCCTAAACTACAAACTGTGAAGATCTCAGCTTCTCCTTCCTCACCATACACACACTTGTATACCAAGTCCTGTTGATTTTACATGTCTCATATCTGGCCCTTCATCTTGAGCCCCACAAAGGCCTTCACATCTTTCGTAAACCTTCACAATGATCTTCCTGTGTACACATCTCATACAATACTCCCAGTTATCGTTAAAAGGATCAATACTACTACTTACTCTTCTATTCCTTACTTCTTCTATGTATACTATAAAGATCAGACTGCTTGGCATGACATACAAGGCCCCTCACAGTTGCATAGCAGCCTATCTTCTATCCTTATTCTCTCTTACTCTTCAACACTCACTGTAGTAGAGACTGCACTGAATCTGTAGAACAAGCTGGAGAATATTGCTACCTGAACAATATTAAATCTTCCAGTCCATTTGTATGAAATATCTTTCCATTTACTTAAGCAGTCTTTGTTTCAGTGATGTTTTTAGTTTTCCATATATATGTCTTATACTAATTCTATTAAAGTTATTCCTAGGTATTTTATGCTTTTTGGTACTATTTTAATGTTTTCTTAATCTCATTTTGGGATTATTCTTTGCTGTTATAAAGAAATACATTTAATTTTTGTAGATTGAGTCTGTATCCTGCAACCTTGCTAAACTCATTTATTAGCTCTAATTGGGGTGTGTGTGGGTGTGTTCCTTAGGATTTTTTATATCTAAGAGAATATCTGCTTAATAGAGATAGCTTTATTTCTTGATTCCCAACCTGGATTCCTTTTATTTCTTAATAGATCTGGTTAGAACCTCCAGTATAATGATGAAAAAGTGTGAGAGTAGAGAACCTTGTCTTGTTCCTGAGAAAGCTTTCCGTTTTTCATTAAGTACAATGTTGTTGTTGTTATTGTTAGGTGCCATCCACTTGGTACCAACTCATAGCTACCTTATGCACAGCAGAATGAAACACTGCGCAATCCTGGGCCAGCCTCACTACTGTTGCCACGCTTGAGTCCATCAATGCTGCCACTTGGCCAATCCATCTCGTTGGGGGTCTTCCTCTCTTTCTCTGACCCTCCACCTTACCAAACATGATATCCTTCTCCAGCGACTGGTCCCTCCTGACAATATGTCCAAAGTATGAGAGACGAAGTTTGGCCATCTTTGCCTCCAAGGAGCACTCTGGCTGCACTTCTTCCAAAATGGATCTATTGGTTCTTTTGGCAGCCCGTGGCACTTTTAATATTCTCCTCCAACACCATAGTTCAAAAGCATCAATTCTTCTATGGTCTTCCTTATTCACTGTCCAGCTTTCGCTTGCATATGAAGTTATTGAAAATACCATGGCTTGGGTCAGGTGCACCGTAGTCCTCAAGCTGACATCTTTGCTCTTCAACACTTTAAAAAGGTCTTGTGCAGCAGATTTTTCAAAGATAGCTTTTATCTGGTTGAGGATGTTCATTGTTATTCCTAATTACCATTAATTTGAAGCCTCAGCTGCTCCTGTCTCCTCACCATTTTTAATTGCCCTAACTCTCTGTATACCTTTGCTTTTGCATGTGCTATTTTACCTCTTGGCTTTAAGTTAGAATATAATTTCCCCCAAGACAGAGGTTATATCTTTTTAATCCTCAGAAATTTCCATCATGTTTGGCAAATAAGAGATGCTCAGTAAATAGAAGGACCTACTGGTTCTCCTACGTTCTATTTCTGCCTAGAGTAACTAAGCAATTCCCCAGTCACACATACCCTTCTTCTAACCTTGCTTATGATAATGAATGTTCAGTCCCAAGAAAACACTTTCGCTTTTCTTTCAGGTTGGATGCCAGTGAGATCCAGGTAGATGAAACCATCTTCCTTCTGGAGTCATACATTGAAAGCACCATGAAGAGACCATGATCCAGGAGAAGAGTCTTCCTCAAAAGATCTGGGAGGAGTGGGAGAAAAAGAAAGTTCCTGGATTCTTACACTGAATTATAGATTCTTGTACTGAAATTTCTTCTCTGTTCCTACCACCCTATCTTTTTATCTTCATTCTCTTTTACTCTTCACCAATCACTTTAGTAGCGATTTTTCACTAAATCTGGAACAAGCTGGAGAGTATTGCTACCTTAACAATATTAAATCTTCAGTCCATGAGTATGGGATGTCTTTCCATTTACTTATGCATTCTTTGTTCAGTGATGTTTTATAGTTTTCTTTAGATAACTCTTATACCAAAAAAAAGTCCTGGATTAGATAGATGGCTTCACTGAAGAAAGCTACCAAACATTTAAAGAATTGACACCAATACTGTTGGAATTCTAACAAAAGATAGAGAAGGAATGATACTCCCTGATTCATTCTATGAAGGAAACATATTAAAAACAATCATATACCTGGGATTTATTGCAGGAATGCAGGGATGGTTCAACATTGGAAATCAATAAAATACAACACATCAATAGAACAGAGAAAAAGAACCACATGATTACGTCTGAATGTGAGAAAGCATTTGATAAAATACAACATCCTTTCTTGATAAAAACCCTAAAGAAAACAAATAGATGGAAGATTCCTCAGTATGATTCAGGGCATATATGAAAAGCCAACAGACAATAATATACTGTATGGAGAAAGAATACTTTCTTTTTGGAAGCAGGAACAAGACAGGAGTGCCTTTTCTCACTACTTCTACAGTGTGTATTAGAAGTCCAAACCAGAGCAATAAGACAAGGAAAAGAAAGAATAGGTAACCAGATTGGAAAAAAAATACATAAAATCATCTCTCTTCGCAGATAATATGATCCTATACAAAGCTCAAAAGAGTCTACAAGAAAACTTACAAAGTAAATAAATGTAGCATATTAATATTGTTCAGTGATTTCTGCATTCCATTGTGTCACCTTTCTTTGAAAAAGACACAAAATACAGATCTCTTCCAATCAGTTGGCCAGGGAGCTGTCTTCCAAATTTCTTAGTACAAATGAGTGAGCACCTTCAGCATTGCAACAATTTGTTGAAACATCTCAATATGTATTCCATCAATTCCTAGTGCCTTATTTTTCATCAGTACTTCTCAGTGCATCTTGAACTAATTCATTCTATATCATGGGCTCTTGATCATATGATACTTCATAAAATGGTTGAACATTGACCAATTCTTTTTGGTACAGTGATTCTCTATTCCTTTTTTTTTTTAAGTTTTTATTGTGAATTGAATGATAGTTCACATGGGAGAACATCGGTTTTACACTTATCATTTCATTGCAATGATTACAATCCCCTCTGTGCATCATCATTCAACAGTATTTACTTGTATTCCCTCTGGGTTTTTGTTTTTTCTGCAGGAAGCTGAGATATACATAAAAACACTCAGGAACATATTATCATTTAAACAACCAAAGGGCACATTCTGTAAGCCTGCCTGCCTTCTAGCCACCAGCACACAGCCTTTCCCTTGCAGTAAGTCTGGAGTTCTCAGCTGTTCCCTCTCCATATCATCATCTGCCTCCATCTCTTGTGTTGCTGCTTCTCTGGATAGGATCCCACATTCAGCTCATGCTCTTCTCCTTTGATGGTCCTAGGGTCCTCTGTTCCTGGACTGCTAAGATTAACTACTCCCCCCTTTTTGTTACAAAACTTGTACCTTTACAGTTGTGACAATTGCAATTTGTCATGATAATTATTATTGAATCAAGAATCGAATCCCCATCTCCTTTCACCAGACTTGTCTAGACAA
>NW_006408560.1:5545422-5546310 GCF_000296735.1 Chrysochloris asiatica
AAGGTCCTATACACTGCAAAGGCTCCATAAGAGGCCTATTTCACTGGGCAACTTCTAGAACCCCTTTTAGGTATTTCAATCAGTTATAGGCTGAAGACAGGCTTACAAGTTTTCTCTAATCATGTTTCCCAACATTCCTTTCTATCCACTCAAGTGTCTATTTTACAATAGTAGGCACAGTGAACCAATATTCATAAGACAGTCAAGCATCTTAGTATGATTTCCCCTCTTCAGGGTATGCCTCAATTCCTTTATCACAAAGCCCTGTTGTTCCAAGGTTGAGCATGCATCACTATTTACCTCTGTCCCATTTAGCCCATGCAAACTTGTCTCAGTGTTCCTCTATCTATCTTGTTCTTCCACCCCTCCCCCTTTTTAATGACCTTTTGCTTTCTTAATGTATGATGTTCTGGAGGTCATCCTACAATTCTCACAGTCTTCAGTCATTGTTGTCTAATGCATCAAATCTGTTTTTGAGATAGTCTCTAAATTTAGGTGGGATACATTCAAGGTCATCATATTTTGGTTCTCGTGAACTTGTTTTTATTTTCTTCAGCTTCAGCCTGAACTTGCAACTGATGGACAGTTGATGGACAGTTATAGCAAATGATAGTCATTTCCACAGTCTGCCCCTGGCCTTGTTTTGGCTGATGATACGGAGCGTCTCCATCATTGATTCCCACAAATGTAGTCAGTATGATTCCTGTGTGTTTCATCTGGTGATGTCCATGTGTATAGTCGATGTTTATGTTGTTGAAAAATATATTTGCAATGAATAAGTCATTGGTCTTACAAAATACTGTCATGCAACCTCCAGCATCATTTCAATCACTAAGGTCATATTTTACAACTACTGATCCTTCCTCTTTGTTTCCATACTTTACATTC
>NW_006408560.1:5548970-5549461 GCF_000296735.1 Chrysochloris asiatica
CCTCCTAGCAATTAGGGGTTGATATGTACTGCTTTGGCATTTTGATCCTGACAATCATGTAGCTTATTATGCTGGGAATGACAAATTAAAGAGGACTGTTGTTGCATTCATTATCAAAAAGAACATATCAAGATCTGTGTTAGAATACAATGCTGTCTGTGATAGGATAATATCCATACACCTACACAGAAAATGAATTAATACCATTATTATTCAAAATTACTCACCAACCACTAAAGCCAGAGATGCTGAAATTAGAGAATTCTACCAACTGCTGCAGTCTGAAACTGATCAAACATTCAATCAAGATGTATTGATCATTACTCATGATTGGAATGCAAAGGTTGGAAACAAAGAGGAAGGATCAGTAGTTGGAAAATATGGCCTTGGTTATAGAAATGATGCTGGAGACTGCATGACAGACTTTTTCAAGATCAATGACTTCTTCATTACATATACCTGTTTAAAACAACATAAAAGTTGACTATACA
>NW_006408560.1:5550745-5552713 GCF_000296735.1 Chrysochloris asiatica
TCACTGAATGTTTTAAAATCAGTAAAAGTGTGTATCAGGGTTGTATTCTTTCACCACACTTATTCAATGCTGAGCAAATAATCTGAGAAACTGGATTATGTGAAGAAGAACGTAGCATCAGGATTGGCAGAAGAAACATTAACAATCTATAATATGCAGATGATACAACCTTGCTTGCTAAAAGTGAAAAGGACTTAAAATACTTACTGATGAAGATAAAAGACAAAAAGCCTTCGGTATGGGTTGCACCTGAATGTGAACAAAACAAAAATCCTCACCACTGGACCAATAACTATCATGATAAATGGAGACAAGATTGAATTAGTCAAAGACTTCATTTTGCTTAGATCCACTATCAACATTCATTGAAGCAGCAGTCAAGAAGCCAAATGACATGTTGCACTAGGCAAATCTGCTTAAACACCTTTGGTGTTTAAGAGCAGAGGTGACTGACAAGCAACAGAAGCTGACAGAACCTGCTGCAGCCATCTTGAAAGTTTGTAAATGGCTTTATAGACAAGAAAGCATATTTGCATAGCAGAAACATACCTGAGGCTCGCAGAGACAATATTTTGTTTCTTTGTCCTTCATTTCTCTTCTGGGAGGGTTTTCTTGAATCACACAACATAAGACAGCAACTTTAGCCATACAGCCAAGTGATATTCACACCCTCTATAATCCCAACAATTGGGTAAGAGCCAATACCAGCTGCTATACACCTGAGCAGTGATGACAACCAACATATGCTAAAAGCACTCTGAAACGAACCATATGAACAGTAAACAGAGAGGCTCATATCCTGATCACACCAAACAGGAGGCAACTGGTGAATGTCTAAGAATATACCAACATACATTCATCAAGTTAATACAAATATAACACCACCACAGTGCCTGAAAAGCAGCTACAAAACAGAGTAGCTCAAACAAATGACCAAGAGGATGAGCTAGAAAATGCCTTTAAGGAAGAAAAGGCACCAGAACTACCTAAAAAATAATTTAGGAGAATATTTGTTGTTGTTGTTAAGTGCCATTGAGTCAGTTCCGACCCATAGCAACCCTATATACTGTTTCAAGGAGTAGCTGGTGTGCTTGAACCACCAACCTTGCAGTTCAAATGGCTTTGCAGTCTGGTACATTAACCCACACCAGAAAAATATTTAGGTGCATCCAAATGTTTCACAGGAAAGTTGAGGAAGTTTTCAGAAAAGGAACAATCAAACAAAATAGATACTACATTAAAGACAATACAAAACCTCCAAACCAAGGTCCAGATATCAATACTAAAATATCAGAAATGGACAATGCACTGAAAGGGCAAAGGAGCCAGAGTTAACACGCTGGAAGATAAATCCCTCAATACTGGCAAGATAGAAGAACAATCAGATAAAAAGAATGAAAAAGAGAAATAACCTAGAGTTCATTGGAATTCCAGAGCAAGATGAGACAAAGAAAACCACAGAAAAGATCATCGAAGAGCTCCTGGAAGAAAATTTCCCTAACATCATGAAGGATGAGAAGATAAGCACTCAAGAAACTGAACAGACCCCAAAAGAAAATCACCAAGACCTACAATAACCAAACTCTCCAAAATCAAAGACTAGGAAAGAATTCTGAAAGCAGTTAGGGAAAAACAAAATATTACATATGAAGGAAAACCAGTAAGATTAGGCTTTGATTTCTGAGCAGAAACCATGTAGTCAAGAAGGCAATGAGAACGAGAACAAACAAGATGGCGGATCGTGTGGAAGTGCAGTAAAGGAGCTCTGCTAGCAACAACACAGAACACCCAACCAAGCTAGCTCAGGGGATGGTCCCAGAACTCTGAACCACATATAAAGGAATATTTAGAAGGTTTGAAGGCTCACAGCTGGGGAAATTTATGGCAGAAGCAAGAAATCCATTGCTTACTAGTCCGGGGTGCTCAGCTGATCCAGAAGCCGCCATCTTGGGTGAGACCAAGCGGGGG
>NW_006408560.1:5568034-5597826 GCF_000296735.1 Chrysochloris asiatica
AATTAGAGATCTATATCCATCCTGATGGAGTCATCCCAGTGCTGACATTCCTCAGGGATCAAACCAACGCCCAATTCAGATCCTTGGCTGATTTAACAGCAGTGGACATCCCAACGCGGCAAAACCATTTTGAGATTGTTTACAACGTACTGTCTCTGTACTTCAACTCACGGATCCGTGTGAAGACCTATATGGATGAGCTGACGCCCATGGAGTCCACTGTCTCTGTGCACTAATCAGCCAGCTGGTATGAGAGGGAGATCTGAGATATGTTTGGAGTCTTCTTTGCTAACCACCCTGACCTAAGAAGAATCCTGACATACTGTGATTTTGAGGGGCATCCTTTCCGGAAAGACTTGCCCTTGTCTGGATATGTTGAGCTATGCTATAACGATGAGGTGAAGCAGGTGGTGCTGAACCGGTGGAGTTGGCCCAGGAGTTCCAAAACTTTGACCTGAACAGCCTCTGGGAGGCCTTTTCTGCCTATTGCCAGCCTCCAGAGAGTCTTAAGCTTGAGGCTAGAGACAAAAAAACCCAAAGTCAAGTAGCTCCAAGGAAGCATGTACATCCTAGGAAGCACCTTATCTATAACTGAGTTCCATGTAAATAAAATCCTTCATAGACTCAAAAAAAAAAAAAAAAAAAGACATAAAGAGGCAAATGTATACAGACTAAAAATTATTAGGGGTTACTAGGGAAGGAAGAAGGGGAATTAGAAGTAATGGGAAAATCACATTGATTAAGGGTGGAATTGCACAGCCAATTATTGTAATTGTTATCAATTAAATTGCACACCTGTAAAAAGCTGAATTTGCAAAAATCATATGCTAGCTATATTTACAATAACGACAAAAATAGCTGCTGAGGCTGCTTATGTAATACCCCACACCTCATGGGATTTGATTCCTTGGTCTAGAGGGATTGGGTCATGGTTTCATGGGACATCCCAGTTAATTGGCCAAATACTGTGTTCAAGTGCTTCTTTTCGCTTTTTACCTCCTAATTAATTGTGTAGTGCCTGGGGTCTTAAAAGCCTGCAAGTGGCATCCAATTGGTCTCTGTTCACCTGGTGGTGGTGGCTGTGTGCCATGGAGTTGGTTCCAACTCATAGCGACCCTGTACCGGGTTTCCGAGGCTGTAAATCTTTACGGCAGCAGAATGCCTCATCTTTCTCCCATGGAACAGCTGGTGGTTTCAAACTGCTTACCTTGCAGTTTGCAGTCTGATTTGTAACCACTACGCTACCAGAGCTCCTTCTCTATTCACCTGGAGAATCACAAAATGAAGGAAAGTCAGAAATAGGAGGAGGACATGGAATGTGTGGCTAATTACATCCATGAACAACTGCCTCCTTTGCCATAGGACCAGAAGAACTGGAAGGTGCCCAGTTATCATTACTGAACATTTTGATCAAAGATTCCATAGAAGAATCTTGATCAAAAGGGGGAAAGCGCAGAACAGAATTTCAAATCCTCTAGACTACAGACTTTCTGGAGCCATGGAGGTTTGGATGAACCCTTGAAATCATTGCCCTGTGTGGTTATCTATTTACTTGTTTTTCACTCTGAGATAATCTTTAAGCTTTAAACAACAAATATCCCCTGAACTCTTCTGAAAACCAAACAATAGTTAGCTAGTAAAGAATGCCTGCCTTGAGCATTATGCTCTTTTTATGTTAAGTTCCATCAAGTCGTTTCCGACCCATAGTGACCCTGAACAGGGTTTCCGAGGCTGTAAATTTTTACAGGAGCCAGAAAGCCTCATCTTTCTCCCGCAGAGCAGCTGGTAGTTTCGAACTGCAGTCCTTTGGTTCACAGCCCAATTCATAACCACTACGCTACCAGTGCTCCTTATCAAATTGACAACAGCAACTCAAAAGATCACACAGGAAACTAGGGGATTTTGTTAATGAGGGATGAACAACTCAGAAAAAGAGGATGAGAATGGTTGCACAGTTTGAAGAATATAATCAATGTCACGAAATTGTACACATTAGAAAGAATTAAGTTGGTATTTGTTTTGCTGCTGTGTATATTCTCAACTAACCAAACCAAAACCCAAATTCCATACTATTGAGTTACTTCTGACTCAAACCTATATAAGGTTTCTGAGGTTGTAACTCTTTATGAGAGTAGCAAGCCTTCTCTCTCTCTTGAGGAGCACCTGATAGGTTTGAATTGCCCACCTTGGGGGTTAGCAGTTCAGTGCTTATTCTACAGCATTACCAGAGCTCCTTATAGTCTCAACTATAACAAAGTAAATAAAACTAAGGGGGGGGGGGGGAGGGAGAGAATGAACTATGAATAAAAAAGTGGGAATTCTAAATTCTCTCAGTACTATAAAATGTAATTTGTCCCAGTAGGAGTCATCAGTTCATTTAAAGCAATTAGATGTTGTTTTATAATTGCTTTAATTTCTTCTTACTCATGTTTTTATTTCCTCTAATTAAACATTTGAATGCTAATTAATTGCTAGGTACTATACTTGAAAGTGGCATTGTGGGTTAATGCGCCACACTGCAAAGCCGTTTGAACTGCAAGGTCGGCGGTTCAAGCTCACCAGCTGCTCCTCGGAAACCCTATACAGTGTCGCTATGGGTCGGAATAAACTTGATGGTACTTCACAACAATACTTGAAATGGAGTCCTGGTGTGGCACTGTGGGTTAATGTGCTAGACTGCAAAGTTGGCTTGAACCACAAGGTCAGCAGTTCAAGCTCACCAGCTGCTCCTAGGAAACCCTATACAGGTTTGCTATAGGTCGAAACCAACTCAACAACACTTAACAACATACTTGTTGTTCAATGGTAAGCGGGAAATGTTGTTCAATGGTAAGCGGGAAATGCCAACTTCAAAGATTCTGTTTACATAAGCAGACGCTGGCTTGTGATCACCAGGAAATCTTAAGAAAATCAGTGGTCACCTTCTGAAACTAAATCCAGGAGAGATCTTTGTTGTTGCTGTTGTTAAGTACCCTCAAGTCAGTTCCAACTCACAATGACCCTGTACAGCATTTCCAAGGAGCAGTTGGTTTTGAACCGCCGATCTTGAGGTTAGTAGTCCAGTGCTTATCCTACAGTGCCACACCAGGACTCCTTTAATAATTTTATAATAAGTTAACCTATCTAAAACAGCTTAAAATTACATAGCTACTTCTACCACCACCACCAACCACCACCACTTCTGTACAGATGCGTTGCTTGGTTTTTGTGTTGTGCTGTTGTAACACAGACTATCACAGAGACGGCTCCTTGGGGAGCTGACAGTAGGATATGACCAGGAAACAGGGCCTGAGCCCTGGCAGAATTTAAATTGAGAGGCTAACAGGGACAAGGATTGATGGGTCCACTTTAGATTTGTATTTTAGAAAATACAGTCTTGGCAGCAAGCACCATATTGAATAGGTTGTTGATTGGTGGTGATGGTTATGTGTCTTCAATTCGGTTCTGACTCATAGTGACCCTATAGGATAAGCCCTGAACTGCTAACCACAAGGTTGGCGGTTCAAACCCACCAGCCACTTCTCAGTAGTTGTGTACTGTGAAGTGGGCTCTGACACATAAAGAGTCTGTATTAGGTTTCACGGGAGCAGAAAGCCTCATCTTTCTCCCGTGGAGCGACTGGTAGATTCAAACTCGTCATCCACTACACTACCAAGTCTCCTTTGGAAACATACAGGGTCGCTATAAGTTAACAAAGGTACTCTGGTAGCGTAGTGGTTATGAATCGGGCTGCTAATCTCAAGGTCAGCAGTTAGAAACTACCAGCTGTTCCAAGAGAGAAAGAGGCTTTCTGCTCCCATAAAGATTTATAGCCTCGGAAACCCAATACAGGGTCGCTATGAGTCGGAATGGACTCCACGACACATAACAACAACTAGTTAACAACAGCATAGGGTTTCTGAGGCTGTAAATCCTTAGGGAAAACCTCATCTTTCTCCTGCGGAGCAGATGGTGAATTCGAACTTCCAACCTTGTGATTAATAGCCCAATGCATAACTCACTACAAGGAGCTCTGTAGTGTAGTGGTTACGAACCGGGCTGCGAACCGCAAGGTCAGCAGTTCGAACAAGGTCAGCAGTTCTAAGCTACCAGCTGTTCCGGGGGAGAAAGATGAGGTGTTCTGCTCCCGTAAAAACTTACAGCCTCGGAAACCCTGTAAAGGATCGTTATGAGTCGGAACCGACTCCACGGCACACAGCCAGCCATAACCCACTAAGCGACCAGGATTGAGGGCAGGACTAATTGGAGACTCACGGTGATATTTCAGGCAGACTACGAAGTAGACTTGAAGTAGGGTAATGAAGGCTGGAAATCTGGAAGAAAAGGATTTGAGAGAACAATGGAGGTACAGAAAGGAACCGCAGTGTCCAGCCATAATGTTTCCCGAGTGTCTAACTTCAAGACAGGTGTAACTAATTTGAGATGATCCCTGCTACAATTTACAACATGTGCAAGTGCTTGAAGGGATGATGGTAGTTCAACCCTGGGTTAGTGGAAGATATTCAGGGATCATTGTCCTAAACAGAAAAGATGAAGAGCAAACAGGAGCCGGAGTTGGAGGCGTTCCTCTTTGCCGTCTAGTAACATTACACCCGTGGATCCTCCCCAAGGGTGACGTTTGAATTTCCCGCCTGAAGTTCTGACCCAGGAGCGCGCTCCTAGGGGAGGAGTCAATGGGCCACCAGAGGGCTCCGCCTGGGGCCACGTCATGGCCGTCGCGCGGGTGCTGCTGCTTCTGTCCGGGCACCCGGAATCGGCGAGTTTCGCACGCAGTGTGTGTGGCCTCCTGGGCGCCGGACCAGGGCTCGGGCCGTGGCCCACACACTGTAGCTTGAAGCGTGGACAGCTCGTTCTCTCGGACAGACCTTTTCCAGGCGCCTCAGCCAGGCTTCCGCTCCAGGTCCGGAGACGGGGACTGATGATTGGGTGGGCGGTGGGGCGAGCCATAAAGGCCCGGCCAGACCGTTCCATTCGGGCTCCTCCCCCACCACGCGGTGACACTCAGTTTTTAAAGGCCATTCCTATCCCACCCAAACTCGACACCACTTCTAAAGACAACCTTCTGGTTCCCTCCTGTCAGCGACCCCCTTTCTGCCCCTTCGCGGCTCTGGACCGGCAGCACAAGGACCTGGAGCCTGAGCTGCCCACACACAGAGGTGTGGATTTGGGTGTGGCAGTCATTCTGCAGTCCAGCGACCAGACTGTCCTATTGACGCGAAGGACTCGCACTCTCAGACTTTCCCCTAACCTCTGGGTACCCCCAGGTGAGCACCCCAAGGGCAGGGCTCAAAATCTGGGGTTAGTTGCCCTTAACCCATCCCTAGTATTTCCTGTCCCAGTATAAGAAGTGGGCCCAAAGTATAGCCGTCATAAACACCATAAACACGGGGCTGCAGCTGCATCTGTGCCCACTCCAGGGAGGGCAGTGTAAGCATGGATTGAGTAACTAGCCAAGCCCACCACTACTCATGCATTGGTTTTGTTGTTTTTGTAGGTGGGCATGTGGAACTTGAAGAGGAGGTAAACAATCAGCTGATCCAACCTGCACCCTTACCTTGAGACTTAAGTCTGGGACCACCTTGGTGTTGGCTGAGGGAGGAGCATATAAAAGCTCCTGAAGAGTCAAGCCCTAGCTACTCTAACCTGCTCTGACTCCCCAGCTGCTGGATGGAGGCCTGCGAGAGCTTTGGGAGGAGAGTGGACTCCAGCTGCCCCAGGGCCAATTCTCCTGGGCCCCTCTGGGTTTATGGGAGGTAAGGCAAGACCCTTCCCTTCCATATTTAACCATCAATCTATGTCAATCTGTAAAACAATCACTACCTATCTTGGCCACAGGGAGAGAGGGGGGCGTGTGAAATGAAGTCCCCCAAAACCCCAGACCTCACCCAGATCCCTCCAGTACTATTTCTACCCTCCAATTCCTTAGCTTTGGGCCAACATTTTGCTTTGTTGTTAAAGTGCCGTCAAGTTGATTCTGACCCATAGCGACACTGTATAGGGTTTACAAGGTGCAGCTAGTGAGCTTGAAGCGCAGACCTTGCAGTTCAGTCTGGTGCATTAACACCACAGCACCACACCCAAGTCTCCACATTTTGTTTCAGATGCTGTAAATTTTCACTGTTCGCTGTTTCCTTCTTAGTCTGCCTACCCTCCAAGATTGAGCTGGGGTTTCCCCAAATACCATCACATCGTTCTCTATCTCCTTGTGGTCTCCCAGGAGTCACAGCAGCAGCTGCAGGTAGGGCTGGCAGTGGAAGGAGCAAATGGGGCTCAGGGGGAGCCTAGGTAATTGGCTGTGCTGGTGATTAAGGTAGGGGATGGGAGCTACCAGAGGTAAGATATAATCCCCATCCCTGTCCTGCCACCTGTGGTCAAGAACAGGCCTCTAGGGAGAAAGGCTTGACTAAGGAATCAAAATGTCTGATCCAACCAGGCACGGATCCAACCAAACCCAAGTGAGGTGAGTGCCTTTTTGTGGCTGGGATCAGATGTAGCAGCTGCAGTGGCTGCCACAGAGGATGGAACAGAGACAGCCACAACTCTCCCTGAAGACCTACCACCCTCTGTACTGTAAGTAAGAGCTGCAATTCTACCCACCCCCCACATCCACACACTGCCAAGTTCCACTTCTATCCCTTGCTGAGGATAGCACTGTGTTGGGGAGATTAGGGGTGAGTTGACCAGCTGATAAGATAATGAAGAGATCACATTCAAAGACACTGAACATCTAACTCAAGGGCTCCTGAAGGTTAGGATTTGAGTCCCAGCTCTTCCACATGGGCAAGTCATGTATCCTCCCCTTGAACTTGAATCCTTTCTGTAAAATAAGGGTAACCGACAATGGTTGGGAGGATTAGATTGCCTAATGGAGATGGAAGTGCTTTGTAAACCGAAAGACACCACCCACACAGGAGTTGTTATTGCAGTGCAATGGAACTGCAGGAGGATGGAGAAGCACGACCGCTGGTCCTGCCTGTGTCCACACTGCTACGGACGACCCCCACCACAGCTGAGTGTAGTGAGAGGGTCAGCACGGGGACCAAATTTGCCCTCAGGCTCTGGCTGCAACACCTGGGCAGGTAAGAGTGAGGAAGTACTTGTGGGCTCCACATCACTGGACTATTATGGGTAGGAGGGAGAGGGAGGAAAATAAGAAAAACCTCTCTTGGAATTCCTCAGTGTGACACCCCCACGATCTGGAAGTACAGCTCACCTGGATCCAGGGCCAGCAAAGAAGAACTGAACAAGAACCCCCTTCCCCGAAGCCAGGGGTCTGGCAAGTCAAGTCCATAAGCCCCTCCCTAACAACCCACCTCCGTGACACTGACAGAACATTCACAACCTTTATTAGGGGTAAGAACTTTGCTACAACTTTAGGAATAAAAAGTAAAATTACAACATAAATCCTAGGCCCTGAAGGAGCCTGAAAAAACAAAAATTAGGAAGGAGAGCACAAGAGTCCTCCTACCTCCCAGGAAAGGTGCAGAATGAATTAACCACAGGCCTCTGGAAACATAGGCCCAGTAGTCGGCATAAGAAACATGAATTAAATACATAAATAGAGAAAGACCCAGGCAATAGGCCACGCCTACTCCCAAACGCCTGGGGATCAGGGCTAAGGCCTTATCAGACTGGGAAATGGGAGGCAGGGAAAATCATCTTTGGAGTATTTTGTTTTTTCTTGTTAATGTACAAAAAAAACTACAAACCAAAATAGAGTTCTCTGTCCATGTGTCTCTCTCAGTTTCTCCACCTTTCTGTTTGGCCAAAGGGAATGGAATGGACATGAAGAGACAATGGATGTGGGAAAGGAACAGAGTTATGGGTTTGAGGGAGGGGAGGACAGAGCATCTAGGGGACAAGAGAGGGGCCCCCTCCTCACAAAGCTCTAGGCATATTAAGGCTGATTTTGCCCTTCCCCCAATTCAAATCCTATCCCATCTGACTGTTACTGCCTAGGTTAACATACCCAAAGGAATGTGCAGCCATCCAAAGAACATTTCTAAAAATAGACCCCATATGTCCTTAAAAAGAGGTTAAATATTAACCCTTTGGCTGTTGGCCTTGTCAGACAGAAACAAGGGGTCAGAGCGACCAGGGGTCTGGCTTCCATTCTTGCTCAGTGTCAAGGGGGCAGTGAATGGTCCACAATCCAGGGGACTCAATCCAGGGAAATGATGTCTGATCGACAGCCAGTTAAGGAGGGACCGGAGGGCAGGGGTCCTCCATGCCCTTCCCTCAATGTCCCCCCTGGGGCCACAATACTGCTCACACGGCCCGGAGGGGGTGCTGGAGGGGAGGTGCGGTGGGAGCTCCCCAATGGGGCCAATGGGCCCAGGAAGTGGGAAGGAGTCCCCCGGTACTGGAAGAAGTGGCCAAGGGCATCCTGTTCATCTAGCGAGGTGATGACAGAGGGACCGTAGTGCTGGGAGGAATCAAGGGCAGAGTTTAAGGTTTTATCCTGACTTCCCCCATTCCCAGTCACTCATCTCAGAAATCCATACAGGATAAATCAACTTAATGTGCATCACAAAGCAGGCTCTCAGAAGAGAGGCAGCATGTCTCTGGCTCCTTCTCCTATCTCCCCACACCCTGTCTTCCTGGGGCCCTGAGAGAGCCCCTCCAGCTTGCTTGGTTCTTGACCTTGTAGGCACTTGAAGTGTGAGGAATGTGCAGTTGGGGCACGCATGGTGCTCAAATGCACATGGGTGTGGGGGGGCGGTGAGTAGGCCAGGACAAAACACTGACAGGGGACCTGGGAAGACTCAGGTAGGAATCCAAGGAAGTGGGACTTAGGGAAAAGAAACTGCCTGCTTCTTTCCATCTGATTTCGGTCCTTAAGGTGGAGTGGGGGCAGGGAAGAGGGCAAGGGAGCCCATCAGTGCCTACCAAGGACACTTCTGAGATCTGAGATCTCCACTTACCTGACTCTCAGTCTGAAGGAAAGAAAATATATCTAAACCTGGCAGGAAAAAAAAAAAGT
Source organism: Chrysochloris asiatica (assembly GCF_000296735.1). Classification (NCBI taxonomy): domain Eukaryota; kingdom Metazoa; phylum Chordata; class Mammalia; order Afrosoricida; family Chrysochloridae; genus Chrysochloris; species Chrysochloris asiatica. The sequence continues at coordinate 5,577,018 of NW_006408560.1, forward strand.
CAAAATCAGTCTTCTGTCTAACCATTCTGCCAAAAAGACAAAAGAAATTACTTAAACTGTGGCCCCTTTTTGTAGAGCCCAGGAGGCTCTGAAAAGGAGCAAGGGTTCTGACTGGTTCTGGGGAAGGCATGGCAGGCAGGGCCCCAGCTGCAACTGGTGTTATACCTTGGATATCAGCGCCCAGCGGGAAGGCAGGTGGGTAATCGTGTAGTGGCAGACTGGACAGGAAATCTCCACCCAACGTGCCCATAGCAGGGCTCCGAAGCACCGAGGATGGCTGGTGACTTGAGGTCAAGACTCTGTGAGGAGAGGAGGAGGAGGTGGGGCAGCTGGTGACCAAAGATGCCCCTCAGCCTGCTCAGCCTCGCCCTGTCCCCTCCACCCTTTCCCTTGCCCCAGGGTTGTACAGTGATCAGAAAGCACTCGACTTTTCTTTCCCTGCCCCTTCTGCTGCACATGCAGCCCATTTCCTTGTACCCTTTGCTTCCAGGCAGGGCTGGGATAGTAGCTGAGGTGACAGGACAGTGCTTCTTGGTCGGGGGCAGGTCCTCCTCATCTGAAGAGCTATCTATGGTCAGGTCAATAACTTCCACCTTTTTCTTACTCTCGGATGGGTTTCCCTCTTGGACTGTACTGTACTGGAGGCCTATGGGAGGTAGAAGACTGTCTCAGAAAAGAGGCCATCAAGGATTTAGCTCAGGTGGAGGACAGGGTGTCACTCACCATCCAGCCCATACCCTGGTGGGGGGCAAACCTCAGATGCCTCCTTCTTAGGTTTCATTGGGCACCAGGACCCATCTTCCATGAACTGGATCTCATCACAGTCCGAGCAGGAATTCAGAATCTCCATGAATAAACTGGAGGAGAGGAGAGGAGAGGGATAAGAACTCATGGGGCTGGGAGATGGCCAGAGCGTTCTGCCACTTACCTTCCTAGAACTCAGTTTTCTCACCTGTTTAATAGGGGTATCATCCACCAAACTAACAACCTGAGTTGTTGCTAAAATCAAATAAAGATCTATAAAAGAGCTCTGCAAATTCTAAGTGCCATGTTTAAAAATCAGTGCATTCTGAGCATCAGTTATGTGTGATATTAGAAACAAGACAGAAGGGGAAGAGATACAGAACTCCATAAACCGTACCAAAAAGGGTGCTGAGAACAGGAACCATAATGTGGACTTTAAGAGGGTTGTTGTTGGTGGTGGTGGTTGTGGTATGCCATGGAGTCAGTTCCAACTCATGGCGACCCTGTGTAGGGTTTCCAAGGCTGTAAATCTTTATAGGTGCAGAAAGCCTCATCTTTCTCCCATAGAGAGGCTGGTAGATTTAAACTGCAGGCCTGCAACTTGTTAGGACTAACTAAACCAGCACACTGAGGACCTCAAAAGAACCTTATTACTATGCTCAGTGGAAGGCCAGGTAGTTGTTACAGGCAACTTAGCATAACAATTCAGTACACTGGCTCTGCCACTTATTTATAATACAGGCAGTTTACTAGGTTACAAATGAGATAGGTTCCTAACTTTGTCTGTAAGGATTTGTAGGCTCTCTTGACAAGATGGCAGACTAAGCAGACACACTACACTGACCCTCTACAACAAAGATACGAGACACCAAATTAAAGATACAGATGAAAATCCTGTCACCCTGGACTTCAGAGGAAAGGTTAGAAAAGTGTATTGAGTGCTTACTGGGAGGAAAAGTTGAGCAGGGACGGTGAGAGGAGACTGAATGGTGAATGGTCAGCCAGACTCGGCACAGTACCTCGAACTACTGTGAGTATTTTAGCAATAGAAGGTGGCCTGGCAGAGCAGATTCCCACAGGCCACAGTAAATGTGTGCAATTCCTTCTTTTCCCCCATGCTCCACTGGTGACCAGAGTGTGGCCAGCTCCCATCCTCATCCACCCCTAGCGAAGCCCCTGCCTTCCAGGTTTTGAGCCACATGGTTAGAAGCCAGGCCTGTGTGAGGCAAGGCCAGCTACACCACTTTGGTGCACTGTTCTGGTGCCTGGATTCAAGTAGGTTCAGCTTAGGACCTACAGAACCCCCAGAGCCACCAATCTGCCCCCAGCTGTCCTGTGGTCCTAACAGACTCTGAAACCAGCTCCATCAATGGCCTTCATGAACTACTTCTGGATTGAGAGCCCTGAACATAGATAACGCCGAGGCTGATGGGAACTCCATCTAGGGCCAGGAACTCAGCTGTCACATCCCTCCCACACCCACCTTTGTAAGCTACCTGGCATGCAGAAGACCCCCAGAGTTTTCTCCTCTCCAGGTCCAACAACTGCACTGTTATATTTGTTTGGGGGTTTGTTTTCCTTCTGTTGTTTCATTTTTGTTTGTTTATTCTTTCTCCCCCTTCTTTCCATTCCTTTGAATTTATCCTTTCTCTTTCCAATTCCATTTTTCCTTCTTTTGTTCTGTTTCTTGTTTCTCCCCTAATTTTTCTCTTCCCCTTTTGATCTTTCTTTACTACTTTACTGTCTGTACTGCAGTAGCACTGTAGGATAAGCACTGGCCTGCAAGGTTGGTTTAAATTGCAAGTTGGGTGGTTCAATGCAATAGCCATTCCTCACAAACTTTAAACAGGGTCACTATAAGTCAGAACCCACTCGACAGCACTAAACAACACTATCTCTTTCTCTTCATCTTCCCTCTCCCTGGTTTTTCAAGAGCTATTTTTATTCCTTTGTTTTATTTCCTCTTCTATAACTCCATTTTCCTGTCCCACTTCTTTTATTTTTCCATTATTTTTATCTTCTATTTCCCTGTCCCTCATTTACCTTTATAATTAATTATATACTTTTTTTCCTGGTTGTTACCTGCTTTCATTTCTTTTTTCCCTGGTTTATTCTGTTATGTTTTCTTCTGTGTGGGAGGGAGGGTTTCTCCTCTTCCCCACCCAACAAGAGACACCAGTTTTGTCCACGTAGCCCAACTGGGCAAAAGTCAATACCAGCTACTCTATCACCTCACCAATGATAGACAGCAGTCAACACCAGCCAAACCCAACCTAAACTGACGCACAGAATGGTGAACAAGAACAGTGAACTACACCCACAGGAGACAGCTAGTGAGAACCTAAAACACATCAACATATAATCAACCAAATACAAATACGACAACCCACAATGCCCGGGAAAAACCAGATCATTTTAGCTCACATGAATAAACAAGAGAGAATGGTTCAAATAAATGACTAAGATGCAGGGACAAAAAAACATTTCTAAGGAAAAAAATGTAATGGAATTAACTGAAAAAGAATTCAAACAAATGATATTTAGGTACCTTCAAAGAACTGACAGAAAGAAAGAGGAAATCTAGGAAAACACAGAAAAAAATGTTACAAATATTCAGGAAAACACAAAGAACAAACAGAATAAATGCAAATTTTGAAGTAATATAAAACCTGCAAGTAGAAATCCAGAAGATTAATTCTAAAATTTCAGAAATGGACAATACACTGAAAGGGCAAAAGAGTAGATTTGAAGCAACGAAAGCCCAAATTAGTGAGCTTGAAGATAAATCTCTCAATAATAGTATACTAGAACAATCAGCAAAAAAAATGGAAAACTCCCAAGAAAGCCTAAGAGTTATGTGGGACACCAAGAAGTAGAATAACTCATGGGTGATCAGAATTCCAGAACAGGAAAAGACAAGCACAGAGAAAATTGCCAGAGAGTTGTTGGAAGAAAACTTTGCTAACATCATGAAAGACAAGAAGATAAGCATGCAAGGAGCTAAATAAGCCCCTAACAGGATAGACTCCAAAAGAAAGTCACTTAGAAATATCATAATCAAAGTTTCCAAAGACAAGGAAAGGATTCTGAGAGGAGCTCAGGAAAAATGAAAAGTTTTCGACTAGAGAGGAAAACCAGTAGGACTAAGCTCTGATCTCTAAGCAGAAACCATGCAGGCAAGAAAGCAATGGGGTGACATACACAAAACTCAGAAAGAAAAATACTGCCAACCAAGCATCATACAGCCAGCAAAACTGTCCCTCAAATATGATGGCAAAATTAGGACTTTCCTGATAAACATAAAGGAATTTGTAATGACCAGATACAAGCTTTACACACAATGCTAAAGGATGTTGTTTAGACAGAGAACCAACAACAGCAGACAGCAACCTGAGATTAGCATACATGATACTACTACCCAGAACTCAATCCAGACATAAAAGTATTTAAAGTAAAACAAATCTACAAGACTAAAAATAGGGAACCAGAAATATCGATTTATTATGAAACCAACTATGAAGCAAAAAGAGAGAATAGTATAGATACAGAACTTCCAAATGGCAAGGAAGTCAAAAAGATTTCAAGATAAAAAAGACTGTTTTAAATAGGAAAAAAATTAATACATTACAAGAGTACCCTCAAAGAAAATGAATATACTTGCACATCAAAATATAAAATCCAAAAGATACAGTAAGCATTAACACAACAGAAATGGAAATTAAAAGAAAACCCATAAATAAAATGAACTAAGCACAGAAAATGATGTAGAACAAAGAAACCAGCAGCACCACAAAAAAACACACAGAAGAATGATAGCAATCATTCAGACCTATTGATAATTACACTGAATGGAGACTAAATGTACCTGTCCAGAGACAGCCTAATGGATGAGAAAACAGAATTCCTTCTGGTCTACAGAAGACACTGAAAAGATGAAGATGCCAAAATGCCCATCAACAGAAGAATGCTTAAACAAGCTCTGGTACATACACACAATGGAATACTGTGCAATGCTGAAGATAACAATAAATCTGTAAAACACTTCACAACATGGATGAACATGGAGGACATTATGCTCAGTGAAATCAGTCAATCACAAAAGGACAATTATTGTATAAGACCAATGTTGCAAAAATTTAAAAGATTTTCTTGATAAAAGAAACAATCTATGATGATGCGGGCGGCAGAGGGAAAGGAACATTTTCATGGTCTATAGGGTGGACAGACACATGTTAACATGGGTGACAGGGTAGGCAAGAGGGAGGTTAGCAGAGGAAAGATGAAGGTAGTAGGAGACCCAGGGAGGAATGTAATAGTTAAAATGAATAGTAGTTAACTGTTGGTACATGGAAGGGATTACTAAATGATTTGTTGAATGTAAAACTGATGTTCTGCTCTGTAAACCTTCACTCAGTTCAAGCAAAAGTTAAAAAAAAAAAAATTGTAGGAACATCTGAACAGGTTCTTATTTAGCCTTACTTTGGTGCAAAGAAAGGCTTAAAGCCTTCTTAATGATTTTTTTTAAAAAAGCTGCATGTGCCAGTACTTCCAGGAAAATGGTGGATTAAGCAGATACACTACAAGGACCCTCCACAGCAAAGCTACAAAAAAATAAAATAGACACAGATGAAAATTCTAGCAGCCAGAACTTCAGAAGAAAGGTTAGCGAGGTGGATGGAGTGCTTGCTAGGAGAAGAGGCTGAGCAGGGAGATGGTGAGAGGCAGACTGACTGGTGAACAGCTGGCCAGACAAGGCTTGACCATCTTGTGAGCAGCTTTGGCCTCAGAGGGAGGCCGGACAGAGCAGATTCAGGTGGACAGCAGGAAAGGTGCGATTTCTTCTTTCCCCTCATGCTTCACTAGTGCACAGAGGTGTGGCCAGCTCCCACCCTCATCCACCCGTTGTTGTTGTTGTTAAATGCTGTCGAGTCAATTCCAACCCATAGTGACCCTGTACAGGGTTTCAGAGGCTGTAAATCTTTACGGGAGCAGAAAGCCTCACCTTTCTTCTGAGGAACAAGCTGGTAGTTTCGAACTTCTGACCTTAAGGTTTGCAGCCCGATTCATAACCACTACACTATGCTATCACTTTCTGGATGATCTGAGCCACATGATTAAGAGCCATGCCAGTGTGACTTGAGGGTCGGCTATGCGGCTTTGGTGTGCCACACTTTGATACCTGGATTCAGGTGGGCTTAGCTCCAGACCTACAAAACTCACAAAGCTACCACAGCAACCTTTAACTAGTCACCTTGCCTCCAGATGCCCTGTGGTCCTAACAAGACACTGAAACCAGCTTCATCAAGGGCCCATAAGAATTACTTCCAGAATGAGTGCCTCGAACATAGATAACACCAAGGTCAAAGGAACTCCATCTAAGGCCAGGAACTCTGCTGCCACATCCTTTCACAACCACCTCGTGACCAACTTGAATTGTAGAAGCCACCAGATTTCTCCCCTCTGGGTCCAAAAACTGCCATTTGTTTGCAACAAATATGACAACCCCATAATGCCCTGGAGACAACAGAAAATTTTAGCTCACACGAAGAAACAAGAGAGAATGGTTCTAACAAATAATCAATACTCAGAAAAAGAACATATCTCAGAAAAAAATGGTAATGAGAATAACTGAAAAAGAATTTAAAAGTGATATTTTGGCAACTTCAATGGATTGACAGAAAGATCGAGGAAAGCAAAGAGAAGACAAAGAAAGTTACAAGAATTCAGGAAAATGCTTCAAGAATAGAATAAATGCAAAATGTGACACAATACAAACCCTGCAATTAGAAATCCAGAAGATAAATGCTAAAATACTAAGATCTCAGAAATGGACAATACATTGAAAGGGCAAAGAAGATTTGAAGCAATGGAAGCCTGAATGTTAGTGAACTTGAAGATAAATCTTAACAACAAAAATAACACTCAGGCAAAAAAAGAATTAAAAAATCCAAAAAAGCTTAAGAATTATGTGGGACACCATGAAGTGGAACAGCTTACGGGAAACTATAATTCCACAACAGGAAGAGACTATAAAAAGCACAGAGAAAATTATCAAAGAGCTGTTAGGAAAAAACTAGCATCATGAAAGTAAAGAAGGTAAGTATACAAGAAGCTGAAAGAACCCCAAACAGTATAGATTCCAAAAGAAAATCACCAACACATATGATAATTAGTCTTTCCAAAATCAAACATAAGGAAAGAATCCTGAGAAGCTAAAGAAAAATGAAAAGTTGTCCACAAGGAGAACCTTAGCAGAAACCAAGCAGACAAGAAGGCAATGGGATGACATATATAAAACTCTTCAAAGAAAAAACTTGCCAAACAAGAATCACATGCACAGCAAAGCTGTCCCTCAAATACGAGGGCAAATTACGGTATTTGCTGATAAACAGAAATTAAAGATATTTGTAATGACCAGACAAACTTTACCTGAGATTACCATACATAAATAACACTACCCAGAACATAGTCCAGATACAGAACTACTTAAAGTAAAACAAACCTACAACACTGAAAATAGGGAACCAGAGATATCAATGTATAATGAAGTCAACAACAAAGCAAAATGCCAAATGGCAAGGAAATTAAATAGATTTCAAGATAAAACAGATTATTTTAAGCAGGGGAAAAAACTAAGAAATTACAGGGTAACCTCAAAGAAAATATAATAAAACCTGCACATCACATTTTTTTTAAAAAGATGAAAATCTGAGACAGTAAACATTAATACAACAGAAACGAAAATTAAAAGAAAACCCACAAACAAAATTAACTCAGCGTAGAAAATTATGGGGAACAAAGAATCCAGCAGCATCACAAAAAAAAAAACAAAAAAAAACCACACAGAAAAATGACAATTCATAGCTATTGATAATTACACTGAATATAAATGGCTTAAACATACCAGTCAAGAGTCATAGAGAGCAGCCTGGATAAGAAAACAGTATCCTTCAAAATGCTGTTTACAAGAGACGTATCAAAAAGATGGAGATGGCCTAAATGCCCAAAAGAATGATTAAATGAAGTTTAGAACATACACACAATGGAATACCACAAAACACTGAATATGAGGAATCTGTGAAATACCTCACAACATGGTTAAACCTGGAGAACATTATGCTGAGTTAAATTAATTACAAAAAAAAAAAATCTCATTGGTATGAGACCAATGTTGTAAAAAGTTTTTAAATAAGGATTTTCTGATAAAAGCAACAATCTATGATAGTTAGCGTAGCGGTTACGAATTGGGCTGTGAACCGCAAGGTCAGCAGTTTGAAACTACCAGCTGTTCCGCGGGAGAAAGATGAGGCGTTCTGCTCCCTTAAAGATTTACAGACTCGGAAACCCTGCGCAGGGTCGCTACGAGTCGGAACCGACTCCGAGGCACTTAACAACAACAACATGATAGTTACATGGGTCGGGGGATAGGGGGCGGGAAGCAGATTATTCATGGGCTAGAGAGTAGACACATGGACCCATGTTAACATGGATGGCAAGGCAGGCAATATGCAAGACGGAGTTTAGCAGAGGAAAGTTGAAGATAGCGGGAGACACAAGGAGGAATGCAATAGTTAAAAGTGAATAGAGGTAAATGAAGTGTTGGTACATGGAGGGGATTGCAACCATGTAATCAAGCAAAGTATATATATGACCTGTTGAATGTAAAACTGATGCTCTATCTGTAAACTCTCATTCCATTCACTATAAAAAGGCGAAAAAATAAAAAACTGCACGTATATCCACAGCGAATGTGACTGTGATGTAGAATTTGTTGTGAGTAGGGATTAGACCTGGTGTAGTGCTGTAGTATAAGCACTAGACTGCTACTTGCAAAGTTGGTGGTTCGAACCCACCAGCTTCTCCAAGGGAGAAAAAAGTGGCAGTCTACTTAAAGATTTACAGCCATGGAAACCCTACAGAGTACTTCTACCCTGCCTTATGAGGTCACAATGTATTGGAATTGACTCGACAGCAGCGAGTCAATTGTTTTGGGTTTTTTCGGTTAGAGATTAGTTCAGTCATTTAAAAATTAGAGCAAATTTACACAGCTTTAAAGGGCAAATAGGAGTTGTCCATAAGTCAAACATTCATAACTGCTGATATATATAGTTTTATGCAAGACGATCGATCTCTTTAGGTCTCGGTTTCCTCATCTGTAATTCTAGAACTTATCTCACCAGGTTATTTTAAGGATTCAGTGAAATAAGACACAATGCGTGGTATATAGTAAGGCCTTACTGTTGGTATAGATGTAGAGAAATACAGACTGATATAGCAGATAGAAAGGTTTTGGAGGAGGCTTCAAAAAGTTCATGGAAAGATGAAATTAAAAGACAATGGAAATTTTCAAAGATCTTTATATATGAGGTTCACGAGAGAGATCCTAGTGGTTGTTCTAGGTAAGATGAAGCAGAATGGTCCTACCCATCAATGATTAGAGAGTCATAGGGAGCCTTCTTGTCACACACAGGGCACGTCCACGTCGGCTTCTTCTCATTCATCTGTAAATAGAGGGCAGCATCGAAGCTCTGCAGATGGGCGCAGGTAAGAGCACGGCAAGGAACAGTCAGACGCATCTTCCCTAGCTGAGGAAAGGCATGTTCTCTGGTCAGCATCTCCACATCCAGGAAAACCTCTGGTATCCCCAGGAACCCTCATCAAAGTCCAGAGGTTAACCCAACCCTTCTCTCCTGCCCTTCTCCCCTTGGACTCACCGGGCACATGAGGGACACCCGCAAACTCGTAGTAGCCACTTCACTGTCTGGGTCAGCAGTCAGTTTCTCCTTGACTGAAACAAGAGGGGGGTCAGTGCCAAGGGGTCAGCAAGATTCAGAGAGGAAGCTCAGCAACTGGTGAGGCCAAAATCACGTGACTATGGCTGAGTGACCTTTGGAGACCAATGGAATGTCACATTGGGGGAAGGGATCTAGAATCTGAAATATGAAGGTTGGATGGAGGGTTCTCCTTCCCTGAGAGTGTGTAAACACAGCCAGGAGACATAACTGTACAAGTGTGTAAACACAGCCAGGCAACACAACCCTACAAGTGTGTAAACACAGCCAGGCAACACAACCCTATAAGTGTAGCAAGGTTGGGGTTAGGGTCTGTATGGTTGAGAGTACAAAGGGGTCACTCAGTGGCAGGGAGTGGTCCAAATTCTTAACCACAAAGATTGGAAAAGGGGATGATGATTAAAGGGGAAATAAACTGCACTTAAAGGGATGTGAGTTTGATTATGAAGGCTGGAGAGTGATGAAGACTATAGGAGGGGGATGCTACTCACTCAGTGCCCGGGAGTGGTCTGGATTCCGGATGCCCTTTGCTCTGAGTTTTTGTAGAAGGGTCCCTGCAGTCAACTGCCTCACCAGGTACACAGATAAGGAATAATTCTACTTGGGGAAGAGGGGACTGATCAGCGTCTGCTTTTCACACCAGCAACCCCCTACATTATGAAGGCCAGAGGCAATGGGTTATAAGGCAGAGTCCCAAAAAGAGGAAGCTTTTTACCCAAATCAGGACACAATGATTCGTCCCCACACCCCACAACACCCCCAGGCTTCTCCAGGCTCACTGCCTTTGCCATACGCACCCGTCCAAATTCAGATGACCAATTGACCACTATAGTATTGGGAACAGTGGCTGAGAGTCGAGCCAGTGGTGTGATGTTGATGGGACGGCTGGGCCTCTTTGGCTCAGCCCCATTCTTGGTAGGGGGTAGGTAACCCTAGAAAGGAGGGGCTGGTCAAAGGAAGGCTTCTTGGGAAGGTGTTCTCTGCTCTAACAAGACATTTTACCCTGGGTTACTAAGTCCTTGAAGAGAAGGCTGGCTCACTCACTGACCAAGAGTTTGGAGCCCATCCAGTGACGTTCTAAGATTGTGTGTGGGATTCACTCTTGGAGAGAAAGGAGGGCATACCTACTGACAAAGGAAATGTGAACCCAATCACTGTATTCCTAAGGTAGAGGAATAGAGATGCCTCACTTCCTCCAACTCCCAGCTCTGGGGTCATCACTTCTAAGAAGTCTTCTCTGAGTTTTGGACTGAAGTCAATGTTCTTCCTTTGGGTTCTGTCAGAACGCTTGTTGAGCCTCATCTTAGCATTCTGCAGACTGAGCACCTGCTCTGTGCCAAGCACCATGCTACACATCTCTCTTCATGGGTATGTCTATTGCACAGACTCTATGAGAGCAGGAACCATTATCCATTCCATGGTAATCCCCAAAGAGGAAGATCCCCAGCAAGATGGATTGGCCAAGTAGCAGCATCAATGGACTCAAGCGTGGCAACAATAGTGAGGTTGGCCCAGGATTGGTCAGTGTTTTATTCTGCTGTGCATAAGGTCGCTATGAATCGGCACCAACTCAATGGCACCTAACAACAACAACACACAACTGGCCCCTCATAATTGTGCAGTTAACTGAACTAAAGAGGGAAAGCAGCTACTGCCAGGAGAAGGGAAGAGAATTTACCGGCAGGGGACACAGTTTCCCATTGACCTTGACAAAGAGGTTGGGAGGAAAATAATCTTCTTGGGGACAGCTGGTCTCACAGAGACAGAACCTGGTGAGAGATGGGAGAGGATGAAGGAATGGAAGGCAGTTTCTGGAATCAAATCTGACAGAGAAACGGGGAATCCCAGAAAGTCAGTCATGGGTATCCACAGTTCTGTACATCCAACAAGAGTACCATGGCTCAGGTTAGCAGTGACAGAGCTGTGATACATCTAACCTAGGAGTATCTGTCATACCCCTACTTCATTCCACTCCCCATGGGGGCCCGTTAGGGCAGAGGGGAGAACCGACTCACCTTAGCTGCACCTGTATGGTATAATCACATTTTGCTCCTGGCAGAAGCTCTCTGAAACAGAAAGGGAGAAATGTCAGCATGTGGCCCTCAGGGGGTATGAATGAGTGAAAGGGGTGAGGGAGAGTTAGGTGTCCAAGGAACAGAGAAGAGATACTACAAGAGAATGAGAGATAAAGGCAGTGCAGGAAAAGTACAAGGGTGAACAGAAGACAGCAGAGCAGAGGGATAAACACCCAGGAATGAGGCAGAAAGCCTGAAGGAGAAGTACCTGGAAGTGAGGATCTGCTGCACTTGCTGAGGTGTGAGGGCAAACGTAAAATGCGCTTCTTCAAACCGCTGGCTAGAAGTGGATGCTGAAGACATAGAGGGGTGGTTATGCGTAAACCCGTGAACAGGGAGCCCCAGAAGTGGCTCCCTACCTGTTGATCCCATAGAGCTAAAGCCCAAGAAAGACTTGGGGAAAAGGCATGGAGTCCAGGAAGGCTAAGAACCATACCGAGGGTGGTAGGCCGGATGAGTTCCCCGTAGACTTCATAGAAGGGCAATGGTTTCATGGTGACATCAGGGTGCACAGGCTGAGGCAGAGAGGGGTGCATGTCTACCTCACGTTTGGGGCCCAGCACCGTGCTAGGTGCCAAGAGGGCTGGGGGAATGGGAGCTAGGGGGCCAGGGGAAGCTACAGGAGGGGGGCCAGGGGGCAGAGAGATCAGGGAGAGATCAGAGGGCCCCAGGGTTTTCCGGGGAAAGCGGCGGCGATAAAGCTCTTTGATCTTCATCTGGACGCTGGGAGCACAGCTGGATTTGAGGAGGTGCAGGGCCTTGGCCAGGAGCTCGTGCTTCCTTCCACTCTTGTTCCGGCCAGCAAAGCCGAGGAGCACCTGGAGCTCAGATACTCGGAAACTCATCACCATGTGCTGTGGAGAAGAGCAGAAGCTTGAAAATCCTGCCAAGGTCACCGGGGCTAAGATGCCTGGTGGGCAGAAAGATGCTCTGCAGCTAGCAAGATTACTATCAGGTAGAGCTAGCATTTTAACCACCTCAGATCAACCTTGCCCCTACTCCACAGCTTGAGTAGCCCTATCTCCCAATTCCTGGAAGCTGACCACAGCGGCAGCAGGGGAAGGTACACAGCAAGCCACCCCCAGACACACCTCGAGTCCACTACAGCTTTCTACACTCATTCCTGCCTTTATCTTGGATTGTCCTTTAAGCTCTGTATCTCCTGTCCTGCTCTTTCTTACATCCCAACCTCTTAGGAAGAGGTAAGATTCAGGGAAGAAGGAGGGAGAGAAGGATGCAGGCCACATGGCCCTATACAAAAGAGAACACAGGTGGCAGGAGGATTGTGCCCCACAGTCCACCCCTCCCAACCTCAGCTATTTAGAGCCCCAAGCCTCTGAAGCCTTTGTGGATAGGGTTTCCCCAAAATCCTTTCTCTGCATCATCTGTATAATCACCTCTCCCTTTACTCTAGTTTCCTGGAAAGAATACAAAACAAAAACTGGAGGAAAAGGGAGAACAGGGAACCACCAAGTCCAGTTATCCTGCCTGTTTACCTGTTTACTCCATCTGCCAGGAACTAATATCTTGCTTCTCTCCTACATAGAGAAAATAAGGATTTCCCACTCCATCCCTTCCACAGGGGTGAAATGAGAGCCCAAAGCTCTAAACAGAGGCCCTGGTAAAAATGAAGAGAAAGCATATGAATCCTGATCTAGAGTACAGAACTGCTTGCTCCCAGGGTACGACAAATGGTTAAAATGCTTGACTACTAACTGAAAGATTGGAGGCTTGAGTCCATCCAGCAGTGCCTCAGAAGAACAATCTGATAATCTACTCCCCAAAAGTCAGTCACTGAAAACTCCATTGAGCAGTTCTACTCTGACACACATGGGATCGCCATGAGTGGAAATAATTTTATGATGGCAGCTGAGCCCAGTGACACAATGGCTACACCCCAGCCTGCTCAAGGCTTTGGCTCCATTCCAAAGGGGCAGAATAAAGCTTGGCAGCAGACGGATGAATCTGCTGGTTTAAGGATCTGTGAACTACCCCTTGATGCATTTATCCTCAGACTCTATGTTGTGGTGGAAAGGCACAAAGCCTTCTCTCCTTCAAAGACTCCTTTCCATGAATCTCTCTCTACAAGACTCAGCCATAGGTCTACTAGCCTTCCAAATTTTTCCCGTTCATAGGCTTAGTCCCCCCTTGTTTTTTTTTTAACTTTTTATTATAAACTGAATGAAGTGTTACAAACAAGATCATCAGTTTTACATTAAATAATCACACTGTGTGTCATCTCAATGATTGTAATCCCTTCCATGCAACAGTTAGCCAACTTCCTCCCTGTGGTTCCCTATTTCCATTCCACCCACCTTCCCGTCCCTTCTCAACTTTGTCCTTAAACAAATGATGCCCTTTTGATTTTGAAACATTGGCCATTCCACGGTGAGCATACCTTACTAGTATTGTTGTCCCCCCTATATACCTATCTACTGCTTGGCTGAAAGTTGGGTCAAGAGGTTGAGTTCCTTTCCAGCCCTAAGGGTGGTCCAGGGTCATAGTCTCTGGTTTCTCCAGTTTCTTTCCGACCAGAAAAACAGGTCTTATTATTAATTTTGAGTTTTGTTCCAGTTTCTCCCATTCCATCCAGAACCTTCTAATGTGATCCCTTTCAGTGCAGTTGGTAGCCAGGCACCATCCCGTTCTTCTGATCTGAGTGGTGAAGACTAATGGCTTGGTCCCTTTTGATGAATATAGTGAACAACTCATAGCTCTCCCTTCCTCCTCATCCTTCACTCCTCTGTCCTGCCTTTATCTTTCCAATAGTTGTGCCTATACTTGGCCTTCCTTTCTGTCCCAAGGTTTCACACGGCCTCTCCCACTGCTCACTCACTATGGCAGGAAGGTCCTATCAGCCTCCAGGATGCTTACGCCCCACTTCTTGAAGTATGTGTACTCATAGTCCCGCCCCGTGTAATCTCAGTCACCTACTGGGTATTTCCCAAGTTTGGAATCCCAACAGCAGTCCCAAAGCCTCTATCTACTCTATTAATTTCCCCGAGGGCCCTCTGCTACATCTGTTCCCCAGTCACATCCCGACCTCTGCCCCCTGCTGTCGCATCTCTAGGCCTTGATCAACTAGCCCCCTTTACCTCTACAGCAGCTTTTTCCCCTAGCTCTACCTCTACATCTGCCCCTACCACCAAATCCGACTGCTACCGCGTCCCCGCCCCCTGCGCTTCGGCCCCCAACAGCTGCAATTCCCCTCAGCCCCGCCCCCGAGTCAGCCGCAGCCCCTTCCCAGCCCACAGCTCCTCTTCCATCCTCAGCAGCCCTACAGTCTTTCCCTGCCACGTCTCCTGCCGCCACCCGAGCCGTCAGTACCCACTCTCGGTCACTTTCCCCACACGGCAAACCGCCGGGATCGGTCCAGAAGGGGATGGGGGAGGGGACCGGTACCTTTAATTCGCCCAGCTCCGCCATCTTGAGACATCGCAGGCGCCCGAGCCCGAGCCCGAGCCCGAGCTCAGGCCCAGGGACCGGCGCACAACTCTACACCCCAGCGCCGGCCGCAAATGCCTCCTGCTCCGCCCAGTCCGGCCCCCTACACCTCCCCTTCTCGGCCCCGCCCGCCTAGCTCCGGACAGCCCCAGCCTCAGCCCCTCCCTCCTCGGCCGGCCCCAGCCCCCGCACGTCGTGGGCCGATCTTTAAGACAAATACACCCGGAGGGAGTGTACAGCCCAAAATCATGGGGTCCCGGAGGGTAACGGAGAGAAGGCGGAACCAAAGTGCCTGGGGGAGGGGAGTTGTGCCACGCCAGAGTTGGGAGGGGACGAGCGTTTACGGAGTCAGATTCTTGAAATATGGAGGGAAAGTATAGGAAACTGCTCCGTCTCAGGGGAAAAGGGGGGTAAGAAGGAGGTAGCAAGTTGCAGCAAATACCCTCATCTTCATTTCTCCAAGTTTCACGAGCTAAAATCAAAGAGTTTTACCAACTTTGGAAATGGATGAGCTCTGATCCATTTTCGGAAAAGCTATGGAGTCGTGTACAGTTCAGTTCAAGCTATTCTCAATCATCTACCGCCTCCTCCCCCCAACAAAACAACTAAGTTTAGTGCTGCGAGCGTGACTTACCAGCAGTCTCGGGGAACCGGGAGGGGGGCTCGGAAGGCTCCGAGGTGGGTTGTGGGTGTGGGGGAAGGGGACTCGGCGCCGCTCCCGCAGTCTCCACGGCTGGAGTTCGGTACGGCAGGGAGACGCTGCAGCCGCAGCTCCGCCCGGGCAGGAGCTCCGCCCGATCCTGGGCTCAGGCTGGGGCCGCCCCCTCTGGAGTAAACCCGCCAGGACCTCAGCGCTGGGGGAGGAGGCGGGGTCGGAGGGGCGGAGCGAGGCTCCCAGCCCCGAAGAGATTTAACTCCTCCATTGAGTGTGTCTGGAGAGTCCTGTTCTTGTATCCCATCTTTAACACTTCTCTGTTCCATCGCGCTGGTGGACCGACGTGAGGTGGAGGCACCCTATAAATAAGTGTGTGGACCAGGGATCTGGCCGCATAAAGAGGTGTAACGCTGTAGGATAAGCACTGGACTGCCAACAACAAGGTCAGCGAATCAAACCCACCAGCTGCTACTAGGAAACCCTATACAGGGTCGCTATGAGCCAGCACTGACGACGGGTACTTAACAACAAACTTGAAAAGAGGCTCTCTCTCCCTGGGTCTCTAGAATCTGAAGTGTTCCTGGCCGTTTATCTATGTATGGTTCCCTACCCTCTACGTCAAATACACTAACGATCAAGAGACTCTTGGTGTAGTTAGCTAAAGGTGAGTAGAGAGGAGGTTGTCTTGGTCACAAAAAGGATCTTTCTGAATTACCTACTCCCTTTTCTCCAAGGACCCCATTCTCAACACAACTACAGTAATTACAAGCAGGGCACACAGAATAAATCTGCTTTATGTCCATGAAAACATCAATTTAAGGGGAATGGACTTCTAGTATGGCATTGTAGGATAAGCACAGGACTGCAAGGTCGGTTTGAACCACAAGATCAGCGGTTTAAAGTCACCAGTTGCTCCTTGGAAACCCTATACTGGGTTGACTCTGAGTCGGAACTGACTAGATGGCACTTAACAACAACAACAACCCATACAAGGTACTGAAGAAAACCAGGCCTGTATGAATTGACAAAATACCAACTAAACTGTGAATAAACAGATGCAGGGCTGGAAGCACTCACTAGTTTATGCTAAGAAATTTGGAAGACAGCTACTGCCAAATGACAAGAGACTTATTTGTGCCCATCTCAAGGACATGTGACTCTACAGTATGCTTAAATTATCAAACATCATTAATATCACATGCAAATAAAATTGTGCTGAAGATAATTCAAGAACAGTTGCAGCAGTACATAAACAAGGAGCTGCCAGAAATTAAAGCTGAATTCAGAAAAGGACATGGAATAAGGAATATCATTACTGGCTTCAGATGGATCTTAGCTGAAAGCAGAGAACACCAGAGAGATATTTACTTGTGTTTTACTGACTATGCAAAAGCATTCAACTGGGTAGGTCATAACAAACTATGGATAACATTATGAAAAAAGGGAATTACAGAACACTTCAGTGTGCTCATGAGGAACTTATACACAGACCAAGAGGCAGTCATTCAAACAGAACAAGGGACTATTAAGGGATATAAAATCAGGCAAAGTGTGTGTTAGGGTTGTATCCTTTCACTATACTTATTCTGTTGAATACCACTATTACTCAAATTTATACACCAACCATAAAAGCCAGTGATGATGAAATTGAGGAATTCTACCAACTTCTTCAGTTTGAAATGAATCAAACATGCAATCAAGATGTACTGGCAAAGGTTGGAAACAAAGGAAGGATCAACAGTTGTAAAATATGGTCTTGGTGATAGAAATCACACTGGAGATAGAAGGTTAGAATTTTGCAAGATTAATGGTTTATTCATTCAAATACCTTTTTTAAAAAACATAAAAGGCAACTGACTATACACATGGACCTCAGCAGACAGAATACACAGGAATCAAACTGACTACATTTGTGGGAAGAGACAGTGGAAAACCTCATTATCAGCCAAAACAAGGTCAGGGGCCAATTGTGGTACAGACCATCAATTGCTCATATTGCAAGTTCAGACTGAAGCTGAAGAAAATTTAAACAAGTTCATGAGAGCCAAATCATGACCTTGAACATATCCCATCTGAATTTATAGACCATCTCAAGAACAGATTATATGCATTAGACACGAATGATCAATGAAAAGAAGAGTTGTGGGATGACATCAAGAACATCATACAGGAAGAAAGTAAGAGGTCATTAAAAATACAGAAAAGAAGGAAAGACAAAAATGGATATCAGAAGAGACTCTAAAACTTTGTTTCGAGTGTAGAGATGCTAAAGCAAATAGAAAAAATGAGGAAATAAAACAACTGAACAGAAAATTACAAAGGGCAGCTCGAGAAGACAAAGTCAAGTATTGAAACATGCAAAGACCTGGAGGTAGAAAACCAAAAGGGAAGAACATAATCAGCACTTCTCAAAGATCATAAGAGAAAAATTCAAGCCTTGACTTGAATTATTGAAGAATTCCATGAGCAAAATGTTGAATTATGTGAAAAACATCAAAGAAAGTGGAAGGAATACAGAGTTACTGTATCAAAAAAAAAAAAAGTCTCTGTTCAACCATTTCAACAGGTGGTACAGAACCAATGGTAGTGAAGGAAGAAGTCCAAGCTGCACTGAAGGTGTTGGTGAAAAACAAGTCTCCAGGAACTGATGCATTACAAATTGAGATGTTTCAACAAACTGATATAGCACTGGAGGCAACCACTGACCTACGCCAATGAATTTGGAAGACAGCTACTTGGCCAACCAATTGGAAGAGATCTATATTGTGCCCATTTCAAAGAGAAGTGATCCAACAGAATGTGGAAATCATCTAACAATAGCATTAGTACCACTAATACCACAATATCATTAATAAAAGTAAAATGTTGCTAAAGAGAATTTAAAAACAGCTGCATCATCAACAAGGAACTGCCAGAAATTCAGAAAAGGATGTGAAACAAGAGATTATCATTGCTGATGTCAGATGGATCATGGCTGAAAGCAGAGAATACCCGAAAGATGTTTACCTGCACTTTATTGACTATGCAAAGGCTTTTGACTGTGTGGATCATGATAAACTATGGATAACATTTCAAAGAATGGGTACTCCAGAATACTTCATTGTGCTCATGAGTATCCTGTACATAGACCAAGAGGCAGTCATTCAAGCAATACAAGGGGACATTGAATGAATCAAGAAAAGGACATGCCAAGGCTATATGCTTTCACTGTACTTTACTCAATCTGTATGCTAAGCAGATAATCTGAGAAATTGGATTATATGAAGAAGAATGTGGCACTGAGATTGGAAGAGGACTCATTAACAACCTACAGATGTGCAGATGATGTAACCTTGCTTGTTAATGAAAGCTAAGAGAACCTAAAATACTTACTGATAAAGACCAAAGACCACATCCTTCAGTATGGATTGCCCCTCAATGTAAAGAAAACAAAAATCCTCACAACTAGACCAATAAACAACATCATGGTAAGTGGAAACAAGATCGAAGTTGTCAAAGACTTCATTTTGCTTGGAACCACCATCAACACTCATAGAAGCAGCAGTCTAGAAATCAAACAACATATTGCATTAGACAAATCTGCTGCACAAAACCCTCTTTAAAGTGTTCAGAACCCCATTTTGGTACTGTGCACAGAAAATCCAGGACCAAGTTTTTTTCACTTCACTAGGAAAATTTTGAACTGAAGTCAAGATCAGATCTTTAAAACTACTGAGGGTATTCTATATTCCCTTCCTGCCAGATCAAGATATAATGTCTGCAAACTACACTATCCTCAAACCACAAAAGCAAAGCAAGCCAGGAAAAAAAGTGGAGACTGAAGAAAAGCAGGACCAACTTAGAAGACTTTAAAATCTCACGAAACAGTAACAGCAGTCCGAATGACAACTACAAGAAAAAGCAAGTTGCTCTCCCAGAAGACATCAAGACAAGCAGTCGGGTCCCCTCAGGGCAAACTCCCTTCCAAGACTAAGACTTAATGGGAATACACGAGCAGACACGTGCTCTGACTGAGCAGACTTATGCTCTGATAAGGGAAGTGAGGAAGCAATGAAACTGCAAGCTAAGTCCTACCATGTTCAATGTTGTTGTTGTTGTTAAGTGCCATCGAGTGGGTTTCCGGGAGTAGAAAGCCTCATCTTTCTCCTGCGGAGCGGCTGGTAGTTTCGAACCGCTGACCTTAAGGTTCGCAGCCCAATTCGTAACCACTACGCTACCAGAGCACCATGTTCAATAGACTCCTGCAAACCCAGGTAAGACCTGGTTGGCCAGCAGTATGGCAAAACCTGGGGACTCCTGGGCACAGAGTCAGTGACACAGCCACATAGGACTAGAGTGGAGAATGAAGCGTCTAGCTGCACCCACACTTGCAGATACTACCCACTTGATCTGGCTTCAATGGCTGGATGATCAGAACTCAACTAGAAGAAGAAAGAAAAGGAAAAAAAGAGTAATCTAATACAATTTGATGAACTTGACCTACACCTATGGATGCAGTAGCTCAAAAGAGAGAACAAATTTTTACAGTGAGAATCATTCACACCCCCCTCAATACACAGGGTAGACAGGGATGGGTAACTTGGACATTGGCTACCCAAAATGGGGTGGGCTACAAAGGCAAGAAGTGACTGGCTTACAAGCTTACAAGAGGGAGCCTAGATCAAGAGGGTGCAGAAGGTAGAATCACCACTGAGTAGTATCCAATCTATCTGGGTGGGGCTGATGAAAGGAAATGGGGATAGCACTTACGTGGTACAATAATGAATAAATACTATCAGGGCTGACTGTGAGGGTTGGAAATGTGAGGTAGATGTTTTGTAGCAAAAGGAGGGGAGTGACTGACTTTGCAGTCCAGGACCCTACCCAGAGAAACAGTGATGCCAGAGATGGAGGCAGAGACGATGAGCTGGAGAGCTAGAGCGTCTGGGGACTCTAGATCCAGGGAGGGAGAGGAACTGTGTGCTGATGACCAGGGGGTATACCCTTTGGTTGGTTGATGATGCATGGAGGGGATTGTAACCATGGCAATGTAACGATATACGATAGGATATACGATAGGATGAATGTAAAGCTAATGTTCTCCCATGTAAACTATCACA
>NW_006408560.1:5602186-5618515 GCF_000296735.1 Chrysochloris asiatica
TGTTTTGGAAGAAGTACAGCCAGAGTTCTCCTTAGAGGCCAAGATGGCCAAACTTCGTCGCTCATACTTTGAACATATTGTCAGGAGGGACCATGTTTGGTAAGATGGAGGGTCAGAGAAAAAGAGGAAGACCCCCAACGAGATGGATTGGCCAGGTGGCAGCATAGATGGACTCAAGTGTGGCAACAGTAATGAGGTTGGCCCAGGATCAAACATTGTTTCATTCTGCTGTGCATAGGGTCGCTATGCGTCAGTGCCGACTCGATGGCACCTAATAACAACAATATTCAAGGTCATATTTTGGCTCTCGTGGACTTGTTTTCATTTTTTTCAGCTTCAGTTTGAATCTGCATATGGGCAATTGATGGTCTGTTCCACAATCTTCCCCTGGCCTTGTTTTGATTGATGATATGGAGAAGGACATTATGCTTGGTAAAGTGGAGGGTCATTGAAAAAGAGAAAGACCCCCAAAGAGATGGATCGGTACAGCAGCAACAGCAATGGGCTCAAATGCAACAACAATTGTAAAGACGGTGCAGGACCTGGCAGTGTTTCAGTCTGTTGTACATAGGGGCACTATGAGTCAGAACCCACTCAACGGCACCTAACAACAACTGTGAGACCCCACCACCTAAGTCATAAGACTGAAGGTGTCAGCTTACCAATATTCTCAAATAACTGTTGAACTGGACCAGGCCAATTACTTTGTGGATTGTGTATGTAGGGAAGACATTCGCTCTCCCGATACTCAGGTTCTTTCCTTGATACTTTGGTGTCTGCACCCTCAAGCTAAACTCACACTCAAATATTTGGTCCAAATCCCAACTGCCCCTTCTAACACCTGAATCTTCATCAGGTCCTGAACCTTCTTTTTGCTGTTGCTGTTGTTGAGTCCTCTAGATCAAAAGTTACTATATATTAGTTTGTTATTACCTAAAAATTTCAGTATTTATCAGGGGAGTTAGAAGGTGATTACAAAGGGATGAGGAAACTTAGGAGTGAAGAATATGATCTACTCATTGTCCTGATGACCATCTTGGTTTCACAAGTTTATATATATGTCAAAATATCTCAGGCAGTGCTGAGTACCGTGAGGGGAGGGTGGGCGGGATTGCAGGGTATACCCTTTGGTTGGGTGATGATGCATGGACAGGATGGTAACTATGGCAATGAGACGATGTATGATGGAATGATGGAAGGAATGTAAAACTAATGTTCCTCCATGTAGACTATCACACAATACACAATAAAACATTAAAAAAAAATTTTTTTTTAAAGCAAAAAAAAAAAAATATCTCAGGCGGTACCCTATAGATATGTGCAGTTTATTTATGTTAATTATCCTTCAATAAAGCTATACCAAATTAGAAAGTCAACCTCACTTTGATTCTTAGTGATTTCATGAAAGAAGGATCCTCTTTAAAAGTGGATTTGGGTTTTCTAATTCTGGCATTCCTGCTGCTGGATAACAGAAAACTGAGAACCAACTTGCATTCAAGCTCCATGAGGATAAGAACTTTTTCTGTGCTGTTCTCATAGTATCCCCAGTGCCTGGCATATAGTAGACTTTTTAAAGACTTGATGAATTAATTAACAGAGATAGGAGGGAAACTGAATGTTAGGGCCAAGTTCCAGATTAAAGGCAAAGACAGTATGAACGAACTCCAGTCATGGCCCAAATTTCACCTACTGTCAACCACACACTCTTCCATGTGAAGCCTGGGGCACAAAGGGGAGGTTTAGCATGAGTAATCAGTCCCTTCTAAAGTCCCATTAAACAGACAGCCCAGGAGAAATAGGGGGAAACATTAGAATTACTTTGTGAAAAATTTCTTTATAAAGTCAAAGAAAATTCTAAGACTTAGCGTAGGTGGTAGCGTAGTGGTTATGAATCAGACTGTGAACCACAAGGTCAGCAGTTTGAAACTACCAGCTGTTCTGCGGGAGAAAGATGAGGCTTTCTGTTCCCATAAAGATTTACAGCCTCAGAAACCCTGTACAGGGTCGCTATGAGTGGGAACCGACTACACAGCACATAACCACTACCACCAGGGTTGCAGGGGTCATAGTTTATGGGGTTGTGTAGTGGGAGACTGTCTGGGAAGACGGAATTGGTTGCACTCCTTTGTCTTCATGAACAGTACCCATCACACCTACCACCCAGCCATCCTGGGATCACCTCCCAGGAGCCTGCCAGGGAGCCAAAGGCCTGACCTCCATTACCAGAGCTGTCTCCTGACTCATACTTAGTCAGATAATCTCTGGGCCCTTCTCTCTGCACTTTCTTCATTCCTCCCTCCTGACACTACAGATAGAACAAGGAATGAAACAGTCCTCCTATATTCTTTGGTAAGTCTGATAGCAGACAGAAAGAAGAGGTTCTTTTGACCTTAATAGAAATCACACGGAGCTTTTTAATGCTCTTCTTTTAGATGCTGCTCTCCTCCTCCATTTAATCCTTCCTCCCTCCATTCTCCCACACTTTAAGTAGCCCTGCACCCACCCACTGTAGGGACACAAATTTAATGATCCAAAATGACCATGCCAGGGTCACCTCAAAATCCTATCACCTGTCCCCACCCCCTCCTCCAACTATCTTGTTCTCCTGCTTTAGTTATGCATACACTAGGCAGGGGTGTTCTGGTGTTGGTTTGAACCAGAAGGTCAGCAGTTCAAACTCACTAGTGACTCCTTGGAAACCCTATACAGGTTATAAGTATACATCCGCTATAAGTCAGAACTGACTCGACAGCACTTAACAACAACAATAACATGCTAGGAAAGGAGCCTACAACCCTTCCTTCCACTAGGCTTGCTGAAAACCCTTTGTTCTCTAGGAAGGGGCAGACACCTCAGAACTTTTGACTCTCCTACTTCTCCTAACTCAGTTTGAGGACTAAGGTGGGCCAGATCCAAGCCATGCTATTTTCAATAACATCATATGCACGTGAAAGTGGGACAGTGAGTAAGGAAGACCGTAGAAAAATTAATGCATTTGAGTTATGGTGTTGGAGGCAAATATTAAAAAGTGCCATGGACCACCAAAAGAAAAAACAAATCTGTGTTGAAAGAAGCACAGCCAGAACGCTCCTTAGAAGCCAGGATGGCCAGACTTCCTCTCTCATACTTTGGACATATTATCAGGAGGGACCAGTCCCTGAAGGACATCATGCTTGATAAAGTGGAAGGTAAGCAAAAAAGAGGGAAACTCTTAACAAGATGGATTGGCACCGAGGCAGCAGGAATAGGTTCAAGCATAGCAACAATTGTGAGGTGGGTATAGGACTGGGCAGTGTTGCATTCTGTTGTACATAAGGTCACTATGAGTCAGTACCAACTCAATGGCACCTAATAAAAACAAGCCTCTCCTAGTTACGCATATCATCCTTAACTGCCTTTATCCTTGTGAATACCCCATGATATAAAAAGACCCAGCCAGCCACCACTGGACACAACTGTGTTTCACCCTTTGTAGGTAAATTCCCTTATCAGCAAACTATCTTCTTTATTCTCTTTTAATCGCTATGATTTTCTTTCTGTAATAAAGTAATGTCTCTTGAAATGAGTTCTGGTGGGTTTTCTGGTTTTTTTAATCTCTTGGCACCTACATACTCAGAAAGCTTTTCCCTTCTGACCCAATAGCCAACACAGACCCAAAAGCTGACCTGTGCCTTTTCTAGGACCAGATCGACGACCCTTCTTCCACTACAGCCTTCCCCCACTTCTGTCAACCCAGCCTGGCATCTCCTGAGCACAAAATGATTCACAAATTCTTTACTCACCACCTCACAGAGTCTTCACTCCCTCCTTTCCCCCGTCTTTCTGGCTGTCTCAGTTCCCACCTAAGGCTAGTACTTTCTTTCTGGAAGATTTAGAACAGGTTGGTCGGTAAAAAGAAGCAATTTAGTATCTTTTTTGCCAAACCACTGTTGTCTGACCCAGCATAACCCAGCAGAGGGCGGGTTGAGAGAAGGAATGGGAGGAATCAGTGTGTCTGCAGGCAAACTGCAATCTTAGGTTTTGGATCACCTAGCAGTCTGGCTGGTGGAGGAGCAGGAAGGGGAGGAGACCCAGGGGAGGTGCCCAAGAGAGATACAGTTTTTCCATCTGAGTACAGAGCCAGAGGGAAGAAACCAACTTTGAGTGCCCTTGCATCTGTTCCCCAAGAACCAGGCTTTTCATCCCCACAAAATAAACCCTCAAATCTCCACATATGATCTGACATATGAAATAATACTTTAGATTGTATATCTTGAAGAAAATCCAGGTCTTTCAATTTCTCCTTCTCAAAAAAGGTCATAGATTCGGGAGTCCCAAGATAGAGAAATAAGATTGGAGTTGTGTCTGTAAGAAAAAGACATGAAAAAAAGAAATGTTTCCATTCCCATTTTCACTGAAGGCTGTGTTTTTCAAACTGTGATTCTTCATCCATTAGTGATTGGATCATGATAAGCATCTTCTTTAAAAAAAAGAAAGAAAAGATTAGGACAGAAACAATAAGGTTAAGTATAATTTCAGATATGTACATTTGTTGTTAAGTGCTGTTGAGTCCGGTTGAACTCATAGAAACCCTGTATAGGGTTTCCAAGGAGCAGCTGATGAGTTTGAACCCCTGACCTCATGGTTCAAACCCAACTTGTGGTCCAGTGCTTATCCTACAACACCACATGAGGAATCAGATATGTACGTACATGATGTAAAATGTTAGGTTTGGGTTTTTTTAACTACAGTTCATAAACAAAATTTGAAAGTTGCTAATTTATAGAACCATTAGTAATTTTCGAGATAAAACAAAACAAAGACACTCAGCACCATCTTGCCTCCTTTATTTTCCAAAGATCTTCTATCTTCATCTCCTCTAGTTCATCCATTTCAATTCCAAGTCCAAGTTCCCAGGTCTGGGCTCCTTAAAGTCAGATGAAGCCTCATTCACACCACCCTCAGTGACCAACCCACCACCCACCATAGCCTGATGGAGTCTGGCAATCAAGGGTGCTCTTGTTCCCTGGAAGAAGAAATTCAAGGGTGAAATGGACATAGTCCCATATCCTGTTTCCTCCCACCTATGCCAAGATGTAAAAAGGGATCTCACCTAGCTGCTCTGGAGAAGACAGCCACCTGCATAGGGGTGGAAAGAATGAGGGATGACTGCTGTTTGAATGAATAGTGTGGAAGTATATTCTGGAATTTGTAGAATCCCACCAGCGGGAACACTTGTGCACTACTATCTCGCCATCATTTATCTTTCACTGGCATCTTGATTCCCTAAGCCTTAGAAGTCACCCAACAGCGCTCAGTTTCAATCCCATGAGTGAAGGCCTCTTCAGTCCACCTGCTCACTGATCCCTAATTCCACCCAGTGATTCTCTATATTATGTCTTCAACCTCACCTCAAATGCTCTATGCCTCACAGTACTCCCCAGTGTCAGCCACCCATAGGAGTAAAAGGAGACTCCAACTTCCTCCCAAGCCGTATTTCCCAAGTCGTTTCTCTTAAGCTTCCTCCCCATCACATTTAACCCACAATTCACAACAGAGAAGTCCTGTATCCCGCAGAACCCAGACTACCTTACTCTTCCTGCATGCTGAGGATTCGCAGAAGGACATTGTACACATCCTGTTCCATGTAGCCCTGTTAAGTGGCAAGAAAGAAGTATACGGAAATGAAAAACAGAAAATGGGGATTCAGCCAAGGGAAAGTTCTGCAGTGTGAAAGATGCTATTTACATATGCCCTCACTACAGAGTCTCTCTGAGTCCATAGCACTTAGCAACAACAATCACTTATAGTACTTCACTTCTTCATGGTAGTTTTGTTGTTGTTAAGTGTCACGAGTTGGTTTTTGACTCAGAACGATTCTGTATAGTTTCTGAGGCTTTCCATTTTTTTGCAGGAGCAGAAAGTCTCATCTTTCCCCCTCGGTGGTTTCCTTATCTTTTTTTAAAAAGATAATGTCTTTCTTCAGATTCCTGGGAGGGTTACAATTGTAATAAAAAGCAAAGCACCTGGTACAGAACAGGTGTTGGATTCTTTTTGATTATTATTATTCGTAATCAATGAGGAAGCGATTCACTTCTTCTTCCTTGGTGAGGGATAAGTTGGCCCAGGAAAAAAGGCTTTATTTAAAAAAAAAAAAAAAAAAAAAAGGAGGGCAAACACTTTTCTTCCAATGCATTCATGCATAACCTCTCTTGAGATCCAACCACCTAACACTGGCACATCTAAAATCCAGCTCCCGGAGGAATGGCCAGTGTGTCCAGATAAGACACTGGATCCAAATACAATAGTTAAATGCCGTGGAGTTTGTTCTGACTCAAAGCAGCCCTGTACAGAGTTTCCGAAGCTATAAGTCCTTACGGGAGCAGAAAGCCTCATCTTTCTCCCGCGGAACCGCTGGTAGTTTCAAACAAGCTGACCTTGAAGTTAGCAGCCTGACTTGTAACCACTATGCTACCAGAGACATATAATACCTTCAGGCAAATGCTCTGTCTCTGCCTCCCCCGAAACTCCACCATGCTCACCCGAGCAGCATTCAGCAGATGACTCCTATAGGTAGAGATGACCTCTTCATGGTTCTTCTGAGAATCCTGGAAATGAGCATCAATGGAAGGTCATAGAGTCACCTTTCCCACACTCATCCAGATCCCATAAGCATAAGAACAATAAGGAGAAACAGTAAGGTGACCTGGTACAGCTTGGCCCACTGGGCCCTGTAATTCCCAGAATCTCTTCCACATACACATCACCACCATCATCCACCTTTTCTCTAGCAACTCCTGTTTCCTTGAAGGCTAAAACATACCTGTAGCTGTAGGGCAAGGCGAGCATTTTCTCCACGAACTGCCAGAACCTCCTCTGAAAGCTGCTCTAGTTTCTTCAATAATTCCTTGATCTGAGGCCAAAAGGAGACAGAAAACAATGAGACACGCCCCCCCATCCCAAATCGTACGTACACCCAGGGTCACAGTCAACTTGCTTTGATACTTTTGTATGCATTATTATTTCAAAGACTCAAAACAACTCTCTGAGTTGTTTAATCAAATCCATTTTGTAGACAAGGCGCCTAAATCAAAAGCATACAGCTAATAAGTGATGAAATTATGCTTTGCGCCAAGATCTCTTTGATCCAGGGTCTATGTTGTTAACTTTGGCTAGATCCTAACTTACTTCTGAGTTAGGATGATGAGCCCATGGGGTTTGTGAGACAGGCACAAATGCAACTAATGGTAACCAGCAGCAATAGCAATAGTGGGTAGTAGGAATGATAATAAAAACTACTTTTTATTATGGTGAGTCAAATTCTGAATATTTAAAACAGAATTTCTTAATTTAATATTCACCCCGAAAACAAACCCACTGCCATCCAGTTGATTCCAACTTATAACACCCCTATAGGACAGAGTAGAACTGCCCGCAATAGGGTTCCTAAGGCTGTAAATCCTTATAGAAGAAGACTGTCATAGCTTTCCCTCCTCAGAGCAGCTGAACTGCTGAGCTTTACAGTTACCTACAAAGCACTTAAACACTGTGCTACCAAAGTTCCTAATCTTCATAACAACCCCTACTATCACTCCCATTTTCAAGATGAGAAAACTGAGCTTTAGAGGTGTTAAATAACCTGCCCAAGATTAGACAATCAGTAAATGTCTGAAACTGAAATTCTGAGTCCAGAGACCACATTACTAACCACTACACTATATATTTTCTTTTGACCATACATCTACTTTCATCTTCTCCTTCAACTCCCTTTAGCACAAAATTCTTCCTTTCTGTAATTAGTACCCCCAGACACTAATTCCTATTCAGTATAACATTCCTTCTTTGTTATTCACTCTCTTCCTGGTATAAGGGACCTGTTAGGGAATAGGGCTGCTAACTGCAAGGTCAGCAGTTCAAATCCACTAGTTTCTCCCTGGGAGAAAGATGAGGCATTCTGCTCCTATAAAGATTTAGTCTTGAAAACACTACAGGGTTGCTGTGAGTTGAAACCAATCTGTCTGCATACAGCAGCAGCAGTCCTGGTATGGCTCTGTAAGATAAGTACTAGACTGATAAAGGCAAAATTGGTGGTTCAAACCCACCAGCCCCTCCTTGGAAACCTTATACAGGGTTGCTATGAGTTGGAACCAAATAAAGGACAACAACAGACTACACAAAACTTATACTTCTTATATTTTTAAATCAGTCTAAACTTAATCATGTATACACATTCTGAATTCATTCATTTCACAGGTAGTTCTCAAATTACTAAATTAATTTTTAAGCTGATTATTTGGAATTCATATACCATATTTCACAGGAGAAGTGCTGTAAATAGATTCACATTCACTTTTTAGAGCATCCATTGGGTGAATTCAGGTATCTTATTACAGTAGATGGAATCCTGATATGGATAAACGCTAGACCACAAGGTTGGTTTGAATCACAAGGTCGGTGGTTCAAACTCACCAGCCACTCCTTGGAAATGCTATACAGGGTTGCTATGAGTTGGAACCAACTTGTTGGCACTTAACAACAATAACATTACAGTGGATGGCCTCCTGGTGTGGTGCTGTAGGATAAGCACTGGACTGCAAACCATAAGGTCAGCAGTTCAGACCCACCAGCTGCTCCTCAGAAACCCTATACAGGGTTGTTATGAGTCAGAACCAACTCGACGACACTTAACAACAATATTATAGTAGATACCATATACAGAAGTATTTGCTAACAGCAATCTTTTGTTGATACGTAGAACTCACCTTGATTTAAGTGGGAGAAATGGAGAGGACCACAGTAGTCTAATCTACTTTTTTGACCCATCATTCCCTTAGATACCTCCTCAGAAACTCAGCAACACCTCGTCACTCACCATACTACTATATCTCTTCCCAGGAAAATACATTTTAAAAAACCCCACCACCATCCAGTCCATTTGGAATGATAGGGCTTATTGTTAAGTGTTGTGGAGTCAGTTCTGACTCATAGTGTGACCCTGTATAGGGTTTCCAAGAAGCGGCTGGTAAGTTTGAACTGTCGACCTGTGGTTCAAACCAACCTTGCAGTCTACGTTTGTTGTTGTTGTTAGGTGCCATCGAGTTGATACCGACTCATAGTGACCCTATAGGTTTACTAGGCTGTAAATCTTTACCAGAAGCAGAAAGTCTCAATTTTCTCCCAAGGAGTAGCTGATGGGTTTGAACTGCAGACCTTGGAGTTAGCAGTCCAGTGCTTATTCTACAACACCACCAGAGCTCCTTGGAAGAATACACTGTTGTTTGTTAAGTGCAGTGAGTCAGTTCCAACTCATAACTATCTTGTATAAGGAAGCTGTAAATATTTGCAAAAGCAGAAAGCCTTATCTTTCTCCCAAGTAGCGTTGGTGGGCTCCAACCACTGACCTTGTGGTTTGCAGTCCATTGCTTATCCTACAGAGCCACAGTACTCCCTGGAGAATACGCTGTTAAGTTGTTAAAGCTGGTGAGTCACTTTCAACCCATAGTGACTCTGTATAGGGCTTCTGAGGAACAGTTGATGGATTTGAACTGCCAACCTTGTGGTTAGTAGTCCAGTGCTTATCCTACAGCATCACACCAGGGCTCTTTGTTGTTAATTACCGAAGAGTCGATTCCGACTCATAGCGACTATTTATAGGGTTTCCAAGGAGTGGTTGGTGAGTTTGAAATACAGACCTTGTGGTTTAAACTGACCTTTTGGTCCAGTGCTTTATCCCACAGTGCCACACCAGGACTCTAGTGAAGTAAATATACTTATAAACCATAATACTCCACTTCTGGTACCTCTGACCACACTGCTTCTGAGTCCTAAGTCCCAAAATTTAGTACTTAGCCCTTTCTCTCTTTTATTTATGCCCTACTTCACCTCCAGTCTCAACTTCAAAACGCTCAGGCCCAGGAGAACACAGTGATGTCTCTGCAAATGATTGGCAGCCAGTGTGGGGGGTATGCATCTAATCCACAGGTGGATTCAGAAACACAGAACCCTTCCCCAGTACTTTCCCAGCGGCCTTGTCTGCTCACCTTGGCTTCCTTGCTCCTGCAAGCCTCAATGAGATGCTCCATCTTCTGCTTGAGCTGCTCTGCCGACTTCTCGAACTGCTCTGAGCGCCTGCGCATCTCGCCAGCCTGGCGCTCCTGTTCTGTGACCCGCACAGCCAGGTCCCCGCTCCGGCGGCGCTCCTCCGCCACCGCCTCCCGGAGCCGAGCCATTTCCCGACAGGCTGTGTTATATTTTTCTAGCAGGGCCTTCAGCTCCTGGCCCCAAGCCTGAGCCTGGGCTACCAGGGATCCCCGAGTTTTCTCGTGCTGCCGCAGGCTGGCAGCCTCCCGAGCCCTAAGCTCGGTCACTTCCTCGGTGGCCTGGTAGAGCAGTTTCTTCAGCTTGCCGATCTCCTGGCTCTTCCCACTCATCGTGGCCTGAACGGCCCGCAGCTCTACCTCCAGCTTGCCCAGATCTTGCTCCAGAGCAGCCACTTGAGGGGATGCTGGGACCACTGAGGAGATCTCTAGTCCCCCACACTGGGCCGGGGTTCCCCGCAGCTGCTGTTTTTCCTCCTCCAGCCGAGCCAGCATCTGCTGGGCCTCCCGGTGCCTTTCCACCAGGGTGCTGATGCAGGCCTGCAGATCCTCCAGGGGCTCGGCTGCGATGCTCCTCCGGGCGCTGCCCTTGCCTACGATGTCTGGGGGCAGGCAATCCCACAACCCTCTGAGACCACTGCTTTGGGACGCTAGACGCTTCCGCAACTTCTCTGTGGCCTCCTTCTCCATGGCCAGTTCATCTGTCAGCAGCCCCACACTTCGTCGCAACTGCTGTAGCTGGACCTGTGCCTCTGGCTTGGGCACAAACTCCCGATGTAGCCGCTGACTCAAGGACTGTAGCTCACCCTGTAACCGCTGTCGCTCCCGTCCCAGCTCCCCCAACTCCTCTAGTAAGTTACTGTTGCTCAGCTTCAGGGCTGACACCTCTTTCTCCAGCTGTACCTTTGGCAGGCCTCCTCCTGGGGCCTGCTCCCCTCCAGGTGCTCCTAATGGCTCTCCTCGGGTCCCAGGGCCTTTTTTCTCCTTCCCTTCATCCTCTTTGGTGATGGTCCCTGGGGTTGCCTTTGGGGTTTCCTCTCTGGGTTCCTGGACAGGGCTCTCAGGCTTCACCTGTAGTCCTGCCTTTGCTCTATCCAACCTCACCAGCACCTGCTCCAACCTGGCTTCCATCTTCTCCCAGGCAGCTGCAACAGCCTCAGCCTGGGGAGTCCCCAAGGCCCCCTCCAGGACTGGTCTTGACAAAGCTCCCCGGGCTGCATCCTTTTCTCGCCATACAGCAGCCAGCTCCTCCCTTAGTTGTAACAGGAGCTGGTTCATGGCTGCTGGGCCCACTGGTTCAGCCTCTGTGCCTGCTGGTTCAGCCCCTGGGGTCTGAGGCCTTTCCTTCTGGTCAGCACACAGTTGGTCAATATGATTGGGATCAAGGGTCTCACCCCCACTGGTGGATACTTGCTGTCCCATAGCCTTCCCAGCAGTCTCAAACCTTGGGCTTTGTGGTAGCCCCTCTTCTTCTAGTTGAGACCTTCCATGGGCTTCATACTGGATTTCTCTTGAGGGTGAATCTTGGGTCTTCTTGGGAGTTAATGTTGGATTTGCTGCGGCTACCTGGTGTTGCTTCTTTAGCTCTTGTATGCGCTCAGCCAGCAAGTCTAGTGGACAACCCTGCTCCATGCCATCCCCACCAGATCGGAGACTATAACCTTGCCTTTCTGAAGCTCCAGGCTCTTGAGATAGGAAAAGCCCCAACTCCTGCACTTGCTCTCGAATCTGGTTCTCCAGGTCCAAGTAGGCTGCAGCTTGACTCTTACACTCTTCTGTCTTTTGCACTAGCTCTTGTTTCAACTGAGAAACTTTCCTCTGCTCCTCTTCAAACTTCCACTTCCACTCCTCTGAACTCAGATCTTCATCCTCCTCTTCCTCCTGCTCTTCTTCGGGCTCTGCTCTCCATGAGCTCTTAGGTGGAGAGCCCACCTGAGGCTCAGATGACGAGGCCTAGGTACAGAAGAGAACAATGAGGTGTAGTCATGCAGTTAGCATAACCTAGAAGGACCTTTCTTCTCTTCCCCTGTCTTGCTGCCCCAAGGTCCAATGCCTGGGAGATGTCCTAGTTGTATAGCCTGGGGTGGGTCAGAAGCAAAAGGTGGAAGGGCTTGGGGTTTTACCTGGGATGCAAGATCTGGGTGTTGAACTAGTCCCTGACCTGTAAGAAGAGACACAGGGAAAATGAGAGAGGAGACAGGTCCTGTGTTGTGTGCTTCTAATCTACACTCTGAATTTAGAATTTCTCCATATAATACTCATCGATACACATGACTTCTTGGTACCTGTAATTGTCCAGAAACTCTGATTTTCTATCCCAGAGATTTCTTTTTCTTTTTCACTCACTCATTTAATTTATTGTTGTTGTTAAGTGCCACTAAGTCAGTTCCAACTCATAGTGACCATGTATAGGATTTCCAAGGCTTTTTACATCTTCATGGGAGCAGAAAGCCTCATCTTTCTCATTTATTGGGCACCTATTATGTGCCAATTACTGCTATAGGGGACTCGTGGTGTAGTGCTGTAGGAGAAGCACTGGACTGTGAACCACAAGGTCCACGGTTCAAACCCACCAGCTGCTCCTCAGAAAACCTATGCAGGGTTGCTATGAGTCAGAAATGATTTGACGGCACTTAACTACTGCTATAGGCATTGGGATTTCAATGGTAAACCAAACAGAAATGGCTT
This sequence comes from Chrysochloris asiatica, assembly GCF_000296735.1. NCBI lineage: Eukaryota > Metazoa > Chordata > Mammalia > Afrosoricida > Chrysochloridae > Chrysochloris > Chrysochloris asiatica. The sequence continues at coordinate 5,614,951 of NW_006408560.1, forward strand.
ATGATCTGCGAGGTTTCCAGTCTAGCAAAGGAGAGAAATATTGACCAGCAAATCACACAAGTAGATTTAAAAAAAAAAATTACAATAAATGCTAGCAATAACACCAGCCAGACAGAGTTGTCCTCAGTGAGAGACAAGGTTGCATTAAGGAATTTTGTGACATTGCCTTTGGGAATTCGGAATCATCTCATAACAGTAGCAATAAATAAGTAAATTCTCAAATAAGGTGACAATTATTTTTCATCTAGAATATGTCCATGAAACAAATGGGATTCTAAGAAACTTCTTTGAGTGTAAGACTATGGAAGAGAAACCTGAAGTTACAACAGGGAATTGGCTATACCTCCCCGCCGCCGCCTCTTCATGGCCTGTCGTAGCAGCCTCCATAGTGCCTTGTCCTGTGTGCGCAGAGCATAATGCAAAGCATCGTTCCCCATTCTGTCCACTGGCCCTGCATCCGCTCCATGGCTCAGGAGAAGCTCAGCCACTTCAGCACTGCCTCTCTCACAGGCCAGGATCAGAGCGGATCTGTGAGTTAGGACAAATGTGAGATTTCCCCTATGCAACTCAGGAATCTTTGTTCCAGAAATTCTATTCACAGGTTCAGTTCTTATTTAGTGAAATCAGGAAAACAACAGACCAACATCATCAGCCAATGACAAAGTATTAGATGACAAAACATTCAAAAAATATTCCTTGGAGCCCCAGCAGTCTAAAAGCCAGGGGCCAACTGGAAAGCTTCCATTTTTCTCTGCTTTATATATTGAAGAATCCCTGGTGGCACTGCGGGTTAAGCATCAGGCTGCTATCTGAAAGGTTGGTGGTTTGACTCCACCAACCTCTGCAGGAGAAAAATGAGGCAGTCTGCTTTTGTAAAAACTAACAGCCTCAGAAACTCTATGGAGCAGTTCTACTGTGTCACACCATACAGAATTGACTTGATGGTTGTGAGTTTGAAGTTCTGCATTTATTTTATTGTTAGAAAAAATGATTCCATTGTTTATTTGAAAACCAGTAAAGCCAATGGGTCCAAAGAGATCCATTTTATTTCTGAGACTATGTATGCTAGGAGATGGTGATGACAGCGAAACTGAAAAGTATAAACTGAAAAGTTATATGGAAAACTCCCCAAGAATAAAACAGCAAAGCAGTAGGCAGAGCTCTTGTAAATCACTAACTAGTAGGAAGGAAGGAGGCCCCCAAAACTCAGAGATGAAACTACTTATTCCTTAATATAGATAGACTTTGTGTTATAGCACTTTATTGTGCTTTGCAGAAGTTGTCTTTTTTTTTTTTTAACAAATAGAGGGCTTGTGGCAAGCCTATGTTGAGCAGTACCATTTTTTAACAGCATATGGTCACTTTGTGTCTCTGTGTCATATTCTGGTCACTCTCGAAGTATTTCAAACTTCTTCATAATGTTATTGTATACTTAATATGTTACTCTGTAGTATAAACATCATTTGTATATGCACTGGGAAAGCGAACAATTCGTGTGACTTGCTTTATTGAGATATTATTCACTGTATTGCAGTGGTCTGGAACCTGCTATGTCTCTGAAATGTGTCTGTACACACATACACATTTTTCCCATTGCTCTTAGTCTAAATTGCTCAAGACCTGGAAATTGGAATGAGAAGATGGGGAGGGCTCACTTGTCATCCTTGTCTGTGACATTAACTCGGGCACCTCTCTGCAGCAGTTGGGAGCAAATAGCTGCATGACCACCCAGCGATGCAATCATCAGTGGTGTCCGACCATCCTGTACAGAGTGTGGGAAGGGGCTTATGAGAAGCAAGGGAGAGCCAGAGTGATATAATCCTACCAATTCCCCTTTCCCCACACCTCTCCAGAAAAAAGGCCAAATCCTGTGACTACATACTCCCTTTCAGAGGGTAGAAATCCTCCAGAAGAAAAGACCTAGCAGCCCCTCTATGAGAAAGAAGAGGAGAAGTTGGGGAAAGAAGAGGAGGAGGATTGTATCTAGCCCCTGGTCACAGAATTTGGCCAATCAACCCAGAGAGATCAGCAGCACAACCCAACTACCTATCTAGCACTCACATTATCCAGAACATCCAGGAAGGCTTCATGGTCACACAACAGGAGCACGCTTGAGGCACAGCCAGAGGAGGCTGGAAAGGTTGAGGGATGAATAGGTTAAGGTAGAAGCAGGAAGACCACCTGCTCAGACCATGAACCAGCATCCCCTCTGACAGCAGTCAACTCTGGCCTGCCTTTCCCACCAAATATCATTATCCCCTCCTACTTCCCACCTTACAGCCTCCTCTGCAATCCTGTTCCAGCCAGTCCCCTGGTACACACCTGCCCAGTGCAATGGACTACGGTTTTCTGCATCCACGGCATCTTCATTGGCACCATGCTGCAAACAGTCACAAAAGGAAGCAGCATGGAGCTTGGTGCTAACATTCCCATCCCACACCCCCTGTTGAGTCATCAACTTCCATGTAATGTGGGAAGAGGTAGGAGGACCATGACGCTTGGGAAAGCCAACTCTGAGACAATTCTAGTCCACTGCTTGCAGCTTATGGGTAGTCCTAAAGTTTAGGCACAGTCCTAAACCTAGGGCCTAAGAAAAATCAGACTATAAGTAAATAAATACATTAGGTCAAATGACACCTGAGTCCATGGCTAATACTTTAAGATCATAATTGGGAAACTTGGAAAGGGCTGGGAAGAACAAAAGGATAGTCAGTTGACCAATGACCTATTAGAGCTGTTGTTGTTGCTGTTAAGTGTGAACAAGTCAGTTCCGACTCACAGTGACTCATAGAGTTTCTGAGGCTATCAATCTTTGTGGAAGCAATAGCTCCATCTTTCTCCCGCAGAGTAACTGGTGGGCTCGAACCACCAAACTTGTGGTTCACTCTCCAGTGATTATCGTATTAGTCTATACCTTCTTACTTTTGAGAGTTTAGTTATAAGTTACCCACATGTTTGTGTGTAATGCACATGTATGTTTATCCTCTGTGCTGCTAAATAATAAACTCTTCAAAAGCAGACTGTAGGACTTTAGTTTCATTTGAAAGAACCCTGGTGATGCAGTGGGCTAAGTGTTGGGCTGCTAACCGAAAGGTCAGCTGTTTGAACCTACCACCCACTTCAAAGGAGAAAGATGAGGCACTCTGCTTCCATAAAGATTCACAGTCTTGGAAACCCTACAGAGAGAGCAGTTCTACTCTGTCCTGCAAGGTTGTTATGAGTCAGAGTGGACTCAACAGCAGTGGGTTGGGTTTGGTCTGGGTGGTGCAAACAGTTAGGGGCTTGATTATTAGCTGAAAGTTTGGCAGTGCAAATGGCAGGCCTAGTGATCTTCTTCCAAAAGGTCATAGCCTGGGAAACCCTATGGGGCTACCATGAGTCAGACTAGACTAGACCACTAACAATAACAACAGCTCTCCTTCCACCTGTGCATCATCACAGAAGCAGTTCTTGGCAATAGCTTAGCACAGGGTTGTTGTTGTTGTTATGTGCCGTGGAGTCGGTTCTGACTCATAGTGACCCTGTACAGGGTTTCCGAGGCTGTAAATCTTTACTGGTACAGAGC